>NC_137801.1:42952536-43464543 GCF_963383645.1 Muscardinus avellanarius | reverse complement strand
GAAAGTTGTTCAATTTCAGTGTATTGCAAGAGTTGCACATATGTTTAGAATTAGGATTGCAGATAGCGTTAGCACTTCTATATCATTTATTTTAACTATTTAGATGCGTTAGTTTAACCTAGGCACAAAAGCTCGGAAATGTGTTGTACATGTCATATACATGTGAAATTTGTTCAATTTCAGTGTATTGCAAGAGTTTCACATAAGTTTAGAATTAGGATTTCATATATAGTTAGCACTTCTATATCATTGAGTTTAACTTCTTAGATGCGTTATTATAACCTAGGCGCCAAAGCTGGGAAAAGTGTTTTACATGTCATATACATGTGAAAATTGTTCAATTTCAGTGTATTGCAAGTGTTTCACGTAAATTTTGAATAAGGATTGCAGATAGCGTTAGCACTTCTATATCATTTATTTTAACTATTTAGATGTGTTAGTTTAACCTAGGCGCAAAAGCTCAGGAAAGTGTTTTACATGTCATATATATGTGAAAGTTGTTCAATTTCAGTGTATGGGAAGAGTTTCACATAAGTTTAGAATTAGGATTGCAGATAGCTTTACCAGTTCAATATCATTTAGATTAACTTCTTAGATGCGTTAGTTTAAGCTAGGCGCAAAAGCTCGGGAAAGTGTTTTACATGCCATATATACGTGAAAGTTGTTCAAGTTCAGTGTATAGGAAGAGTTTCACATAAGTTTAGAATTAGGATTTCATATATAGTTAGCACTTCTATATCATTGACTTTAACTTCTTAGATGCGTTATTATAACCTAGGCGCCAAAACTGGGAAAAGTGTTTTACATGTCATATACATGTGAAAATTGTTCAATTTCAGTGTATTGCAAGTGTTTCAGGTAAATTTTGAATTAGGATTGCAGATAGCGTTAGCACTTCTATATTATTTAGTTTTACTACTTAGATGCGTTAGTTTAACCTAGGCGCAAAAGCTCGGAAAAGTGTTTTACATGTCATATATATGTGAAAGTTGTTCAATTTCAGTGTATTGCAAGAGTTTTACATAAGTTTAGAATTAGGATGGCAGATAGCGTTAGCACTTCTATACCATTGAGTTTAACATCTTAGATGCGTTAGTTTAACGTATTCGCCAAAGCTCAAAAAGGGGTTTTACATGTCATATATATGTGAAAGTTGTTAAATTTAAGTGTATTGCAAGAGTTGCACATATGTTTAGAATTAGTATTGCAGATAGCATTAGCACTTCTATAACATTTATTTTAACTATTATGATGCGTTAGTTTAACCTAGGCGCAAAAGCTTGGAAAAGTGTTTTACATGTCATATATATGTGAAAGTTTTTCAATTTCAGTGTATGGGAAGAGTTTTACATAAGTTTAGAATTAGGACTTCAGATAGCGTTAGCACTTCTATATCATTTAGTTTAACTACTTAGATGCGTTAGTTTAACCTGGGCACAAAAGCTCAGAAAAGTGTTTTACATGTCATATATATGTGAAAGTTGTTCAATTTCAGTGTATTACAAGAGTTTCATGTAAGTTTAGAATTAGCATTTTAGATAGCTTTACCAGTTCAATATCATTCAGTTTAACTTCTTAGAGGTGTTAGTTTAAGCTAGGCGCAAAAGCTCGGGAAAGTATTTTACATGACATATATATGTGAACGTTGTTCAATTTCAGTGTATTGCAAGAGTTTAACATAAGTTTAGAATTAGTATTGCAGATAGCCTTACCAGTTCAATATCATTTATTTTAACTTCGTAGATGCGTTAGTTTAACCTAGGCGCAAAAGCTCGGAAAGTGTTTTACATGTCATATATATGTGAAAGTTTTTCAATTTCAGTGTATGGGAAGAGTTTTACATAAGTTTAGAATTAGGATTTCAGATTGCGTTAGCACTTCTATATCATTTAGTTTAACTACTTAGATGCGTTAGTTTAACCTAGGCGCAAAAGCTCGGAAAAGTGTTTTACATGCCATATATATGTGAAATTTGTTCAATTTCAGTATATTGCAAGTGTTTCACATAAGTTTAGAATTAGGATTGCAGATAGCGTTAGCACTTCTATATCATTGAGTTTAACTTCTTAGACGTTTTATTTTAACCTATGTGCCAAAGCTCGGAAAAGTGTTGTACATGTCATATATATGTGAAAGTTGTTCAATTTCAGTGTATTGCAAGAGTTGCACATATGTTTAGAATTAGGATTGCAGATAGCGTTAGCACTTCTATATCATTTATTTTAACTATTTAGATGCGTTAGTTTAACCTAGGCGCAAAAGCTCGGAAAAGTGTTTTACATGTCATATATATGTGAAAGTTGTTCAATTTCAGTGTATTGCAAGAGTTTCACATAAGTTTAGAATTAGGATTGCAGATAGCTTTACCAGTTCAATATCATTTAGTTTAACTTCCAAGATGTGTTAGTTTAACCTATTCGCCAAAGATCGGAAAAGTGATTTACATGTCATATATATGTGAAAGTTGTTCAATTTTAGTGTATGGGAAGAGTTTCACATAAGTTTAGAATTAGGATTTCATATATCGTTAGCACTTCTATATCATTTAGTTTAACTTCTTAGATGCGTTAGTTTAACCTAGGCGCAAAAGCTCGGAAAAGTGTTTTACATGTAATATATATGTGAAAGTTGTTCAATTTAAGTGTATTGCAAGAGTTTCACATAAGTTTAGAATTAGGTTTGCAGATATCGTTAGCACTTTTATATCATTGAGTTTAAGTTCTTAGATGTTTTAGTTTAACCTATGTGCCAAAGCTCGGAAAAGTGTTTTACATGTCATATATATTTGAAAGTTGTTAAATTTCAGTGTATTTCAAGAGTTTCACATAAGTTTAGAATTTGGTTTGCAGATAGCTTTACCAGTTCAAAATCATTTAGTTTAACTTCTTAGAAGCGTTATTTTAACCTAGGCGCCAAAGCTCCGAAAAGTGTTTTACATGTCATATATAAGTGAAAGTTTTTCAATTTCAGGTTATGGGAAGAGTTTCACATAAGTTTAGAATTAGGATTTCAGATAGCGTTAGCACTTCTATATCATTGAGTTTAACATCTTAGATGCATTAGTTTAACCTAGGCGCAAAAGCTAGGAAAAGTGTTTTACATGTCATATATATCTGAAAGATGTTCAATTTCAATGTGTTGGGAGAGTTTCATATAAGTTTAGAATTAGGATTGCAGATAGCTTTACCAGTTCAATATCATTTAGTTTAACTTCTTAGATGCGTTAGTTTAACCTAGGCGCAAACGCTCGGAAAAGTGTTTTACATGTCATATATATGTGAAAGTTTTTCAATTTCAGTGTATGGGAAGAGTTTTACATAAGTTTCGAATTAGGATTTTAGTTAGCGTTAGCACTTCTATATCATTTAGTTTAACTTCTTAGATGCGTTAGTTTAACCTATGTGCCAAAGCTCAGAAAAGTGTTGTACATGCCATATATATGTGAAAGTTGTTAAATTTCAGTGTATTGCAAGAGTTTCACATAAGTTTAGAATTAGGATTGCAGATAGCTTTACCAGTTCAATATCATTTAGTTTAACTTCCAAGATGTGTTAGTTTAACCTTTTCGCCAAAGCTCGGAAAGTGTTTTACATGTCATATATATGTGAAAGTTTTTCAATTTCAGTGTATGGGAAGAGTTTTACATAAGTTTAGAATTAGGATTTCAGATTGCGTTAGCACTTCTATATCATTTAGTTTAACTACTTAGATGCGTTAGTTTAACCTAGGCGCAAAAGCTCGGAAAAGTGTTTTACATGTCATATATATGAAAAAGTTGTTCAATTTCAGTGTATTGCAAGTGTTTCACATAAGTTTAGAATTCGGATTGCAGATAGCGTTAGCACTTTTTATCGTTGAGTTTAACTTCTTAGACCTTTTATTTTAACCTATGTGCCAAAGCTCGGAAAAGTGTTGTACATATCATATATATGTGAAAGTTGTTCAATTTCAGTGTATTGCAAGAGTTGCACATATGTTTAGAATTAGGATTGCAGATAGCGTTAGCACTTCTATATCATTTATTTTAACTATTTAGATGCGTTAGTTTAACCTAGGCACAAAAGCTCGGAAATGTGTTGTACATGTCATATACATGTGAAATTTGTTCAATTTCAGTGTATTGCAAGAGTTTCACATAAGTTTAGAATTAGGATTTCATATATAGTTAGCACTTCTATATCATTGAGTTTAACTTCTTAGATGCGTTATTATAACCTAGGCGCCAAAGCTGGGAAAAGTGTTTTACATGTCATATACATGTGAAAATTGTTCAATTTCAGTGTATTGCAAGTGTTTCACGTAAATTTTGAATAAGGATTGCAGATAGCGTTAGCACTTCTATATCATTTATTTTAACTATTTAGATGTGTTAGTTTAACCTAGGCGCAAAAGCTCAGGAAAGTGTTTTACATGTCATATATATGTGAAAGTTGTTCAATTTCAGTGTATGGGAAGAGTTTCACATAAGTTTAGAATTAGGATTGCAGATAGCTTTACCAGTTCAATATCATTTAGATTAACTTCTTAGATGCGTTAGTTTAAGCTAGGCGCAAAAGCTCGGGAAAGTGTTTTACATGCCATATATACGTGAAAGTTGTTCAAGTTCAGTGTATAGGAAGAGTTTCACATAAGTTTAGAATTAGGATTTCATATATAGTTAGCACTTCTATATCATTGACTTTAACTTCTTAGATGCGTTATTATAACCTAGGCGCCAAAACTGGGAAAAGTGTTTTACATGTCATATACATGTGAAAATTGTTCAATTTCAGTGTATTGCAAGTGTTTCAGGTAAATTTTGAATTAGGATTGCAGATAGCGTTAGCACTTCTATATTATTTAGTTTTACTACTTAGATGCGTTAGTTTAACCTAGGCGCAAAAGCTCGGAAAAGTGTTTTACATGTCATATATATGTGAAAGTTGTTCAATTTCAGTGTATTGCAAGAGTTTTACATAAGTTTAGAATTAGGATGGCAGATAGCGTTAGCACTTCTATACCATTGAGTTTAACATCTTAGATGCGTTAGTTTAACGTATTCGCCAAAGCTCAAAAAGGGGTTTTACATGTCATATATATGTGAAAGTTGTTAAATTTAAGTGTATTGCAAGAGTTGCACATATGTTTAGAATTAGTATTGCAGATAGCATTAGCACTTCTATAACATTTATTTTAACTATTATGATGCGTTAGTTTAACCTAGGCGCAAAAGCTTGGAAAAGTGTTTTACATGTCATATATATGTGAAAGTTTTTCAATTTCAGTGTATGGGAAGAGTTTTACATAAGTTTAGAATTAGGACTTCAGATAGCGTTAGCACTTCTATATCATTTAGTTTAACTACTTAGATGCGTTAGTTTAACCTGGGCACAAAAGCTCAGAAAAGTGTTTTACATGTCATATATATGTGAAAGTTGTTCAATTTCAGTGTATTACAAGAGTTTCATGTAAGTTTAGAATTAGCATTTTAGATAGCTTTACCAGTTCAATATCATTCAGTTTAACTTCTTAGAGGTGTTAGTTTAAGCTAGGCGCAAAAGCTCGGGAAAGTATTTTACATGACATATATATGTGAACGTTGTTCAATTTCAGTGTATTGCAAGAGTTTAACATAAGTTTAGAATTAGTATTGCAGATAGCCTTACCAGTTCAATATCATTTATTTTAACTTCGTAGATGCGTTAGTTTAACCTAGGCGCAAAAGCTCGGAAAGTGTTTTACATGTCATATATATGTGAAAGTTTTTCAATTTCAGTGTATGGGAAGAGTTTTACATAAGTTTAGAATTAGGATTTCAGATTGCGTTAGCACTTCTATATCATTTAGTTTAACTACTTAGATGCGTTAGTTTAACCTAGGCGCAAAAGCTCGGAAAAGTGTTTTACATGCCATATATATGTGAAATTTGTTCAATTTCAGTATATTGCAAGTGTTTCACATAAGTTTAGAATTAGGATTGCAGATAGCGTTAGCACTTCTATATCATTGAGTTTAACTTCTTAGACGTTTTATTTTAACCTATGTGCCAAAGCTCGGAAAAGTGTTGTACATGTCATATATATGTGAAAGTTGTTCAATTTCAGTGTATTGCAAGAGTTGCACATATGTTTAGAATTAGGATTGCAGATAGCGTTAGCACTTCTATATCATTTATTTTAACTATTTAGATGCGTTAGTTTAACCTAGGCGCAAAAGCTCGGAAAAGTGTTTTACATGTCATATATATGTGAAAGTTGTTCAATTTCAGTGTATTGCAAGAGTTTCACATAAGTTTAGAATTAGGATTGCAGATAGCTTTACCAGTTCAATATCATTTAGTTTAACTTCCAAGATGTGTTAGTTTAACCTATTCGCCAAAGATCGGAAAAGTGATTTACATGTCATATATATGTGAAAGTTGTTCAATTTTAGTGTATGGGAAGAGTTTCACATAAGTTTAGAATTAGGATTTCATATATCGTTAGCACTTCTATATCATTTAGTTTAACTTCTTAGATGCGTTAGTTTAACCTAGGCGCAAAAGCTCGGAAAAGTGTTTTACATGTAATATATATGTGAAAGTTGTTCAATTTAAGTGTATTGCAAGAGTTTCACATAAGTTTAGAATTAGGTTTGCAGATATCGTTAGCACTTTTATATCATTGAGTTTAAGTTCTTAGATGTTTTAGTTTAACCTATGTGCCAAAGCTCGGAAAAGTGTTTTACATGTCATATATATTTGAAAGTTGTTAAATTTCAGTGTATTTCAAGAGTTTCACATAAGTTTAGAATTTGGTTTGCAGATAGCTTTACCAGTTCAAAATCATTTAGTTTAACTTCTTAGAAGCGTTATTTTAACCTAGGCGCCAAAGCTCCGAAAAGTGTTTTACATGTCATATATAAGTGAAAGTTTTTCAATTTCAGGTTATGGGAAGAGTTTCACATAAGTTTAGAATTAGGATTTCAGATAGCGTTAGCACTTCTATATCATTGAGTTTAACATCTTAGATGCATTAGTTTAACCTAGGCGCAAAAGCTAGGAAAAGTGTTTTACATGTCATATATATCTGAAAGATGTTCAATTTCAATGTGTTGGGAGAGTTTCATATAAGTTTAGAATTAGGATTGCAGATAGCTTTACCAGTTCAATATCATTTAGTTTAACTTCTTAGATGCGTTAGTTTAACCTAGGCGCAAACGCTCGGAAAAGTGTTTTACATGTCATATATATGTGAAAGTTTTTCAATTTCAGTGTATGGGAAGAGTTTTACATAAGTTTCGAATTAGGATTTTAGTTAGCGTTAGCACTTCTATATCATTTAGTTTAACTTCTTAGATGCGTTAGTTTAACCTATGTGCCAAAGCTCAGAAAAGTGTTGTACATGCCATATATATGTGAAAGTTGTTAAATTTCAGTGTATTGCAAGAGTTTCACATAAGTTTAGAATTAGGATTGCAGATAGCTTTACCAGTTCAATATCATTTAGTTTAACTTCCAAGATGTGTTAGTTTAACCTTTTCGCCAAAGCTCGGAAAGTGTTTTACATGTCATATATATGTGAAAGTTTTTCAATTTCAGTGTATGGGAAGAGTTTTACATAAGTTTAGAATTAGGATTTCAGATTGCGTTAGCACTTCTATATCATTTAGTTTAACTACTTAGATGCGTTAGTTTAACCTAGGCGCAAAAGCTCGGAAAAGTGTTTTACATGTCATATATATGAAAAAGTTGTTCAATTTCAGTGTATTGCAAGTGTTTCACATAAGTTTAGAATTCGGATTGCAGATAGCGTTAGCACTTTTTATCGTTGAGTTTAACTTCTTAGACCTTTTATTTTAACCTATGTGCCAAAGCTCGGAAAAGTGTTGTACATATCATATATATGTGAAAGTTGTTCAATTTCAGTGTATTGCAAGAGTTGCACATATGTTTAGAATTAGGATTGCAGATAGCGTTAGCACTTCTATATCATTTATTTTAACTATTTAGATGCGTTAGTTTAACCTAGGCACAAAAGCTCGGAAATGTGTTGTACATGTCATATACATGTGAAATTTGTTCAATTTCAGTGTATTGCAAGAGTTTCACATAAGTTTAGAATTAGGATTTCATATATAGTTAGCACTTCTATATCATTGAGTTTAACTTCTTAGATGCGTTATTATAACCTAGGCGCCAAAGCTGGGAAAAGTGTTTTACATGTCATATACATGTGAAAATTGTTCAATTTCAGTGTATTGCAAGTGTTTCACGTAAATTTTGAATAAGGATTGCAGATAGCGTTAGCACTTCTATATCATTTATTTTAACTATTTAGATGTGTTAGTTTAACCTAGGCGCAAAAGCTCAGGAAAGTGTTTTACATGTCATATATATGTGAAAGTTGTTCAATTTCAGTGTATGGGAAGAGTTTCACATAAGTTTAGAATTAGGATTGCAGATAGCTTTACCAGTTCAATATCATTTAGATTAACTTCTTAGATGCGTTAGTTTAAGCTAGGCGCAAAAGCTCGGGAAAGTGTTTTACATGCCATATATACGTGAAAGTTGTTCAAGTTCAGTGTATAGGAAGAGTTTCACATAAGTTTAGAATTAGGATTTCATATATAGTTAGCACTTCTATATCATTGACTTTAACTTCTTAGATGCGTTATTATAACCTAGGCGCCAAAACTGGGAAAAGTGTTTTACATGTCATATACATGTGAAAATTGTTCAATTTCAGTGTATTGCAAGTGTTTCAGGTAAATTTTGAATTAGGATTGCAGATAGCGTTAGCACTTCTATATTATTTAGTTTTACTACTTAGATGCGTTAGTTTAACCTAGGCGCAAAAGCTCGGAAAAGTGTTTTACATGTCATATATATGTGAAAGTTGTTCAATTTCAGTGTATTGCAAGAGTTTTACATAAGTTTAGAATTAGGATGGCAGATAGCGTTAGCACTTCTATACCATTGAGTTTAACATCTTAGATGCGTTAGTTTAACGTATTCGCCAAAGCTCAAAAAGGGGTTTTACATGTCATATATATGTGAAAGTTGTTAAATTTAAGTGTATTGCAAGAGTTGCACATATGTTTAGAATTAGTATTGCAGATAGCATTAGCACTTCTATAACATTTATTTTAACTATTATGATGCGTTAGTTTAACCTAGGCGCAAAAGCTTGGAAAAGTGTTTTACATGTCATATATATGTGAAAGTTTTTCAATTTCAGTGTATGGGAAGAGTTTTACATAAGTTTAGAATTAGGACTTCAGATAGCGTTAGCACTTCTATATCATTTAGTTTAACTACTTAGATGCGTTAGTTTAACCTGGGCACAAAAGCTCAGAAAAGTGTTTTACATGTCATATATATATATATGTGAAAGTTGTTCAATTTCAGTGTATTACAAGAGTTTCATGTAAGTTTAGAATTAGCATTTTAGATAGCTTTACCAGTTCAATATCATTCAGTTTAACTTCTTAGAGGTGTTAGTTTAAGCTAGGCGCAAAAGCTCGGGAAAGTATTTTACATGACATATATATGTGAACGTTGTTCAATTTCAGTGTATTGCAAGAGTTTAACATAAGTTTAGAATTAGTATTGCAGATAGCCTTACCAGTTCAATATCATTTATTTTAACTTCGTAGATGCGTTAGTTTAACCTAGGCGCAAAAGCTCGGAAAGTGTTTTACATGTCATATATATGTGAAAGTTTTTCAATTTCAGTGTATGGGAAGAGTTTTACATAAGTTTAGAATTAGGATTTCAGATTGCGTTAGCACTTCTATATCATTTAGTTTAACTACTTAGATGCGTTAGTTTAACCTAGGCGCAAAAGCTCGGAAAAGTGTTTTACATGCCATATATATGTGAAATTTGTTCAATTTCAGTATATTGCAAGTGTTTCACATAAGTTTAGAATTAGGATTGCAGATAGCGTTAGCACTTCTATATCATTGAGTTTAACTTCTTAGACGTTTTATTTTAACCTATGTGCCAAAGCTCGGAAAAGTGTTGTACATGTCATATATATGTGAAAGTTGTTCAATTTCAGTGTATTGCAAGAGTTGCACATATGTTTAGAATTAGGATTGCAGATAGCGTTAGCACTTCTATATCATTTATTTTAACTATTTAGATGCGTTAGTTTAACCTAGGCGCAAAAGCTCGGAAAAGTGTTTTACATGTCATATATATGTGAAAGTTGTTCAATTTCAGTGTATTGCAAGAGTTTCACATAAGTTTAGAATTAGGATTGCAGATAGCTTTACCAGTTCAATATCATTTAGTTTAACTTCCAAGATGTGTTAGTTTAACCTATTCGCCAAAGATCGGAAAAGTGATTTACATGTCATATATATGTGAAAGTTGTTCAATTTTAGTGTATGGGAAGAGTTTCACATAAGTTTAGAATTAGGATTTCATATATCGTTAGCACTTCTATATCATTTAGTTTAACTTCTTAGATGCGTTAGTTTAACCTAGGCGCAAAAGCTCGGAAAAGTGTTTTACATGTAATATATATGTGAAAGTTGTTCAATTTAAGTGTATTGCAAGAGTTTCACATAAGTTTAGAATTAGGTTTGCAGATATCGTTAGCACTTTTATATCATTGAGTTTAAGTTCTTAGATGTTTTAGTTTAACCTATGTGCCAAAGCTCGGAAAAGTGTTTTACATGTCATATATATTTGAAAGTTGTTAAATTTCAGTGTATTTCAAGAGTTTCACATAAGTTTAGAATTTGGTTTGCAGATAGCTTTACCAGTTCAAAATCATTTAGTTTAACTTCTTAGAAGCGTTATTTTAACCTAGGCGCCAAAGCTCCGAAAAGTGTTTTACATGTCATATATAAGTGAAAGTTTTTCAATTTCAGGTTATGGGAAGAGTTTCACATAAGTTTAGAATTAGGATTTCAGATAGCGTTAGCACTTCTATATCATTGAGTTTAACATCTTAGATGCATTAGTTTAACCTAGGCGCAAAAGCTAGGAAAAGTGTTTTACATGTCATATATATCTGAAAGATGTTCAATTTCAATGTGTTGGGAGAGTTTCATATAAGTTTAGAATTAGGATTGCAGATAGCTTTACCAGTTCAATATCATTTAGTTTAACTTCTTAGATGCGTTAGTTTAACCTAGGCGCAAACGCTCGGAAAAGTGTTTTACATGTCATATATATGTGAAAGTTTTTCAATTTCAGTGTATGGGAAGAGTTTTACATAAGTTTCGAATTAGGATTTTAGTTAGCGTTAGCACTTCTATATCATTTAGTTTAACTTCTTAGATGCGTTAGTTTAACCTATGTGCCAAAGCTCAGAAAAGTGTTGTACATGCCATATATATGTGAAAGTTGTTAAATTTCAGTGTATTGCAAGAGTTTCACATAAGTTTAGAATTAGGATTGCAGATAGCTTTACCAGTTCAATATCATTTAGTTTAACTTCCAAGATGTGTTAGTTTAACCTTTTCGCCAAAGCTCGGAAAGTGTTTTACATGTCATATATATGTGAAAGTTTTTCAATTTCAGTGTATGGGAAGAGTTTTACATAAGTTTAGAATTAGGATTTCAGATTGCGTTAGCACTTCTATATCATTTAGTTTAACTACTTAGATGCGTTAGTTTAACCTAGGCGCAAAAGCTCGGAAAAGTGTTTTACATGTCATATATATGAAAAAGTTGTTCAATTTCAGTGTATTGCAAGTGTTTCACATAAGTTTAGAATTCGGATTGCAGATAGCGTTAGCACTTTTTATCGTTGAGTTTAACTTCTTAGACCTTTTATTTTAACCTATGTGCCAAAGCTCGGAAAAGTGTTGTACATATCATATATATGTGAAAGTTGTTCAATTTCAGTGTATTGCAAGAGTTGCACATATGTTTAGAATTAGGATTGCAGATAGCGTTAGCACTTCTATATCATTTATTTTAACTATTTAGATGCGTTAGTTTAACCTAGGCACAAAAGCTCGGAAATGTGTTGTACATGTCATATACATGTGAAATTTGTTCAATTTCAGTGTATTGCAAGAGTTTCACATAAGTTTAGAATTAGGATTTCATATATAGTTAGCACTTCTATATCATTGAGTTTAACTTCTTAGATGCGTTATTATAACCTAGGCGCCAAAGCTGGGAAAAGTGTTTTACATGTCATATACATGTGAAAATTGTTCAATTTCAGTGTATTGCAAGTGTTTCACGTAAATTTTGAATAAGGATTGCAGATAGCGTTAGCACTTCTATATCATTTATTTTAACTATTTAGATGTGTTAGTTTAACCTAGGCGCAAAAGCTCAGGAAAGTGTTTTACATGTCATATATATGTGAAAGTTGTTCAATTTCAGTGTATGGGAAGAGTTTCACATAAGTTTAGAATTAGGATTGCAGATAGCTTTACCAGTTCAATATCATTTAGATTAACTTCTTAGATGCGTTAGTTTAAGCTAGGCGCAAAAGCTCGGGAAAGTGTTTTACATGCCATATATACGTGAAAGTTGTTCAAGTTCAGTGTATAGGAAGAGTTTCACATAAGTTTAGAATTAGGATTTCATATATAGTTAGCACTTCTATATCATTGACTTTAACTTCTTAGATGCGTTATTATAACCTAGGCGCCAAAACTGGGAAAAGTGTTTTACATGTCATATACATGTGAAAATTGTTCAATTTCAGTGTATTGCAAGTGTTTCAGGTAAATTTTGAATTAGGATTGCAGATAGCGTTAGCACTTCTATATTATTTAGTTTTACTACTTAGATGCGTTAGTTTAACCTAGGCGCAAAAGCTCGGAAAAGTGTTTTACATGTCATATATATGTGAAAGTTGTTCAATTTCAGTGTATTGCAAGAGTTTTACATAAGTTTAGAATTAGGATGGCAGATAGCGTTAGCACTTCTATACCATTGAGTTTAACATCTTAGATGCGTTAGTTTAACGTATTCGCCAAAGCTCAAAAAGGGGTTTTACATGTCATATATATGTGAAAGTTGTTAAATTTAAGTGTATTGCAAGAGTTTAACATAAGTTTAGAATTAGTATTGCAGATAGCCTTACCAGTTCAATATCATTTATTTTAACTTCGTAGATGCGTTAGTTTAACCTAGGCGCAAAAGCTCGGAAAGTGTTTTACATGTCATATATATGTGAAAGTTTTTCAATTTCAGTGTATGGGAAGAGTTTTACATAAGTTTAGAATTAGGATTTCAGATTGCGTTAGCACTTCTATATCATTTAGTTTAACTACTTAGATGCGTTAGTTTAACCTAGGCGCAAAAGCTCGGAAAAGTGTTTTACATGCCATATATATGTGAAATTTGTTCAATTTCAGTATATTGCAAGTGTTTCACATAAGTTTAGAATTAGGATTGCAGATAGCGTTAGCACTTCTATATCATTGAGTTTAACTTCTTAGACGTTTTATTTTAACCTATGTGCCAAAGCTCGGAAAAGTGTTGTACATGTCATATATATGTGAAAGTTGTTCAATTTCAGTGTATTGCAAGAGTTGCACATATGTTTAGAATTAGGATTGCAGATAGCGTTAGCACTTCTATATCATTTATTTTAACTATTTAGATGCGTTAGTTTAACCTAGGCGCAAAAGCTCGGAAAAGTGTTTTACATGTCATATATATGTGAAAGTTGTTCAATTTCAGTGTATTGCAAGAGTTTCACATAAGTTTAGAATTAGGATTGCAGATAGCTTTACCAGTTCAATATCATTTAGTTTAACTTCCAAGATGTGTTAGTTTAACCTATTCGCCAAAGATCGGAAAAGTGATTTACATGTCATATATATGTGAAAGTTGTTCAATTTTAGTGTATGGGAAGAGTTTCACATAAGTTTAGAATTAGGATTTCATATATCGTTAGCACTTCTATATCATTTAGTTTAACTTCTTAGATGCGTTAGTTTAACCTAGGCGCAAAAGCTCGGAAAAGTGTTTTACATGTAATATATATGTGAAAGTTGTTCAATTTAAGTGTATTGCAAGAGTTTCACATAAGTTTAGAATTAGGTTTGCAGATATCGTTAGCACTTTTATATCATTGAGTTTAAGTTCTTAGATGTTTTAGTTTAACCTATGTGCCAAAGCTCGGAAAAGTGTTTTACATGTCATATATATTTGAAAGTTGTTAAATTTCAGTGTATTTCAAGAGTTTCACATAAGTTTAGAATTTGGTTTGCAGATAGCTTTACCAGTTCAAAATCATTTAGTTTAACTTCTTAGAAGCGTTATTTTAACCTAGGCGCCAAAGCTCCGAAAAGTGTTTTACATGTCATATATAAGTGAAAGTTTTTCAATTTCAGGTTATGGGAAGAGTTTCACATAAGTTTAGAATTAGGATTTCAGATAGCGTTAGCACTTCTATATCATTGAGTTTAACATCTTAGATGCATTAGTTTAACCTAGGCGCAAAAGCTAGGAAAAGTGTTTTACATGTCATATATATCTGAAAGATGTTCAATTTCAATGTGTTGGGAGAGTTTCATATAAGTTTAGAATTAGGATTGCAGATAGCTTTACCAGTTCAATATCATTTAGTTTAACTTCTTAGATGCGTTAGTTTAACCTAGGCGCAAACGCTCGGAAAAGTGTTTTACATGTCATATATATGTGAAAGTTTTTCAATTTCAGTGTATGGGAAGAGTTTTACATAAGTTTCGAATTAGGATTTTAGTTAGCGTTAGCACTTCTATATCATTTAGTTTAACTTCTTAGATGCGTTAGTTTAACCTATGTGCCAAAGCTCAGAAAAGTGTTGTACATGCCATATATATGTGAAAGTTGTTAAATTTCAGTGTATTGCAAGAGTTTCACATAAGTTTAGAATTAGGATTGCAGATAGCTTTACCAGTTCAATATCATTTAGTTTAACTTCCAAGATGTGTTAGTTTAACCTTTTCGCCAAAGCTCGGAAAGTGTTTTACATGTCATATATATGTGAAAGTTTTTCAATTTCAGTGTATGGGAAGAGTTTTACATAAGTTTAGAATTAGGATTTCAGATTGCGTTAGCACTTCTATATCATTTAGTTTAACTACTTAGATGCGTTAGTTTAACCTAGGCGCAAAAGCTCGGAAAAGTGTTTTACATGTCATATATATGAAAAAGGTGTTCAATTTCAGTGTATTGCAAGTGTTTCACATAAGTTTAGAATTCGGATTGCAGATAGCGTTAGCACTTTTTATCGTTGAGTTTAACTTCTTAGACCTTTTATTTTAACCTATGTGCCAAAGCTCGGAAAAGTGTTGTACATATCATATATATGTGAAAGTTGTTCAATTTCAGTGTATTGCAAGAGTTGCACATATGTTTAGAATTAGGATTGCAGATAGCGTTAGCACTTCTATATCATTTATTTTAACTATTTAGATGCGTTAGTTTAACCTAGGCACAAAAGCTCGGAAATGTGTTGTACATGTCATATACATGTGAAATTTGTTCAATTTCAGTGTATTGCAAGAGTTTCACATAAGTTTAGAATTAGGTTTGCAGATATCGTTAGCACTTTTATATCATTGAGTTTAAGTTCTTAGATGTTTTAGTTTAACCTATGTGCCAAAGCTCGGAAAAGTGTTTTACATGTCATATATATTTGAAAGTTGTTAAATTTCAGTGTATTTCAAGAGTTTCACATAAGTTTAGAATTTGGTTTGCAGATAGCTTTACCAGTTCAAAATCATTTAGTTTAACTTCTTAGAAGCGTTATTTTAACCTAGGCGCCAAAGCTCCGAAAAGTGTTTTACATGTCATATATAAGTGAAAGTTTTTCAATTTCAGGTTATGGGAAGAGTTTCACATAAGTTTAGAATTAGGATTTCAGATAGCGTTAGCACTTCTATATCATTGAGTTTAACATCTTAGATGCATTAGTTTAACCTAGGCGCAAAAGCTAGGAAAAGTGTTTTACATGTCATATATATCTGAAAGATGTTCAATTTCAATGTGTTGGGAGAGTTTCATATAAGTTTAGAATTAGGATTGCAGATAGCTTTACCAGTTCAATATCATTTAGTTTAACTTCTTAGATGCGTTAGTTTAACCTAGGCGCAAACGCTCGGAAAAGTGTTTTACATGTCATATATATGTGAAAGTTTTTCAATTTCAGTGTATGGGAAGAGTTTTACATAAGTTTCGAATTAGGATTTTAGTTAGCGTTAGCACTTCTATATCATTTAGTTTAACTTCTTAGATGCGTTAGTTTAACCTATGTGCCAAAGCTCAGAAAAGTGTTGTACATGCCATATATATGTGAAAGTTGTTAAATTTCAGTGTATTGCAAGAGTTTCACATAAGTTTAGAATTAGGATTGCAGATAGCTTTACCAGTTCAATATCATTTAGTTTAACTTCCAAGATGTGTTAGTTTAACCTAGGCGCAAAAGCTCGGAAAAGTGTTTTACATGTCATATATATGTGAAAGTTGTTCAATTTCAGTGTATTGCAAGAGTTTTACATAAGTTTAGAATTAGGATGGCAGATAGCGTTAGCACTTCTATACCATTGAGTTTAACATCTTAGATGCGTTAGTTTAACGTATTCGCCAAAGCTCAAAAAGGGGTTTTACATGTCATATATATGTGAAAGTTGTTAAATTTAAGTGTATTGCAAGAGTTGCACATATGTTTAGAATTAGTATTGCAGATAGCATTAGCACTTCTATAACATTTATTTTAACTATTATGATGCGTTAGTTTAACCTAGGCGCAAAAGCTTGGAAAAGTGTTTTACATGTCATATATATGTGAAAGTTTTTCAATTTCAGTGTATGGGAAGAGTTTTACATAAGTTTAGAATTAGGACTTCAGATAGCGTTAGCACTTCTATATCATTTAGTTTAACTACTTAGATGCGTTAGTTTAACCTGGGCGCAAAAGCTCAGAAAAGTGTTTTACATGTCATATATATGTGAAAGTTGTTCAATTTCAGTGTATTACAAGAGTTTCATGTAAGTTTAGAATTAGCATTTTAGATAGCTTTACCAGTTCAATATCATTCAGTTTAACTTCTTAGAGGTGTTAGTTTAAGCTAGGCGCAAAAGCTCGGGAAAGTATTTTACATGACATATATATGTGAACGTTGTTCAATTTCAGTGTATTGCAAGAGTTTAACATAAGTTTAGAATTAGTATTGCAGATAGCCTTACCAGTTCAATATCATTTATTTTAACTTCGTAGATGCGTTAGTTTAACCTAGGCGCAAAAGCTCGGAAAGTGTTTTACATGTCATATATATGTGAAAGTTTTTCAATTTCAGTGTATGGGAAGAGTTTTACATAAGTTTAGAATTAGGATTTCAGATTGCGTTAGCACTTCTATATCATTTAGTTTAACTACTTAGATGCGTTAGTTTAACCTAGGCGCAAAAGCTCGGAAAAGTGTTTTACATGCCATATATATGTGAAATTTGTTCAATTTCAGTATATTGCAAGTGTTTCACATAAGTTTAGAATTAGGATTGCAGATAGCGTTAGCACTTCTATATCATTGAGTTTAACTTCTTAGACGTTTTATTTTAACCTATGTGCCAAAGCTCGGAAAAGTGTTGTACATGTCATATATATGTGAAAGTTGTTCAATTTCAGTGTATTGCAAGAGTTGCACATATGTTTAGAATTAGGATTGCAGATAGCGTTAGCACTTCTATATCATTTATTTTAACTATTTAGATGCGTTAGTTTAACCTAGGCGCAAAAGCTCGGAAAAGTGTTTTACATGTCATATATATGTGAAAGTTGTTCAATTTCAGTGTATTGCAAGAGTTTCACATAAGTTTAGAATTAGGATTGCAGATAGCTTTACCAGTTCAATATCATTTAGTTTAACTTCCAAGATGTGTTAGTTTAACCTATTCGCCAAAGATCGGAAAAGTGATTTACATGTCATATATATGTGAAAGTTGTTCAATTTTAGTGTATGGGAAGAGTTTCACATAAGTTTAGAATTAGGATTTCATATATCGTTAGCACTTCTATATCATTTAGTTTAACTTCTTAGATGCGTTAGTTTAACCTAGGCGCAAAAGCTCGGAAAAGTGTTTTACATGTAATATATATGTGAAAGTTGTTCAATTTAAGTGTATTGCAAGAGTTTCACATAAGTTTAGAATTAGGTTTGCAGATATCGTTAGCACTTTTATATCATTGAGTTTAAGTTCTTAGATGTTTTAGTTTAACCTATGTGCCAAAGCTCGGAAAAGTGTTTTACATGTCATATATATTTGAAAGTTGTTAAATTTCAGTGTATTTCAAGAGTTTCACATAAGTTTAGAATTTGGTTTGCAGATAGCTTTACCAGTTCAAAATCATTTAGTTTAACTTCTTAGAAGCGTTATTTTAACCTAGGCGCCAAAGCTCCGAAAAGTGTTTTACATGTCATATATAAGTGAAAGTTTTTCAATTTCAGGTTATGGGAAGAGTTTCACATAAGTTTAGAATTAGGATTTCAGATAGCGTTAGCACTTCTATATCATTGAGTTTAACATCTTAGATGCATTAGTTTAACCTAGGCGCAAAAGCTAGGAAAAGTGTTTTACATGTCATATATATCTGAAAGATGTTCAATTTCAATGTGTTGGGAGAGTTTCATATAAGTTTAGAATTAGGATTGCAGATAGCTTTACCAGTTCAATATCATTTAGTTTAACTTCTTAGATGCGTTAGTTTAACCTAGGCGCAAACGCTCGGAAAAGTGTTTTACATGTCATATATATGTGAAAGTTTTTCAATTTCAGTGTATGGGAAGAGTTTTACATAAGTTTCGAATTAGGATTTTAGTTAGCGTTAGCACTTCTATATCATTTAGTTTAACTTCTTAGATGCGTTAGTTTAACCTATGTGCCAAAGCTCAGAAAAGTGTTGTACATGCCATATATATGTGAAAGTTGTTAAATTTCAGTGTATTGCAAGAGTTTCACATAAGTTTAGAATTAGGATTGCAGATAGCTTTACCAGTTCAATATCATTTAGTTTAACTTCCAAGATGTGTTAGTTTAACCTTTTCGCCAAAGCTCGGAAAGTGTTTTACATGTCATATATATGTGAAAGTTTTTCAATTTCAGTGTATGGGAAGAGTTTTACATAAGTTTAGAATTAGGATTTCAGATTGCGTTAGCACTTCTATATCATTTAGTTTAACTACTTAGATGCGTTAGTTTAACCTAGGCGCAAAAGCTCGGAAAAGTGTTTTACATGTCATATATATGAAAAAGTTGTTCAATTTCAGTGTATTGCAAGTGTTTCACATAAGTTTAGAATTCGGATTGCAGATAGCGTTAGCACTTTTTATCGTTGAGTTTAACTTCTTAGACCTTTTATTTTAACCTATGTGCCAAAGCTCGGAAAAGTGTTGTACATATCATATATATGTGAAAGTTGTTCAATTTCAGTGTATTGCAAGAGTTGCACATATGTTTAGAATTAGGATTGCAGATAGCGTTAGCACTTCTATATCATTTATTTTAACTATTTAGATGCGTTAGTTTAACCTAGGCACAAAAGCTCGGAAATGTGTTGTACATGTCATATACATGTGAAATTTGTTCAATTTCAGTGTATTGCAAGAGTTTCACATAAGTTTAGAATTAGGATTTCATATATAGTTAGCACTTCTATATCATTGAGTTTAACTTCTTAGATGCGTTATTATAACCTAGGCGCCAAAGCTGGGAAAAGTGTTTTACATGTCATATACATGTGAAAATTGTTCAATTTCAGTGTATTGCAAGTGTTTCACGTAAATTTTGAATAAGGATTGCAGATAGCGTTAGCACTTCTATATCATTTATTTTAACTATTTAGATGTGTTAGTTTAACCTAGGCGCAAAAGCTCAGGAAAGTGTTTTACATGTCATATATATGTGAAAGTTGTTCAATTTCAGTGTATGGGAAGAGTTTCACATAAGTTTAGAATTAGGATTGCAGATAGCTTTACCAGTTCAATATCATTTAGATTAACTTCTTAGATGCGTTAGTTTAAGCTAGGCGCAAAAGCTCGGGAAAGTGTTTTACATGCCATATATACGTGAAAGTTGTTCAAGTTCAGTGTATAGGAAGAGTTTCACATAAGTTTAGAATTAGGATTTCATATATAGTTAGCACTTCTATATCATTGACTTTAACTTCTTAGATGCGTTATTATAACCTAGGCGCCAAAACTGGGAAAAGTGTTTTACATGTCATATACATGTGAAAATTGTTCAATTTCAGTGTATTGCAAGTGTTTCAGGTAAATTTTGAATTAGGATTGCAGATAGCGTTAGCACTTCTATATTATTTAGTTTTACTACTTAGATGCGTTAGTTTAACCTAGGCGCAAAAGCTCGGAAAAGTGTTTTACATGTCATATATATGTGAAAGTTGTTCAATTTCAGTGTATTGCAAGAGTTTTACATAAGTTTAGAATTAGGATGGCAGATAGCGTTAGCACTTCTATACCATTGAGTTTAACATCTTAGATGCGTTAGTTTAACGTATTCGCCAAAGCTCAAAAAGGGGTTTTACATGTCATATATATGTGAAAGTTGTTAAATTTAAGTGTATTGCAAGAGTTGCACATATGTTTAGAATTAGTATTGCAGATAGCATTAGCACTTCTATAACATTTATTTTAACTATTATGATGCGTTAGTTTAACCTAGGCGCAAAAGCTTGGAAAAGTGTTTTACATGTCATATATATGTGAAAGTTTTTCAATTTCAGTGTATGGGAAGAGTTTTACATAAGTTTAGAATTAGGACTTCAGATAGCGTTAGCACTTCTATATCATTTAGTTTAACTACTTAGATGCGTTAGTTTAACCTGGGCACAAAAGCTCAGAAAAGTGTTTTACATGTCATATATATGTGAAAGTTGTTCAATTTCAGTGTATTACAAGAGTTTCATGTAAGTTTAGAATTAGCATTTTAGATAGCTTTACCAGTTCAATATCATTCAGTTTAACTTCTTAGAGGTGTTAGTTTAAGCTAGGCGCAAAAGCTCGGGAAAGTATTTTACATGACATATATATGTGAACGTTGTTCAATTTCAGTGTATTGCAAGAGTTTAACATAAGTTTAGAATTAGTATTGCAGATAGCCTTACCAGTTCAATATCATTTATTTTAACTTCGTAGATGCGTTAGTTTAACCTAGGCGCAAAAGCTCGGAAAGTGTTTTACATGTCATATATATGTGAAAGTTTTTCAATTTCAGTGTATGGGAAGAGTTTTACATAAGTTTAGAATTAGGATTTCAGATTGCGTTAGCACTTCTATATCATTTAGTTTAACTACTTAGATGCGTTAGTTTAACCTAGGCGCAAAAGCTCGGAAAAGTGTTTTACATGCCATATATATGTGAAATTTGTTCAATTTCAGTATATTGCAAGTGTTTCACATAAGTTTAGAATTAGGATTGCAGATAGCGTTAGCACTTCTATATCATTGAGTTTAACTTCTTAGACGTTTTATTTTAACCTATGTGCCAAAGCTCGGAAAAGTGTTGTACATGTCATATATATGTGAAAGTTGTTCAATTTCAGTGTATTGCAAGAGTTGCACATATGTTTAGAATTAGGATTGCAGATAGCGTTAGCACTTCTATATCATTTATTTTAACTATTTAGATGCGTTAGTTTAACCTAGGCGCAAAAGCTCGGAAAAGTGTTTTACATGTCATATATATGTGAAAGTTGTTCAATTTCAGTGTATTGCAAGAGTTTCACATAAGTTTAGAATTAGGATTGCAGATAGCTTTACCAGTTCAATATCATTTAGTTTAACTTCCAAGATGTGTTAGTTTAACCTATTCGCCAAAGATCGGAAAAGTGATTTACATGTCATATATATGTGAAAGTTGTTCAATTTTAGTGTATGGGAAGAGTTTCACATAAGTTTAGAATTAGGATTTCATATATCGTTAGCACTTCTATATCATTTAGTTTAACTTCTTAGATGCGTTAGTTTAACCTAGGCGCAAAAGCTCGGAAAAGTGTTTTACATGTAATATATATGTGAAAGTTGTTCAATTTAAGTGTATTGCAAGAGTTTCACATAAGTTTAGAATTAGGTTTGCAGATATCGTTAGCACTTTTATATCATTGAGTTTAAGTTCTTAGATGTTTTAGTTTAACCTATGTGCCAAAGCTCGGAAAAGTGTTTTACATGTCATATATATTTGAAAGTTGTTAAATTTCAGTGTATTTCAAGAGTTTCACATAAGTTTAGAATTTGGTTTGCAGATAGCTTTACCAGTTCAAAATCATTTAGTTTAACTTCTTAGAAGCGTTATTTTAACCTAGGCGCCAAAGCTCCGAAAAGTGTTTTACATGTCATATATAAGTGAAAGTTTTTCAATTTCAGGTTATGGGAAGAGTTTCACATAAGTTTAGAATTAGGATTTCAGATAGCGTTAGCACTTCTATATCATTGAGTTTAACATCTTAGATGCATTAGTT
This sequence comes from Muscardinus avellanarius, assembly GCF_963383645.1. Lineage (NCBI taxonomy): Eukaryota > Metazoa > Chordata > Mammalia > Rodentia > Gliridae > Muscardinus > Muscardinus avellanarius. The sequence goes on along the minus strand of NC_137801.1, from coordinate 43,442,135 downwards.
TAACCTAGGCGCAAAAGCTAGGAAAAGTGTTTTACATGTCATATATATCTGAAAGATGTTCAATTTCAATGTGTTGGGAGAGTTTCATATAAGTTTAGAATTAGGATTGCAGATAGCTTTACCAGTTCAATATCATTTAGTTTAACTTCTTAGATGCGTTAGTTTAACCTAGGCGCAAACGCTCGGAAAAGTGTTTTACATGTCATATATATGTGAAAGTTTTTCAATTTCAGTGTATGGGAAGAGTTTTACATAAGTTTCGAATTAGGATTTTAGTTAGCGTTAGCACTTCTATATCATTTAGTTTAACTTCTTAGATGCGTTAGTTTAACCTATGTGCCAAAGCTCAGAAAAGTGTTGTACATGCCATATATATGTGAAAGTTGTTAAATTTCAGTGTATTGCAAGAGTTTCACATAAGTTTAGAATTAGGATTGCAGATAGCTTTACCAGTTCAATATCATTTAGTTTAACTTCCAAGATGTGTTAGTTTAACCTTTTCGCCAAAGCTCGGAAAGTGTTTTACATGTCATATATATGTGAAAGTTTTTCAATTTCAGTGTATGGGAAGAGTTTTACATAAGTTTAGAATTAGGATTTCAGATTGCGTTAGCACTTCTATATCATTTAGTTTAACTACTTAGATGCGTTAGTTTAACCTAGGCGCAAAAGCTCGGAAAAGTGTTTTACATGTCATATATATGAAAAAGTTGTTCAATTTCAGTGTATTGCAAGTGTTTCACATAAGTTTAGAATTCGGATTGCAGATAGCGTTAGCACTTTTTATCGTTGAGTTTAACTTCTTAGACCTTTTATTTTAACCTATGTGCCAAAGCTCGGAAAAGTGTTGTACATATCATATATATGTGAAAGTTGTTCAATTTCAGTGTATTGCAAGAGTTGCACATATGTTTAGAATTAGGATTGCAGATAGCGTTAGCACTTCTATATCATTTATTTTAACTATTTAGATGCGTTAGTTTAACCTAGGCACAAAAGCTCGGAAATGTGTTGTACATGTCATATACATGTGAAATTTGTTCAATTTCAGTGTATTGCAAGAGTTTCACATAAGTTTAGAATTAGGATTTCATATATAGTTAGCACTTCTATATCATTGAGTTTAACTTCTTAGATGCGTTATTATAACCTAGGCGCCAAAGCTGGGAAAAGTGTTTTACATGTCATATACATGTGAAAATTGTTCAATTTCAGTGTATTGCAAGTGTTTCACGTAAATTTTGAATAAGGATTGCAGATAGCGTTAGCACTTCTATATCATTTATTTTAACTATTTAGATGTGTTAGTTTAACCTAGGCGCAAAAGCTCAGGAAAGTGTTTTACATGTCATATATATGTGAAAGTTGTTCAATTTCAGTGTATGGGAAGAGTTTCACATAAGTTTAGAATTAGGATTGCAGATAGCTTTACCAGTTCAATATCATTTAGATTAACTTCTTAGATGCGTTAGTTTAAGCTAGGCGCAAAAGCTCGGGAAAGTGTTTTACATGCCATATATACGTGAAAGTTGTTCAAGTTCAGTGTATAGGAAGAGTTTCACATAAGTTTAGAATTAGGATTTCATATATAGTTAGCACTTCTATATCATTGACTTTAACTTCTTAGATGCGTTATTATAACCTAGGCGCCAAAACTGGGAAAAGTGTTTTACATGTCATATACATGTGAAAATTGTTCAATTTCAGTGTATTGCAAGTGTTTCAGGTAAATTTTGAATTAGGATTGCAGATAGCGTTAGCACTTCTATATTATTTAGTTTTACTACTTAGATGCGTTAGTTTAACCTAGGCGCAAAAGCTCGGAAAAGTGTTTTACATGTCATATATATGTGAAAGTTGTTCAATTTCAGTGTATTGCAAGAGTTTTACATAAGTTTAGAATTAGGATGGCAGATAGCGTTAGCACTTCTATACCATTGAGTTTAACATCTTAGATGCGTTAGTTTAACGTATTCGCCAAAGCTCAAAAAGGGGTTTTACATGTCATATATATGTGAAAGTTGTTAAATTTAAGTGTATTGCAAGAGTTTAACATAAGTTTAGAATTAGTATTGCAGATAGCCTTACCAGTTCAATATCATTTATTTTAACTTCGTAGATGCGTTAGTTTAACCTAGGCGCAAAAGCTCGGAAAGTGTTTTACATGTCATATATATGTGAAAGTTTTTCAATTTCAGTGTATGGGAAGAGTTTTACATAAGTTTAGAATTAGGATTTCAGATTGCGTTAGCACTTCTATATCATTTAGTTTAACTACTTAGATGCGTTAGTTTAACCTAGGCGCAAAAGCTCGGAAAAGTGTTTTACATGCCATATATATGTGAAATTTGTTCAATTTCAGTATATTGCAAGTGTTTCACATAAGTTTAGAATTAGGATTGCAGATAGCGTTAGCACTTCTATATCATTGAGTTTAACTTCTTAGACGTTTTATTTTAACCTATGTGCCAAAGCTCGGAAAAGTGTTGTACATGTCATATATATGTGAAAGTTGTTCAATTTCAGTGTATTGCAAGAGTTGCACATATGTTTAGAATTAGGATTGCAGATAGCGTTAGCACTTCTATATCATTTATTTTAACTATTTAGATGCGTTAGTTTAACCTAGGCGCAAAAGCTCGGAAAAGTGTTTTACATGTCATATATATGTGAAAGTTGTTCAATTTCAGTGTATTGCAAGAGTTTCACATAAGTTTAGAATTAGGATTGCAGATAGCTTTACCAGTTCAATATCATTTAGTTTAACTTCCAAGATGTGTTAGTTTAACCTATTCGCCAAAGATCGGAAAAGTGATTTACATGTCATATATATGTGAAAGTTGTTCAATTTTAGTGTATGGGAAGAGTTTCACATAAGTTTAGAATTAGGATTTCATATATCGTTAGCACTTCTATATCATTTAGTTTAACTTCTTAGATGCGTTAGTTTAACCTAGGCGCAAAAGCTCGGAAAAGTGTTTTACATGTAATATATATGTGAAAGTTGTTCAATTTAAGTGTATTGCAAGAGTTTCACATAAGTTTAGAATTAGGTTTGCAGATATCGTTAGCACTTTTATATCATTGAGTTTAAGTTCTTAGATGTTTTAGTTTAACCTATGTGCCAAAGCTCGGAAAAGTGTTTTACATGTCATATATATTTGAAAGTTGTTAAATTTCAGTGTATTTCAAGAGTTTCACATAAGTTTAGAATTTGGTTTGCAGATAGCTTTACCAGTTCAAAATCATTTAGTTTAACTTCTTAGAAGCGTTATTTTAACCTAGGCGCCAAAGCTCCGAAAAGTGTTTTACATGTCATATATAAGTGAAAGTTTTTCAATTTCAGGTTATGGGAAGAGTTTCACATAAGTTTAGAATTAGGATTTCAGATAGCGTTAGCACTTCTATATCATTGAGTTTAACATCTTAGATGCATTAGTTTAACCTAGGCGCAAAAGCTAGGAAAAGTGTTTTACATGTCATATATATCTGAAAGATGTTCAATTTCAATGTGTTGGGAGAGTTTCATATAAGTTTAGAATTAGGATTGCAGATAGCTTTACCAGTTCAATATCATTTAGTTTAACTTCTTAGATGCGTTAGTTTAACCTAGGCGCAAACGCTCGGAAAAGTGTTTTACATGTCATATATATGTGAAAGTTTTTCAATTTCAGTGTATGGGAAGAGTTTTACATAAGTTTCGAATTAGGATTTTAGTTAGCGTTAGCACTTCTATATCATTTAGTTTAACTTCTTAGATGCGTTAGTTTAACCTATGTGCCAAAGCTCAGAAAAGTGTTGTACATGCCATATATATGTGAAAGTTGTTAAATTTCAGTGTATTGCAAGAGTTTCACATAAGTTTAGAATTAGGATTGCAGATAGCTTTACCAGTTCAATATCATTTAGTTTAACTTCCAAGATGTGTTAGTTTAACCTTTTCGCCAAAGCTCGGAAAGTGTTTTACATGTCATATATATGTGAAAGTTTTTCAATTTCAGTGTATGGGAAGAGTTTTACATAAGTTTAGAATTAGGATTTCAGATTGCGTTAGCACTTCTATATCATTTAGTTTAACTACTTAGATGCGTTAGTTTAACCTAGGCGCAAAAGCTCGGAAAAGTGTTTTACATGTCATATATATGAAAAAGTTGTTCAATTTCAGTGTATTGCAAGTGTTTCACATAAGTTTAGAATTCGGATTGCAGATAGCGTTAGCACTTTTTATCGTTGAGTTTAACTTCTTAGACCTTTTATTTTAACCTATGTGCCAAAGCTCGGAAAAGTGTTGTACATATCATATATATGTGAAAGTTGTTCAATTTCAGTGTATTGCAAGAGTTGCACATATGTTTAGAATTAGGATTGCAGATAGCGTTAGCACTTCTATATCATTTATTTTAACTATTTAGATGCGTTAGTTTAACCTAGGCACAAAAGCTCGGAAATGTGTTGTACATGTCATATACATGTGAAATTTGTTCAATTTCAGTGTATTGCAAGAGTTTCACATAAGTTTAGAATTAGGTTTGCAGATATCGTTAGCACTTTTATATCATTGAGTTTAAGTTCTTAGATGTTTTAGTTTAACCTATGTGCCAAAGCTCGGAAAAGTGTTTTACATGTCATATATATTTGAAAGTTGTTAAATTTCAGTGTATTTCAAGAGTTTCACATAAGTTTAGAATTTGGTTTGCAGATAGCTTTACCAGTTCAAAATCATTTAGTTTAACTTCTTAGAAGCGTTATTTTAACCTAGGCGCCAAAGCTCCGAAAAGTGTTTTACATGTCATATATAAGTGAAAGTTTTTCAATTTCAGGTTATGGGAAGAGTTTCACATAAGTTTAGAATTAGGATTTCAGATAGCGTTAGCACTTCTATATCATTGAGTTTAACATCTTAGATGCATTAGTTTAACCTAGGCGCAAAAGCTAGGAAAAGTGTTTTACATGTCATATATATCTGAAAGATGTTCAATTTCAATGTGTTGGGAGAGTTTCATATAAGTTTAGAATTAGGATTGCAGATAGCTTTACCAGTTCAATATCATTTAGTTTAACTTCTTAGATGCGTTAGTTTAACCTAGGCGCAAACGCTCGGAAAAGTGTTTTACATGTCATATATATGTGAAAGTTTTTCAATTTCAGTGTATGGGAAGAGTTTTACATAAGTTTCGAATTAGGATTTTAGTTAGCGTTAGCACTTCTATATCATTTAGTTTAACTTCTTAGATGCGTTAGTTTAACCTATGTGCCAAAGCTCAGAAAAGTGTTGTACATGCCATATATATGTGAAAGTTGTTAAATTTCAGTGTATTGCAAGAGTTTCACATAAGTTTAGAATTAGGATTGCAGATAGCTTTACCAGTTCAATATCATTTAGTTTAACTTCCAAGATGTGTTAGTTTAACCTTTTCGCCAAAGCTCGGAAAGTGTTTTACATGTCATATATATGTGAAAGTTTTTCAATTTCAGTGTATGGGAAGAGTTTTACATAAGTTTAGAATTAGGATTTCAGATTGCGTTAGCACTTCTATATCATTTAGTTTAACTACTTAGATGCGTTAGTTTAACCTAGGCGCAAAAGCTCGGAAAAGTGTTTTACATGTCATATATATGAAAAAGTTGTTCAATTTCAGTGTATTGCAAGTGTTTCACATAAGTTTAGAATTCGGATTGCAGATAGCGTTAGCACTTTTTATCGTTGAGTTTAACTTCTTAGACCTTTTATTTTAACCTATGTGCCAAAGCTCGGAAAAGTGTTGTACATATCATATATATGTGAAAGTTGTTCAATTTCAGTGTATTGCAAGAGTTGCACATATGTTTAGAATTAGGATTGCAGATAGCGTTAGCACTTCTATATCATTTATTTTAACTATTTAGATGCGTTAGTTTAACCTAGGCACAAAAGCTCGGAAATGTGTTGTACATGTCATATACATGTGAAATTTGTTCAATTTCAGTGTATTGCAAGAGTTTCACATAAGTTTAGAATTAGGATTTCATATATAGTTAGCACTTCTATATCATTGAGTTTAACTTCTTAGATGCGTTATTATAACCTAGGCGCCAAAGCTGGGAAAAGTGTTTTACATGTCATATACATGTGAAAATTGTTCAATTTCAGTGTATTGCAAGTGTTTCACGTAAATTTTGAATAAGGATTGCAGATAGCGTTAGCACTTCTATATCATTTATTTTAACTATTTAGATGTGTTAGTTTAACCTAGGCGCAAAAGCTCAGGAAAGTGTTTTACATGTCATATATATGTGAAAGTTGTTCAATTTCAGTGTATGGGAAGAGTTTCACATAAGTTTAGAATTAGGATTGCAGATAGCTTTACCAGTTCAATATCATTTAGATTAACTTCTTAGATGCGTTAGTTTAAGCTAGGCGCAAAAGCTCGGGAAAGTGTTTTACATGCCATATATACGTGAAAGTTGTTCAAGTTCAGTGTATAGGAAGAGTTTCACATAAGTTTAGAATTAGGATTTCATATATAGTTAGCACTTCTATATCATTGACTTTAACTTCTTAGATGCGTTATTATAACCTAGGCGCCAAAACTGGGAAAAGTGTTTTACATGTCATATACATGTGAAAATTGTTCAATTTCAGTGTATTGCAAGTGTTTCAGGTAAATTTTGAATTAGGATTGCAGATAGCGTTAGCACTTCTATATTATTTAGTTTTACTACTTAGATGCGTTAGTTTAACCTAGGCGCAAAAGCTCGGAAAAGTGTTTTACATGTCATATATATGTGAAAGTTGTTCAATTTCAGTGTATTGCAAGAGTTTTACATAAGTTTAGAATTAGGATGGCAGATAGCGTTAGCACTTCTATACCATTGAGTTTAACATCTTAGATGCGTTAGTTTAACGTATTCGCCAAAGCTCAAAAAGGGGTTTTACATGTCATATATATGTGAAAGTTGTTAAATTTAAGTGTATTGCAAGAGTTTAACATAAGTTTAGAATTAGTATTGCAGATAGCCTTACCAGTTCAATATCATTTATTTTAACTTCGTAGATGCGTTAGTTTAACCTAGGCGCAAAAGCTCGGAAAGTGTTTTACATGTCATATATATGTGAAAGTTTTTCAATTTCAGTGTATGGGAAGAGTTTTACATAAGTTTAGAATTAGGACTTCAGATAGCGTTAGCACTTCTATATCATTTAGTTTAACTACTTAGATGCGTTAGTTTAACCTGGGCACAAAAGCTCAGAAAAGTGTTTTACATGTCATATATATGTGAAAGTTGTTCAATTTCAGTGTATTACAAGAGTTTCATGTAAGTTTAGAATTAGCATTTTAGATAGCTTTACCAGTTCAATATCATTCAGTTTAACTTCTTAGAGGTGTTAGTTTAAGCTAGGCGCAAAAGCTCGGGAAAGTATTTTACATGACATATATATGTGAACGTTGTTCAATTTCAGTGTATTGCAAGAGTTTAACATAAGTTTAGAATTAGTATTGCAGATAGCCTTACCAGTTCAATATCATTTATTTTAACTTCGTAGATGCGTTAGTTTAACCTAGGCGCAAAAGCTCGGAAAGTGTTTTACATGTCATATATATGTGAAAGTTTTTCAATTTCAGTGTATGGGAAGAGTTTTACATAAGTTTAGAATTAGGATTTCAGATTGCGTTAGCACTTCTATATCATTTAGTTTAACTACTTAGATGCGTTAGTTTAACCTAGGCGCAAAAGCTCGGAAAAGTGTTTTACATGCCATATATATGTGAAATTTGTTCAATTTCAGTATATTGCAAGTGTTTCACATAAGTTTAGAATTAGGATTGCAGATAGCGTTAGCACTTCTATATCATTGAGTTTAACTTCTTAGACGTTTTATTTTAACCTATGTGCCAAAGCTCGGAAAAGTGTTGTACATGTCATATATATGTGAAAGTTGTTCAATTTCAGTGTATTGCAAGAGTTGCACATATGTTTAGAATTAGGATTGCAGATAGCGTTAGCACTTCTATATCATTTATTTTAACTATTTAGATGCGTTAGTTTAACCTAGGCGCAAAAGCTCGGAAAAGTGTTTTACATGTCATATATATGTGAAAGTTGTTCAATTTCAGTGTATTGCAAGAGTTTCACATAAGTTTAGAATTAGGATTGCAGATAGCTTTACCAGTTCAATATCATTTAGTTTAACTTCCAAGATGTGTTAGTTTAACCTATTCGCCAAAGATCGGAAAAGTGATTTACATGTCATATATATGTGAAAGTTGTTCAATTTTAGTGTATGGGAAGAGTTTCACATAAGTTTAGAATTAGGATTTCATATATCGTTAGCACTTCTATATCATTTAGTTTAACTTCTTAGATGCGTTAGTTTAACCTAGGCGCAAAAGCTCGGAAAAGTGTTTTACATGTAATATATATGTGAAAGTTGTTCAATTTAAGTGTATTGCAAGAGTTTCACATAAGTTTAGAATTAGGTTTGCAGATATCGTTAGCACTTTTATATCATTGAGTTTAAGTTCTTAGATGTTTTAGTTTAACCTATGTGCCAAAGCTCGGAAAAGTGTTTTACATGTCATATATATTTGAAAGTTGTTAAATTTCAGTGTATTTCAAGAGTTTCACATAAGTTTAGAATTTGGTTTGCAGATAGCTTTACCAGTTCAAAATCATTTAGTTTAACTTCTTAGAAGCGTTATTTTAACCTAGGCGCCAAAGCTCCGAAAAGTGTTTTACATGTCATATATAAGTGAAAGTTTTTCAATTTCAGGTTATGGGAAGAGTTTCACATAAGTTTAGAATTAGGATTTCAGATAGCGTTAGCACTTCTATATCATTGAGTTTAACATCTTAGATGCATTAGTTTAACCTAGGCGCAAAAGCTAGGAAAAGTGTTTTACATGTCATATATATCTGAAAGATGTTCAATTTCAATGTGTTGGGAGAGTTTCATATAAGTTTAGAATTAGGATTGCAGATAGCTTTACCAGTTCAATATCATTTAGTTTAACTTCTTAGATGCGTTAGTTTAACCTAGGCGCAAACGCTCGGAAAAGTGTTTTACATGTCATATATATGTGAAAGTTTTTCAATTTCAGTGTATGGGAAGAGTTTTACATAAGTTTCGAATTAGGATTTTAGTTAGCGTTAGCACTTCTATATCATTTAGTTTAACTTCTTAGATGCGTTAGTTTAACCTATGTGCCAAAGCTCAGAAAAGTGTTGTACATGCCATATATATGTGAAAGTTGTTAAATTTCAGTGTATTGCAAGAGTTTCACATAAGTTTAGAATTAGGATTGCAGATAGCTTTACCAGTTCAATATCATTTAGTTTAACTTCCAAGATGTGTTAGTTTAACCTTTTCGCCAAAGCTCGGAAAGTGTTTTACATGTCATATATATGTGAAAGTTTTTCAATTTCAGTGTATGGGAAGAGTTTTACATAAGTTTAGAATTAGGATTTCAGATTGCGTTAGCACTTCTATATCATTTAGTTTAACTACTTAGATGCGTTAGTTTAACCTAGGCGCAAAAGCTCGGAAAAGTGTTTTACATGTCATATATATGAAAAAGTTGTTCAATTTCAGTGTATTGCAAGTGTTTCACATAAGTTTAGAATTCGGATTGCAGATAGCGTTAGCACTTTTTATCGTTGAGTTTAACTTCTTAGACCTTTTATTTTAACCTATGTGCCAAAGCTCGGAAAAGTGTTGTACATATCATATATATGTGAAAGTTGTTCAATTTCAGTGTATTGCAAGAGTTGCACATATGTTTAGAATTAGGATTGCAGATAGCGTTAGCACTTCTATATCATTTATTTTAACTATTTAGATGCGTTAGTTTAACCTAGGCACAAAAGCTCGGAAATGTGTTGTACATGTCATATACATGTGAAATTTGTTCAATTTCAGTGTATTGCAAGAGTTTCACATAAGTTTAGAATTAGGATTTCATATATAGTTAGCACTTCTATATCATTGAGTTTAACTTCTTAGATGCGTTATTATAACCTAGGCGCCAAAGCTGGGAAAAGTGTTTTACATGTCATATACATGTGAAAATTGTTCAATTTCAGTGTATTGCAAGTGTTTCACGTAAATTTTGAATAAGGATTGCAGATAGCGTTAGCACTTCTATATCATTTATTTTAACTATTTAGATGTGTTAGTTTAACCTAGGCGCAAAAGCTCAGGAAAGTGTTTTACATGTCATATATATGTGAAAGTTGTTCAATTTCAGTGTATGGGAAGAGTTTCACATAAGTTTAGAATTAGGATTGCAGATAGCTTTACCAGTTCAATATCATTTAGATTAACTTCTTAGATGCGTTAGTTTAAGCTAGGCGCAAAAGCTCGGGAAAGTGTTTTACATGCCATATATACGTGAAAGTTGTTCAAGTTCAGTGTATAGGAAGAGTTTCACATAAGTTTAGAATTAGGATTTCATATATAGTTAGCACTTCTATATCATTGACTTTAACTTCTTAGATGCGTTATTATAACCTAGGCGCCAAAACTGGGAAAAGTGTTTTACATGTCATATACATGTGAAAATTGTTCAATTTCAGTGTATTGCAAGTGTTTCAGGTAAATTTTGAATTAGGATTGCAGATAGCGTTAGCACTTCTATATTATTTAGTTTTACTACTTAGATGCGTTAGTTTAACCTAGGCGCAAAAGCTCGGAAAAGTGTTTTACATGTCATATATATGTGAAAGTTGTTCAATTTCAGTGTATTGCAAGAGTTTTACATAAGTTTAGAATTAGGATGGCAGATAGCGTTAGCACTTCTATACCATTGAGTTTAACATCTTAGATGCGTTAGTTTAACGTATTCGCCAAAGCTCAAAAAGGGGTTTTACATGTCATATATATGTGAAAGTTGTTAAATTTAAGTGTATTGCAAGAGTTGCACATATGTTTAGAATTAGTATTGCAGATAGCATTAGCACTTCTATAACATTTATTTTAACTATTATGATGCGTTAGTTTAACCTAGGCGCAAAAGCTTGGAAAAGTGTTTTACATGTCATATATATGTGAAAGTTTTTCAATTTCAGTGTATGGGAAGAGTTTTACATAAGTTTAGAATTAGGACTTCAGATAGCGTTAGCACTTCTATATCATTTAGTTTAACTACTTAGATGCGTTAGTTTAACCTGGGCACAAAAGCTCAGAAAAGTGTTTTACATGTCATATATATGTGAAAGTTGTTCAATTTCAGTGTATTACAAGAGTTTCATGTAAGTTTAGAATTAGCATTTTAGATAGCTTTACCAGTTCAATATCATTCAGTTTAACTTCTTAGAGGTGTTAGTTTAAGCTAGGCGCAAAAGCTCGGGAAAGTATTTTACATGACATATATATGTGAACGTTGTTCAATTTCAGTGTATTGCAAGAGTTTAACATAAGTTTAGAATTAGTATTGCAGATAGCCTTACCAGTTCAATATCATTTATTTTAACTTCGTAGATGCGTTAGTTTAACCTAGGCGCAAAAGCTCGGAAAGTGTTTTACATGTCATATATATGTGAAAGTTTTTCAATTTCAGTGTATGGGAAGAGTTTTACATAAGTTTAGAATTAGGATTTCAGATTGCGTTAGCACTTCTATATCATTTAGTTTAACTACTTAGATGCGTTAGTTTAACCTAGGCGCAAAAGCTCGGAAAAGTGTTTTACATGCCATATATATGTGAAATTTGTTCAATTTCAGTATATTGCAAGTGTTTCACATAAGTTTAGAATTAGGATTGCAGATAGCGTTAGCACTTCTATATCATTGAGTTTAACTTCTTAGACGTTTTATTTTAACCTATGTGCCAAAGCTCGGAAAAGTGTTGTACATGTCATATATATGTGAAAGTTGTTCAATTTCAGTGTATTGCAAGAGTTGCACATATGTTTAGAATTAGGATTGCAGATAGCGTTAGCACTTCTATATCATTTATTTTAACTATTTAGATGCGTTAGTTTAACCTAGGCGCAAAAGCTCGGAAAAGTGTTTTACATGTCATATATATGTGAAAGTTGTTCAATTTCAGTGTATTGCAAGAGTTTCACATAAGTTTAGAATTAGGATTGCAGATAGCTTTACCAGTTCAATATCATTTAGTTTAACTTCCAAGATGTGTTAGTTTAACCTATTCGCCAAAGATCGGAAAAGTGATTTACATGTCATATATATGTGAAAGTTGTTCAATTTTAGTGTATGGGAAGAGTTTCACATAAGTTTAGAATTAGGATTTCATATATCGTTAGCACTTCTATATCATTTAGTTTAACTTCTTAGATGCGTTAGTTTAACCTAGGCGCAAAAGCTCGGAAAAGTGTTTTACATGTAATATATATGTGAAAGTTGTTCAATTTAAGTGTATTGCAAGAGTTTCACATAAGTTTAGAATTAGGTTTGCAGATATCGTTAGCACTTTTATATCATTGAGTTTAAGTTCTTAGATGTTTTAGTTTAACCTATGTGCCAAAGCTCGGAAAAGTGTTTTACATGTCATATATATTTGAAAGTTGTTAAATTTCAGTGTATTTCAAGAGTTTCACATAAGTTTAGAATTTGGTTTGCAGATAGCTTTACCAGTTCAAAATCATTTAGTTTAACTTCTTAGAAGCGTTATTTTAACCTAGGCGCCAAAGCTCCGAAAAGTGTTTTACATGTCATATATAAGTGAAAGTTTTTCAATTTCAGGTTATGGGAAGAGTTTCACATAAGTTTAGAATTAGGATTTCAGATAGCGTTAGCACTTCTATATCATTGAGTTTAACATCTTAGATGCATTAGTTTAACCTAGGCGCAAAAGCTAGGAAAAGTGTTTTACATGTCATATATATCTGAAAGATGTTCAATTTCAATGTGTTGGGAGAGTTTCATATAAGTTTAGAATTAGGATTGCAGATAGCTTTACCAGTTCAATATCATTTAGTTTAACTTCTTAGATGCGTTAGTTTAACCTAGGCGCAAACGCTCGGAAAAGTGTTTTACATGTCATATATATGTGAAAGTTTTTCAATTTCAGTGTATGGGAAGAGTTTTACATAAGTTTCGAATTAGGATTTTAGTTAGCGTTAGCACTTCTATATCATTTAGTTTAACTTCTTAGATGCGTTAGTTTAACCTATGTGCCAAAGCTCAGAAAAGTGTTGTACATGCCATATATATGTGAAAGTTGTTAAATTTCAGTGTATTGCAAGAGTTTCACATAAGTTTAGAATTAGGATTGCAGATAGCTTTACCAGTTCAATATCATTTAGTTTAACTTCCAAGATGTGTTAGTTTAACCTTTTCGCCAAAGCTCGGAAAGTGTTTTACATGTCATATATATGTGAAAGTTTTTCAATTTCAGTGTATGGGAAGAGTTTTACATAAGTTTAGAATTAGGATTTCAGATTGCGTTAGCACTTCTATATCATTTAGTTTAACTACTTAGATGCGTTAGTTTAACCTAGGCGCAAAAGCTCGGAAAAGTGTTTTACATGTCATATATATGAAAAAGTTGTTCAATTTCAGTGTATTGCAAGTGTTTCACATAAGTTTAGAATTCGGATTGCAGATAGCGTTAGCACTTTTTATCGTTGAGTTTAACTTCTTAGACCTTTTATTTTAACCTATGTGCCAAAGCTCGGAAAAGTGTTGTACATATCATATATATGTGAAAGTTGTTCAATTTCAGTGTATTGCAAGAGTTGCACATATGTTTAGAATTAGGATTGCAGATAGCGTTAGCACTTCTATATCATTTATTTTAACTATTTAGATGCGTTAGTTTAACCTAGGCACAAAAGCTCGGAAATGTGTTGTACATGTCATATACATGTGAAATTTGTTCAATTTCAGTGTATTGCAAGAGTTTCACATAAGTTTAGAATTAGGATTTCATATATAGTTAGCACTTCTATATCATTGAGTTTAACTTCTTAGATGCGTTATTATAACCTAGGCGCCAAAGCTGGGAAAAGTGTTTTACATGTCATATACATGTGAAAATTGTTCAATTTCAGTGTATTGCAAGTGTTTCACGTAAATTTTGAATAAGGATTGCAGATAGCGTTAGCACTTCTATATCATTTATTTTAACTATTTAGATGTGTTAGTTTAACCTAGGCGCAAAAGCTCAGGAAAGTGTTTTACATGTCATATATATGTGAAAGTTGTTCAATTTCAGTGTATTGCAAGAGTTTCACATAAGTTTAGAATTAGGATTGCAGATAGCGTAGGTACTTCTATATCATTTACTTTAACTACTTAGATGCGTTAGTTTAACCTAGGCGCAAAAGCTCGGAAAAGTGTTTTACATGTCATATATATGTGAAAGTTGTTCAATTTCAGTGTATGGGAAGAGTTTCACATAAGTTTAGAATTAGGATTGCAGATAGCTTTACCAGTTCAATATCATTTAGATTAACTTCTTAGATGCGTTAGTTTAACCTAGGCGCAAAAGCTCGGGAAAGTGTTTTACATGCCATATATACGTGAAAGTTGTTCAAGTTCAGTGTATAGGAAGAGTTTCACATAAGTTTAGAATTAGGATTTCATATATAGTTAGCACTTCTATATCATTGACTTTAACTTCTTAGATGCGTTATTATAACCTAGGCGCCAAAACTGGGAAAAGTGTTTTACATGTCATATACATGTGAAAATTGTTCAATTTCAGTGTATTGCAAGTGTTTCAGGTAAATTTTGAATTAGGATTGCAGATAGCGTTAGCACTTCTATATTATTTAGTTTTACTACTTAGATGCGTTAGTTTAACCTAGGCGCAAAAGCTCGGAAAAGTGTTTTACATGTCATATATATGTGAAAGTTGTTCAATTTCAGTGTATTGCAAGAGTTTTACATAAGTTTAGAATTAGGATGGCAGATAGCGTTAGCACTTCTATACCATTGAGTTTAACATCTTAGATGCGTTAGTTTAACGTATTCGCCAAAGCTCAAAAAGGGGTTTTACATGTCATATATATGTGAAAGTTGTTAAATTTAAGTGTATTGCAAGAGTTGCACATATGTTTAGAATTAGTATTGCAGATAGCATTAGCACTTCTATAACATTTATTTTAACTATTATGATGCGTTAGTTTAACCTAGGCGCAAAAGCTTGGAAAAGTGTTTTACATGTCATATATATGTGAAAGTTTTTCAATTTCAGTGTATGGGAAGAGTTTTACATAAGTTTAGAATTAGGACTTCAGATAGCGTTAGCACTTCTATATCATTTAGTTTAACTACTTAGATGCGTTAGTTTAACCTGGGCGCAAAAGCTCAGAAAAGTGTTTTACATGTCATATATATGTGAAAGTTGTTCAATTTCAGTGTATTACAAGAGTTTCATGTAAGTTTAGAATTAGCATTTTAGATAGCTTTACCAGTTCAATATCATTCAGTTTAACTTCTTAGAGGTGTTAGTTTAAGCTAGGCGCAAAAGCTCGGGAAAGTATTTTACATGACATATATATGTGAACGTTGTTCAATTTCAGTGTATTGCAAGAGTTTAACATAAGTTTAGAATTAGTATTGCAGATAGCCTTACCAGTTCAATATCATTTATTTTAACTTCGTAGATGCGTTAGTTTAACCTAGGCGCAAAAGCTCGGAAAGTGTTTTACATGTCATATATATGTGAAAGTTTTTCAATTTCAGTGTATGGGAAGAGTTTTACATAAGTTTAGAATTAGGATTTCAGATTGCGTTAGCACTTCTATATCATTTAGTTTAACTACTTAGATGCGTTAGTTTAACCTAGGCGCAAAAGCTCGGAAAAGTGTTTTACATGCCATATATATGTGAAATTTGTTCAATTTCAGTATATTGCAAGTGTTTCACATAAGTTTAGAATTAGGATTGCAGATAGCGTTAGCACTTCTATATCATTGAGTTTAACTTCTTAGACGTTTTATTTTAACCTATGTGCCAAAGCTCGGAAAAGTGTTGTACATGTCATATATATGTGAAAGTTGTTCAATTTCAGTGTATTGCAAGAGTTGCACATATGTTTAGAATTAGGATTGCAGATAGCGTTAGCACTTCTATATCATTTATTTTAACTATTTAGATGCGTTAGTTTAACCTAGGCGCAAAAGCTCGGAAAAGTGTTTTACATGTCATATATATGTGAAAGTTGTTCAATTTCAGTGTATTGCAAGAGTTTCACATAAGTTTAGAATTAGGATTGCAGATAGCTTTACCAGTTCAATATCATTTAGTTTAACTTCCAAGATGTGTTAGTTTAACCTATTCGCCAAAGATCGGAAAAGTGATTTACATGTCATATATATGTGAAAGTTGTTCAATTTTAGTGTATGGGAAGAGTTTCACATAAGTTTAGAATTAGGATTTCATATATCGTTAGCACTTCTATATCATTTAGTTTAACTTCTTAGATGCGTTAGTTTAACCTAGGCGCAAAAGCTCGGAAAAGTGTTTTACATGTAATATATATGTGAAAGTTGTTCAATTTAAGTGTATTGCAAGAGTTTCACATAAGTTTAGAATTAGGTTTGCAGATATCGTTAGCACTTTTATATCATTGAGTTTAAGTTCTTAGATGTTTTAGTTTAACCTATGTGCCAAAGCTCGGAAAAGTGTTTTACATGTCATATATATTTGAAAGTTGTTAAATTTCAGTGTATTTCAAGAGTTTCACATAAGTTTAGAATTTGGTTTGCAGATAGCTTTACCAGTTCAAAATCATTTAGTTTAACTTCTTAGAAGCGTTATTTTAACCTAGGCGCCAAAGCTCCGAAAAGTGTTTTACATGTCATATATAAGTGAAAGTTTTTCAATTTCAGGTTATGGGAAGAGTTTCACATAAGTTTAGAATTAGGATTTCAGATAGCGTTAGCACTTCTATATCATTGAGTTTAACATCTTAGATGCATTAGTTTAACCTAGGCGCAAAAGCTAGGAAAAGTGTTTTACATGTCATATATATCTGAAAGATGTTCAATTTCAATGTGTTGGGAGAGTTTCATATAAGTTTAGAATTAGGATTGCAGATAGCTTTACCAGTTCAATATCATTTAGTTTAACTTCTTAGATGCGTTAGTTTAACCTAGGCGCAAACGCTCGGAAAAGTGTTTTACATGTCATATATAGGTGAAAGTTGTTCAATTTCAGTGTATTACAAGAGTTTCATGTTAGTTTAGAATTAGCATTGCAGATAGCTTTACCAGTTCAATATCATTTAGTTTAACTTCTTAGATGCGTT
Source organism: Muscardinus avellanarius (assembly GCF_963383645.1). NCBI lineage: Eukaryota > Metazoa > Chordata > Mammalia > Rodentia > Gliridae > Muscardinus > Muscardinus avellanarius. The sequence goes on along the minus strand of NC_137801.1, from coordinate 43,424,934 downwards.
AGTTTAACCTAGGCGCAAAAGCTCGGAAAAGTGATTTACATGTCATATATATGTGAAAGTTTTTCAATTTCAGTGTATGGGAAGAGTTTTACATAAGTTTCGAATTAGGATTTTAGTTAGCGTTAGCACTTCTATATCATTGAGTTTAACTTCTTAGATGCGTTAGTTTAACCTAGGCGCCAAAGCTGGGAAAAGTGTTTTACATGTCATATACATGTGAAAATTGTTCAATTTCAGTGTATTGCAAGTGTTTCACGTAAATTTTGAATAAGGATTGCAGATAGCGTTAGCACTTCTATATCATTTATTTTAACTATTTAGATGTGTTAGTTTAACCTAGGCGCAAAAGCTCAGGAAAGTGTTTTACATGTCATATATATGTGAAAGTTGTTCAATTTCAGTGTATGGGAAGAGTTTCACATAAGTTTAGAATTAGGATTGCAGATAGCTTTACCAGTTCAATATCATTTAGATTAACTTCTTAGATGCGTTAGTTTAACCTAGGCGCAAAAGCTCGGGAAAGTGTTTTACATGCCATATATACGTGAAAGTTGTTCAAGTTCAGTGTATAGGAAGAGTTCACATAAGTTTAGAATTAGGATTTCATATATAGTTAGCACTTCTATATCATTGACTTTAACTTCTTAGATGCGTTATTATAACCTAGGCGCCAAAACTGGGAAAAGTGTTTTACATGTCATATACATGTGAAAATTGTTCAATTTCAGTGTATTGCAAGTGTTTCAGGTAAATTTTGAATTAGGATTGCAGATAGCGTTAGCACTTCTATATTATTTAGTTTTACTACTTAGATGCGTTAGTTTAACCTAGGCGCAAAAGCTCGGAAAAGTGTTTTACATGTCATATATATGTGAAAGTTGTTCAATTTCAGTGTATTGCAAGAGTTTTACATAAGTTTAGAATTAGGATGGCAGATAGCGTTAGCACTTCTATACCATTGAGTTTAACATCTTAGATGCGTTAGTTTAACGTATTCGCCAAAGCTCAAAAAGGGGTTTTACATGTCATATATATGTGAAAGTTGTTAAATTTAAGTGTATTGCAAGAGTTGCACATATGTTTAGAATTAGTATTGCAGATAGCATTAGCACTTCTATAACATTTATTTTAACTATTATGATGCGTTAGTTTAACCTAGGCGCAAAAGCTTGGAAAAGTGTTTTACATGTCATATATATGTGAAAGTTTTTCAATTTCAGTGTATGGGAAGAGTTTTACATAAGTTTAGAATTAGGACTTCAGATAGCGTTAGCACTTCTATATCATTTAGTTTAACTACTTAGATGCGTTAGTTTAACCTGGGCACAAAAGCTCAGAAAAGTGTTTTACATGTCATATATATGTGAAAGTTGTTCAATTTCAGTGTATTACAAGAGTTTCATGTAAGTTTAGAATTAGCATTTTAGATAGCTTTACCAGTTCAATATCATTCAGTTTAACTTCTTAGAGGTGTTAGTTTAAGCTAGGCGCAAAAGCTCGGGAAAGTATTTTACATGACATATATATGTGAACGTTGTTCAATTTCAGTGTATTGCAAGAGTTTAACATAAGTTTAGAATTAGTATTGCAGATAGCCTTACCAGTTCAATATCATTTATTTTAACTTCGTAGATGCGTTAGTTTAACCTAGGCGCAAAAGCTCGGAAAGTGTTTTACATGTCATATATATGTGAAAGTTTTTCAATTTCAGTGTATGGGAAGAGTTTTACATAAGTTTAGAATTAGGATTTCAGATTGCGTTAGCACTTCTATATCATTGAGTTTAACTTCATAGACGTTTTATTTTAACCTATGTGCCAAAGCTCGGAAAAGTGTTGTACATGTCATATATATGTGAAAGTTGTTCAATTTCAGTGTATTGCAAGAGTTGCACATATGTTTAGAATTAGGATTGCAGATAGTGTTAGCACTTCTATATCATTTATTTTAACTATTTAGATGCGTTAGTTTAACCTAGGCGCAAAAGCTCGGAAAAGTGTTTTACATGTCATATATATGTGAAAGTTGTTCAATTTCAGTGTATTGCAAGAGTTTCACATAAGTTTAGAATTAGGATTGCAGATAGCTTTACCAGTTCAATATCATTTAGTTTAACTTCCAAGATGCGTTAGTTTAACCTATTCGCCAAAGATCGGAAAAGTGATTTACATGTCATATATATGTGAAAGTTGTTCAATTTTAGTGTATGGGAAGAGTTTCACATAAGTTTAGAATTAGGATTTCATATATCGTTAGCACTTCTATATCATTTAGTTTAACTTCTTAGATGCGTTAGTTTAACCTAGGCGCAAAAGCTCGGAAAAGTGTTTTACATGTAATATATATGTGAAAGTTGTTCAATTTAAGTGTATTGCAAGAGTTTCACATAAGTTTAGAATTAGGTTTGCAGATATCGTTAGCACTTTTATATCATTGAGTTTAAGTTCTTAGATGTTTTAGTTTAACCTATGTGCCAAAGCTCGGAAAAGTGTTTTACATGTCATATATATTTGAAAGTTGTTAAATTTCAGTGTATTTCAAGAGTTTCACATAAGTTTAGAATTTGGTTTGCAGATAGCTTTACCAGTTCAAAATCATTTAGTTTAACTTCTTAGAAGCGTTATTTTAACCTAGGCGCCAAAGCTCCGAAAAGTGTTTTACATGTCATATATAAGTGAAAGTTTTTCAATTTCAGGTTATGGGAAGAGTTTCACATAAGTTTAGAATTAGGATTTCAGATAGCGTTAGCACTTCTATATCATTGAGTTTAACATCTTAGATGCATTAGTTTAACCTAGGCGCAAAAGCTAGGAAAAGTGTTTTACATGTCATATATATCTGAAAGATGTTCAATTTCAATGTGTTGGGAGAGTTTCATATAAGTTTAGAATTAGGATTGCAGATAGCTTTACCAGTTCAATATCATTTAGTTTAACTTCTTAGATGCGTTAGTTTAACCTAGGCGCAAACGCTCGGAAAAGTGTTTTACATGTCATATATAGGTGAAAGTTGTTCAATTTCAGTGTATTACAAGAGTTTCATGTTAGTTTAGAATTAGCATTGCAGATAGCTTTACCAGTTCAATATCATTTAGTTTAACTTCTTAGATGCGTTAGTTTAACCTAGGCGCAAAAGCTCGGAAAAGTGATTTACATGTCATATATATGTGAAAGTTTTTCAATTTCAGTGTATGGGAAGAGTTTTACATAAGTTTCGAATTAGGATTTTAGTTAGCGTTAGCACTTCTATATCATTGAGTTTAACTTCTTAGATGCGTTAGTTTAACCTAGGCGCCAAAGCTGGGAAAAGTGTTTTACATGTCATATACATGTGAAAATTGTTCAATTTCAGTGTATTGCAAGTGTTTCACGTAAATTTTGAATAAGGATTGCAGATAGCGTTAGCACTTCTATATCATTTATTTTAACTATTTAGATGTGTTAGTTTAACCTAGGCGCAAAAGCTCAGGAAAGTGTTTTACATGTCATATATATGTGAAAGTTGTTCAATTTCAGTGTATGGGAAGAGTTTCACATAAGTTTAGAATTAGGATTGCAGATAGCTTTACCAGTTCAATATCATTTAGATTAACTTCTTAGATGCGTTAGTTTAACCTAGGCGCAAAAGCTCGGGAAAGTGTTTTACATGCCATATATACGTGAAAGTTGTTCAAGTTCAGTGTATAGGAAGAGTTCACATAAGTTTAGAATTAGGATTTCATATATAGTTAGCACTTCTATATCATTGACTTTAACTTCTTAGATGCGTTATTATAACCTAGGCGCCAAAACTGGGAAAAGTGTTTTACATGTCATATACATGTGAAAATTGTTCAATTTCAGTGTATTGCAAGTGTTTCAGGTAAATTTTGAATTAGGATTGCAGATAGCGTTAGCACTTCTATATTATTTAGTTTTACTACTTAGATGCGTTAGTTTAACCTAGGCGCAAAAGCTCGGAAAAGTGTTTTACATGTCATATATATGTGAAAGTTGTTCAATTTCAGTGTATTGCAAGAGTTTTACATAAGTTTAGAATTAGGATGGCAGATAGCGTTAGCACTTCTATACCATTGAGTTTAACATCTTAGATGCGTTAGTTTAACGTATTCGCCAAAGCTCAAAAAGGGGTTTTACATGTCATATATATGTGAAAGTTGTTAAATTTAAGTGTATTGCAAGAGTTGCACATATGTTTAGAATTAGTATTGCAGATAGCATTAGCACTTCTATAACATTTATTTTAACTATTATGATGCGTTAGTTTAACCTAGGCGCAAAAGCTTGGAAAAGTGTTTTACATGTCATATATATGTGAAAGTTTTTCAATTTCAGTGTATGGGAAGAGTTTTACATAAGTTTAGAATTAGGACTTCAGATAGCGTTAGCACTTCTATATCATTTAGTTTAACTACTTAGATGCGTTAGTTTAACCTGGGCGCAAAAGCTCAGAAAAGTGTTTTACATGTCATATATATGTGAAAGTTGTTCAATTTCAGTGTATTACAAGAGTTTCATGTAAGTTTAGAATTAGCATTTTAGATAGCTTTACCAGTTCAATATCATTCAGTTTAACTTCTTAGAGGTGTTAGTTTAAGCTAGGCGCAAAAGCTCGGGAAAGTATTTTACATGACATATATATGTGAACGTTGTTCAATTTCAGTGTATTGCAAGAGTTTAACATAAGTTTAGAATTAGTATTGCAGATAGCCTTACCAGTTCAATATCATTTATTTTAACTTCGTAGATGCGTTAGTTTAACCTAGGCGCAAAAGCTCGGAAAGTGTTTTACATGTCATATATATGTGAAAGTTTTTCAATTTCAGTGTATGGGAAGAGTTTTACATAAGTTTAGAATTAGGATTTCAGATTGCGTTAGCACTTCTATATCATTGAGTTTAACTTCATAGACGTTTTATTTTAACCTATGTGCCAAAGCTCGGAAAAGTGTTGTACATGTCATATATATGTGAAAGTTGTTCAATTTCAGTGTATTGCAAGAGTTGCACATATGTTTAGAATTAGGATTGCAGATAGTGTTAGCACTTCTATATCATTTATTTTAACTATTTAGATGCGTTAGTTTAACCTAGGCGCAAAAGCTCGGAAAAGTGTTTTACATGTCATATATATGTGAAAGTTGTTCAATTTCAGTGTATTGCAAGAGTTTCACATAAGTTTAGAATTAGGATTGCAGATAGCTTTACCAGTTCAATATCATTTAGTTTAACTTCCAAGATGCGTTAGTTTAACCTATTCGCCAAAGATCGGAAAAGTGATTTACATGTCATATATATGTGAAAGTTGTTCAATTTTAGTGTATGGGAAGAGTTTCACATAAGTTTAGAATTAGGATTTCATATATCGTTAGCACTTCTATATCATTTAGTTTAACTTCTTAGATGCGTTAGTTTAACCTAGGCGCAAAAGCTCGGAAAAGTGTTTTACATGTAATATATATGTGAAAGTTGTTCAATTTAAGTGTATTGCAAGAGTTTCACATAAGTTTAGAATTAGGTTTGCAGATATCGTTAGCACTTTTATATCATTGAGTTTAAGTTCTTAGATGTTTTAGTTTAACCTATGTGCCAAAGCTCGGAAAAGTGTTTTACATGTCATATATATTTGAAAGTTGTTAAATTTCAGTGTATTTCAAGAGTTTCACATAAGTTTAGAATTTGGTTTGCAGATAGCTTTACCAGTTCAAAATCATTTAGTTTAACTTCTTAGAAGCGTTATTTTAACCTAGGCGCCAAAGCTCCGAAAAGTGTTTTACATGTCATATATAAGTGAAAGTTTTTCAATTTCAGGTTATGGGAAGAGTTTCACATAAGTTTAGAATTAGGATTTCAGATAGCGTTAGCACTTCTATATCATTGAGTTTAACATCTTAGATGCATTAGTTTAACCTAGGCGCAAAAGCTAGGAAAAGTGTTTTACATGTCATATATATCTGAAAGATGTTCAATTTCAATGTGTTGGGAGAGTTTCATATAAGTTTAGAATTAGGATTGCAGATAGCTTTACCAGTTCAATATCATTTAGTTTAACTTCTTAGATGCGTTAGTTTAACCTAGGCGCAAACGCTCGGAAAAGTGTTTTACATGTCATATATAGGTGAAAGTTGTTCAATTTCAGTGTATTACAAGAGTTTCATGTTAGTTTAGAATTAGCATTGCAGATAGCTTTACCAGTTCAATATCATTTAGTTTAACTTCTTAGATGCGTTAGTTTAACCTAGGCGCAAAAGCTCGGAAAAGTGATTTACATGTCATATATATGTGAAAGTTTTTCAATTTCAGTGTATGGGAAGAGTTTTACATAAGTTTCGAATTAGGATTTTAGTTAGCGTTAGCACTTCTATATCATTGAGTTTAACTTCTTAGATGCGTTAGTTTAACCTAGGCGCCAAAGCTGGGAAAAGTGTTTTACATGTCATATACATGTGAAAATTGTTCAATTTCAGTGTATTGCAAGTGTTTCACGTAAATTTTGAATAAGGATTGCAGATAGCGTTAGCACTTCTATATCATTTATTTTAACTATTTAGATGTGTTAGTTTAACCTAGGCGCAAAAGCTCAGGAAAGTGTTTTACATGTCATATATATGTGAAAGTTGTTCAATTTCAGTGTATGGGAAGAGTTTCACATAAGTTTAGAATTAGGATTGCAGATAGCTTTACCAGTTCAATATCATTTAGATTAACTTCTTAGATGCGTTAGTTTAACCTAGGCGCAAAAGCTCGGGAAAGTGTTTTACATGCCATATATACGTGAAAGTTGTTCAAGTTCAGTGTATAGGAAGAGTTCACATAAGTTTAGAATTAGGATTTCATATATAGTTAGCACTTCTATATCATTGACTTTAACTTCTTAGATGCGTTATTATAACCTAGGCGCCAAAACTGGGAAAAGTGTTTTACATGTCATATACATGTGAAAATTGTTCAATTTCAGTGTATTGCAAGTGTTTCAGGTAAATTTTGAATTAGGATTGCAGATAGCGTTAGCACTTCTATATTATTTAGTTTTACTACTTAGATGCGTTAGTTTAACCTAGGCGCAAAAGCTCGGAAAAGTGTTTTACATGTCATATATATGTGAAAGTTGTTCAATTTCAGTGTATTGCAAGAGTTTTACATAAGTTTAGAATTAGGATGGCAGATAGCGTTAGCACTTCTATACCATTGAGTTTAACATCTTAGATGCGTTAGTTTAACGTATTCGCCAAAGCTCAAAAAGGGGTTTTACATGTCATATATATGTGAAAGTTGTTAAATTTAAGTGTATTGCAAGAGTTGCACATATGTTTAGAATTAGTATTGCAGATAGCATTAGCACTTCTATAACATTTATTTTAACTATTATGATGCGTTAGTTTAACCTAGGCGCAAAAGCTTGGAAAAGTGTTTTACATGTCATATATATGTGAAAGTTTTTCAATTTCAGTGTATGGGAAGAGTTTTACATAAGTTTAGAATTAGGACTTCAGATAGCGTTAGCACTTCTATATCATTTAGTTTAACTACTTAGATGCGTTAGTTTAACCTGGGCGCAAAAGCTCAGAAAAGTGTTTTACATGTCATATATATGTGAAAGTTGTTCAATTTCAGTGTATTACAAGAGTTTCATGTAAGTTTAGAATTAGCATTTTAGATAGCTTTACCAGTTCAATATCATTCAGTTTAACTTCTTAGAGGTGTTAGTTTAAGCTAGGCGCAAAAGCTCGGGAAAGTATTTTACATGACATATATATGTGAACGTTGTTCAATTTCAGTGTATTGCAAGAGTTTAACATAAGTTTAGAATTAGTATTGCAGATAGCCTTACCAGTTCAATATCATTTATTTTAACTTCGTAGATGCGTTAGTTTAACCTAGGCGCAAAAGCTCGGAAAGTGTTTTACATGTCATATATATGTGAAAGTTTTTCAATTTCAGTGTATGGGAAGAGTTTTACATAAGTTTAGAATTAGGATTTCAGATTGCGTTAGCACTTCTATATCATTGAGTTTAACTTCATAGACGTTTTATTTTAACCTATGTGCCAAAGCTCGGAAAAGTGTTGTACATGTCATATATATGTGAAAGTTGTTCAATTTCAGTGTATTGCAAGAGTTGCACATATGTTTAGAATTAGGATTGCAGATAGTGTTAGCACTTCTATATCATTTATTTTAACTATTTAGATGCGTTAGTTTAACCTAGGCGCAAAAGCTCGGAAAAGTGTTTTACATGTCATATATATGTGAAAGTTGTTCAATTTCAGTGTATTGCAAGAGTTTCACATAAGTTTAGAATTAGGATTGCAGATAGCTTTACCAGTTCAATATCATTTAGTTTAACTTCCAAGATGCGTTAGTTTAACCTATTCGCCAAAGATCGGAAAAGTGATTTACATGTCATATATATGTGAAAGTTGTTCAATTTTAGTGTATGGGAAGAGTTTCACATAAGTTTAGAATTAGGATTTCATATATCGTTAGCACTTCTATATCATTTAGTTTAACTTCTTAGATGCGTTAGTTTAACCTAGGCGCAAAAGCTCGGAAAAGTGTTTTACATGTAATATATATGTGAAAGTTGTTCAATTTAAGTGTATTGCAAGAGTTTCACATAAGTTTAGAATTAGGTTTGCAGATATCGTTAGCACTTTTATATCATTGAGTTTAAGTTCTTAGATGTTTTAGTTTAACCTATGTGCCAAAGCTCGGAAAAGTGTTTTACATGTCATATATATTTGAAAGTTGTTAAATTTCAGTGTATTTCAAGAGTTTCACATAAGTTTAGAATTTGGTTTGCAGATAGCTTTACCAGTTCAAAATCATTTAGTTTAACTTCTTAGAAGCGTTATTTTAACCTAGGCGCCAAAGCTCCGAAAAGTGTTTTACATGTCATATATAAGTGAAAGTTTTTCAATTTCAGGTTATGGGAAGAGTTTCACATAAGTTTAGAATTAGGATTTCAGATAGCGTTAGCACTTCTATATCATTGAGTTTAACATCTTAGATGCATTAGTTTAACCTAGGCGCAAAAGCTAGGAAAAGTGTTTTACATGTCATATATATCTGAAAGATGTTCAATTTCAATGTGTTGGGAGAGTTTCATATAAGTTTAGAATTAGGATTGCAGATAGCTTTACCAGTTCAATATCATTTAGTTTAACTTCTTAGATGCGTTAGTTTAACCTAGGCGCAAACGCTCGGAAAAGTGTTTTACATGTCATATATAGGTGAAAGTTGTTCAATTTCAGTGTATTACAAGAGTTTCATGTTAGTTTAGAATTAGCATTGCAGATAGCTTTACCAGTTCAATATCATTTAGTTTAACTTCTTAGATGCGTTAGTTTAACCTAGGCGCAAAAGCTCGGAAAAGTGATTTACATGTCATATATATGTGAAAGTTTTTCAATTTCAGTGTATGGGAAGAGTTTTACATAAGTTTCGAATTAGGATTTTAGTTAGCGTTAGCACTTCTATATCATTGAGTTTAACTTCTTAGATGCGTTAGTTTAACCTAGGCGCCAAAGCTGGGAAAAGTGTTTTACATGTCATATACATGTGAAAATTGTTCAATTTCAGTGTATTGCAAGTGTTTCACGTAAATTTTGAATAAGGATTGCAGATAGCGTTAGCACTTCTATATCATTTATTTTAACTATTTAGATGTGTTAGTTTAACCTAGGCGCAAAAGCTCAGGAAAGTGTTTTACATGTCATATATATGTGAAAGTTGTTCAATTTCAGTGTATGGGAAGAGTTTCACATAAGTTTAGAATTAGGATTGCAGATAGCTTTACCAGTTCAATATCATTTAGATTAACTTCTTAGATGCGTTAGTTTAACCTAGGCGCAAAAGCTCGGGAAAGTGTTTTACATGCCATATATACGTGAAAGTTGTTCAAGTTCAGTGTATAGGAAGAGTTCACATAAGTTTAGAATTAGGATTTCATATATAGTTAGCACTTCTATATCATTGACTTTAACTTCTTAGATGCGTTATTATAACCTAGGCGCCAAAACTGGGAAAAGTGTTTTACATGTCATATACATGTGAAAATTGTTCAATTTCAGTGTATTGCAAGTGTTTCAGGTAAATTTTGAATTAGGATTGCAGATAGCGTTAGCACTTCTATATTATTTAGTTTTACTACTTAGATGCGTTAGTTTAACCTAGGCGCAAAAGCTCGGAAAAGTGTTTTACATGTCATATATATGTGAAAGTTGTTCAATTTCAGTGTATTGCAAGAGTTTTACATAAGTTTAGAATTAGGATGGCAGATAGCGTTAGCACTTCTATACCATTGAGTTTAACATCTTAGATGCGTTAGTTTAACGTATTCGCCAAAGCTCAAAAAGGGGTTTTACATGTCATATATATGTGAAAGTTGTTAAATTTAAGTGTATTGCAAGAGTTGCACATATGTTTAGAATTAGTATTGCAGATAGCATTAGCACTTCTATAACATTTATTTTAACTATTATGATGCGTTAGTTTAACCTAGGCGCAAAAGCTTGGAAAAGTGTTTTACATGTCATATATATGTGAAAGTTTTTCAATTTCAGTGTATGGGAAGAGTTTTACATAAGTTTAGAATTAGGACTTCAGATAGCGTTAGCACTTCTATATCATTTAGTTTAACTACTTAGATGCGTTAGTTTAACCTGGGCGCAAAAGCTCAGAAAAGTGTTTTACATGTCATATATATGTGAAAGTTGTTCAATTTCAGTGTATTACAAGAGTTTCATGTAAGTTTAGAATTAGCATTTTAGATAGCTTTACCAGTTCAATATCATTCAGTTTAACTTCTTAGAGGTGTTAGTTTAAGCTAGGCGCAAAAGCTCGGGAAAGTATTTTACATGACATATATATGTGAACGTTGTTCAATTTCAGTGTATTGCAAGAGTTTAACATAAGTTTAGAATTAGTATTGCAGATAGCCTTACCAGTTCAATATCATTTATTTTAACTTCGTAGATGCGTTAGTTTAACCTAGGCGCAAAAGCTCGGAAAGTGTTTTACATGTCATATATATGTGAAAGTTTTTCAATTTCAGTGTATGGGAAGAGTTTTACATAAGTTTAGAATTAGGATTTCAGATTGCGTTAGCACTTCTATATCATTGAGTTTAACTTCATAGACGTTTTATTTTAACCTATGTGCCAAAGCTCGGAAAAGTGTTGTACATGTCATATATATGTGAAAGTTGTTCAATTTCAGTGTATTGCAAGAGTTGCACATATGTTTAGAATTAGGATTGCAGATAGTGTTAGCACTTCTATATCATTTATTTTAACTATTTAGATGCGTTAGTTTAACCTAGGCGCAAAAGCTCGGAAAAGTGTTTTACATGTCATATATATGTGAAAGTTGTTCAATTTCAGTGTATTGCAAGAGTTTCACATAAGTTTAGAATTAGGATTGCAGATAGCTTTACCAGTTCAATATCATTTAGTTTAACTTCCAAGATGCGTTAGTTTAACCTATTCGCCAAAGATCGGAAAAGTGATTTACATGTCATATATATGTGAAAGTTGTTCAATTTTAGTGTATGGGAAGAGTTTCACATAAGTTTAGAATTAGGATTTCATATATCGTTAGCACTTCTATATCATTTAGTTTAACTTCTTAGATGCGTTAGTTTAACCTAGGCGCAAAAGCTCGGAAAAGTGTTTTACATGTAATATATATGTGAAAGTTGTTCAATTTAAGTGTATTGCAAGAGTTTCACATAAGTTTAGAATTAGGTTTGCAGATATCGTTAGCACTTTTATATCATTGAGTTTAAGTTCTTAGATGTTTTAGTTTAACCTATGTGCCAAAGCTCGGAAAAGTGTTTTACATGTCATATATATTTGAAAGTTGTTAAATTTCAGTGTATTTCAAGAGTTTCACATAAGTTTAGAATTTGGTTTGCAGATAGCTTTACCAGTTCAAAATCATTTAGTTTAACTTCTTAGAAGCGTTATTTTAACCTAGGCGCCAAAGCTCCGAAAAGTGTTTTACATGTCATATATAAGTGAAAGTTTTTCAATTTCAGGTTATGGGAAGAGTTTCACATAAGTTTAGAATTAGGATTTCAGATAGCGTTAGCACTTCTATATCATTGAGTTTAACATCTTAGATGCATTAGTTTAACCTAGGCGCAAAAGCTAGGAAAAGTGTTTTACATGTCATATATATCTGAAAGATGTTCAATTTCAATGTGTTGGGAGAGTTTCATATAAGTTTAGAATTAGGATTGCAGATAGCTTTACCAGTTCAATATCATTTAGTTTAACTTCTTAGATGCGTTAGTTTAACCTAGGCGCAAACGCTCGGAAAAGTGTTTTACATGTCATATATAGGTGAAAGTTGTTCAATTTCAGTGTATTACAAGAGTTTCATGTTAGTTTAGAATTAGCATTGCAGATAGCTTTACCAGTTCAATATCATTTAGTTTAACTTCTTAGATGCGTTAGTTTAACCTAGGCGCAAAAGCTCGGAAAAGTGATTTACATGTCATATATATGTGAAAGTTTTTCAATTTCAGTGTATGGGAAGAGTTTTACATAAGTTTCGAATTAGGATTTTAGTTAGCGTTAGCACTTCTATATCATTGAGTTTAACTTCTTAGATGCGTTAGTTTAACCTAGGCGCCAAAGCTGGGAAAAGTGTTTTACATGTCATATACATGTGAAAATTGTTCAATTTCAGTGTATTGCAAGTGTTTCACGTAAATTTTGAATAAGGATTGCAGATAGCGTTAGCACTTCTATATCATTTATTTTAACTATTTAGATGTGTTAGTTTAACCTAGGCGCAAAAGCTCAGGAAAGTGTTTTACATGTCATATATATGTGAAAGTTGTTCAATTTCAGTGTATGGGAAGAGTTTCACATAAGTTTAGAATTAGGATTGCAGATAGCTTTACCAGTTCAATATCATTTAGATTAACTTCTTAGATGCGTTAGTTTAACCTAGGCGCAAAAGCTCGGGAAAGTGTTTTACATGCCATATATACGTGAAAGTTGTTCAAGTTCAGTGTATAGGAAGAGTTCACATAAGTTTAGAATTAGGATTTCATATATAGTTAGCACTTCTATATCATTGACTTTAACTTCTTAGATGCGTTATTATAACCTAGGCGCCAAAACTGGGAAAAGTGTTTTACATGTCATATACATGTGAAAATTGTTCAATTTCAGTGTATTGCAAGTGTTTCAGGTAAATTTTGAATTAGGATTGCAGATAGCGTTAGCACTTCTATATTATTTAGTTTTACTACTTAGATGCGTTAGTTTAACCTAGGCGCAAAAGCTCGGAAAAGTGTTTTACATGTCATATATATGTGAAAGTTGTTCAATTTCAGTGTATTGCAAGAGTTTTACATAAGTTTAGAATTAGGATGGCAGATAGCGTTAGCACTTCTATACCATTGAGTTTAACATCTTAGATGCGTTAGTTTAACGTATTCGCCAAAGCTCAAAAAGGGGTTTTACATGTCATATATATGTGAAAGTTGTTAAATTTAAGTGTATTGCAAGAGTTGCACATATGTTTAGAATTAGTATTGCAGATAGCATTAGCACTTCTATAACATTTATTTTAACTATTATGATGCGTTAGTTTAACCTAGGCGCAAAAGCTTGGAAAAGTGTTTTACATGTCATATATATGTGAAAGTTTTTCAATTTCAGTGTATGGGAAGAGTTTTACATAAGTTTAGAATTAGGACTTCAGATAGCGTTAGCACTTCTATATCATTTAGTTTAACTACTTAGATGCGTTAGTTTAACCTGGGCGCAAAAGCTCAGAAAAGTGTTTTACATGTCATATATATGTGAAAGTTGTTCAATTTCAGTGTATTACAAGAGTTTCATGTAAGTTTAGAATTAGCATTTTAGATAGCTTTACCAGTTCAATATCATTCAGTTTAACTTCTTAGAGGTGTTAGTTTAAGCTAGGCGCAAAAGCTCGGGAAAGTATTTTACATGACATATATATGTGAACGTTGTTCAATTTCAGTGTATTGCAAGAGTTTAACATAAGTTTAGAATTAGTATTGCAGATAGCCTTACCAGTTCAATATCATTTATTTTAACTTCGTAGATGCGTTAGTTTAACCTAGGCGCAAAAGCTCGGAAAGTGTTTTACATGTCATATATATGTGAAAGTTTTTCAATTTCAGTGTATGGGAAGAGTTTTACATAAGTTTAGAATTAGGACTTCAGATAGCGTTAGCACTTCTATATCATTTAGTTTAACTACTTAGATGCGTTAGTTTAACCTGGGCGCAAAAGCTCAGAAAAGTGTTTTACATGTCATATATATGTGAAAGTTGTTCAATTTCAGTGTATTACAAGAGTTTCATGTAAGTTTAGAATTAGCATTTTAGATAGCTTTACCAGTTCAATATCATTCAGTTTAACTTCTTAGAGGTGTTAGTTTAAGCTAGGCGCAAAAGCTCGGGAAAGTATTTTACATGACATATATATGTGAACGTTGTTCAATTTCAGTGTATTGCAAGAGTTTAACATAAGTTTAGAATTAGTATTGCAGATAGCCTTACCAGTTCAATATCATTTATTTTAACTTCGTAGATGCGTTAGTTTAACCTAGGCGCAAAAGCTCGGAAAGTGTTTTACATGTCATATATATGTGAAAGTTTTTCAATTTCAGTGTATGGGAAGAGTTTTACATAAGTTTAGAATTAGGATTTCAGATTGCGTTAGCACTTCTATATCATTGAGTTTAACTTCATAGACGTTTTATTTTAACCTATGTGCCAAAGCTCGGAAAAGTGTTGTACATGTCATATATATGTGAAAGTTGTTCAATTTCAGTGTATTGCAAGAGTTGCACATATGTTTAGAATTAGGATTGCAGATAGTGTTAGCACTTCTATATCATTTATTTTAACTATTTAGATGCGTTAGTTTAACCTAGGCGCAAAAGCTCGGAAAAGTGTTTTACATGTCATATATATGTGAAAGTTGTTCAATTTCAGTGTATTGCAAGAGTTTCACATAAGTTTAGAATTAGGATTGCAGATAGCTTTACCAGTTCAATATCATTTAGTTTAACTTCCAAGATGCGTTAGTTTAACCTATTCGCCAAAGATCGGAAAAGTGATTTACATGTCATATATATGTGAAAGTTGTTCAATTTTAGTGTATGGGAAGAGTTTCACATAAGTTTAGAATTAGGATTTCATATATCGTTAGCACTTCTATATCATTTAGTTTAACTTCTTAGATGCGTTAGTTTAACCTAGGCGCAAAAGCTCGGAAAAGTGTTTTACATGTAATATATATGTGAAAGTTGTTCAATTTAAGTGTATTGCAAGAGTTTCACATAAGTTTAGAATTAGGTTTGCAGATATCGTTAGCACTTTTATATCATTGAGTTTAAGTTCTTAGATGTTTTAGTTTAACCTATGTGCCAAAGCTCGGAAAAGTGTTTTACATGTCATATATATTTGAAAGTTGTTAAATTTCAGTGTATTTCAAGAGTTTCACATAAGTTTAGAATTTGGTTTGCAGATAGCTTTACCAGTTCAAAATCATTTAGTTTAACTTCTTAGAAGCGTTATTTTAACCTAGGCGCCAAAGCTCCGAAAAGTGTTTTACATGTCATATATAAGTGAAAGTTTTTCAATTTCAGGTTATGGGAAGAGTTTCACATAAGTTTAGAATTAGGATTTCAGATAGCGTTAGCACTTCTATATCATTGAGTTTAACATCTTAGATGCATTAGTTTAACCTAGGCGCAAAAGCTAGGAAAAGTGTTTTACATGTCATATATATCTGAAAGATGTTCAATTTCAATGTGTTGGGAGAGTTTCATATAAGTTTAGAATTAGGATTGCAGATAGCTTTACCAGTTCAATATCATTTAGTTTAACTTCTTAGATGCGTTAGTTTAACCTAGGCGCAAACGCTCGGAAAAGTGTTTTACATGTCATATATAGGTGAAAGTTGTTCAATTTCAGTGTATTACAAGAGTTTCATGTTAGTTTAGAATTAGCATTGCAGATAGCTTTACCAGTTCAATATCATTTAGTTTAACTTCTTAGATGCGTTAGTTTAACCTAGGCGCAAAAGCTCGGAAAAGTGATTTACATGTCATATATATGTGAAAGTTTTTCAATTTCAGTGTATGGGAAGAGTTTTACATAAGTTTCGAATTAGGATTTTAGTTAGCGTTAGCACTTCTATATCATTGAGTTTAACTTCTTAGATGCGTTAGTTTAACCTAGGCGCCAAAGCTGGGAAAAGTGTTTTACATGTCATATACATGTGAAAATTGTTCAATTTCAGTGTATTGCAAGTGTTTCACGTAAATTTTGAATAAGGATTGCAGATAGCGTTAGCACTTCTATATCATTTATTTTAACTATTTAGATGTGTTAGTTTAACCTAGGCGCAAAAGCTCAGGAAAGTGTTTTACATGTCATATATATGTGAAAGTTGTTCAATTTCAGTGTATGGGAAGAGTTTCACATAAGTTTAGAATTAGGATTGCAGATAGCTTTACCAGTTCAATATCATTTAGATTAACTTCTTAGATGCGTTAGTTTAACCTAGGCGCAAAAGCTCGGGAAAGTGTTTTACATGCCATATATACGTGAAAGTTGTTCAAGTTCAGTGTATAGGAAGAGTTCACATAAGTTTAGAATTAGGATTTCATATATAGTTAGCACTTCTATATCATTGACTTTAACTTCTTAGATGCGTTATTATAACCTAGGCGCCAAAACTGGGAAAAGTGTTTTACATGTCATATACATGTGAAAATTGTTCAATTTCAGTGTATTGCAAGTGTTTCAGGTAAATTTTGAATTAGGATTGCAGATAGCGTTAGCACTTCTATATTATTTAGTTTTACTACTTAGATGCGTTAGTTTAACCTAGGCGCAAAAGCTCGGAAAAGTGTTTTACATGTCATATATATGTGAAAGTTGTTCAATTTCAGTGTATTGCAAGAGTTTTACATAAGTTTAGAATTAGGATGGCAGATAGCGTTAGCACTTCTATACCATTGAGTTTAACATCTTAGATGCGTTAGTTTAACGTATTCGCCAAAGCTCAAAAAGGGGTTTTACATGTCATATATATGTGAAAGTTGTTAAATTTAAGTGTATTGCAAGAGTTGCACATATGTTTAGAATTAGTATTGCAGATAGCATTAGCACTTCTATAACATTTATTTTAACTATTATGATGCGTTAGTTTAACCTAGGCGCAAAAGCTTGGAAAAGTGTTTTACATGTCATATATATGTGAAAGTTTTTCAATTTCAGTGTATGGGAAGAGTTTTACATAAGTTTAGAATTAGGACTTCAGATAGCGTTAGCACTTCTATATCATTTAGTTTAACTACTTAGATGCGTTAGTTTAACCTGGGCGCAAAAGCTCAGAAAAGTGTTTTACATGTCATATATATGTGAAAGTTGTTCAATTTCAGTGTATTACAAGAGTTTCATGTAAGTTTAGAATTAGCATTTTAGATAGCTTTACCAGTTCAATATCATTCAGTTTAACTTCTTAGAGGTGTTAGTTTAAGCTAGGCGCAAAAGCTCGGGAAAGTATTTTACATGACATATATATGTGAACGTTGTTCAATTTCAGTGTATTGCAAGAGTTTAACATAAGTTTAGAATTAGTATTGCAGATAGCCTTACCAGTTCAATATCATTTATTTTAACTTCGTAGATGCGTTAGTTTAACCTAGGCGCAAAAGCTCGGAAAGTGTTTTACATGTCATATATATGTGAAAGTTTTTCAATTTCAGTGTATGGGAAGAGTTTTACATAAGTTTAGAATTAGGATTTCAGATTGCGTTAGCACTTCTATATCATTGAGTTTAACTTCATAGACGTTTTATTTTAACCTATGTGCCAAAGCTCGGAAAAGTGTTGTACATGTCATATATATGTGAAAGTTGTTCAATTTCAGTGTATTGCAAGAGTTGCACATATGTTTAGAATTAGGATTGCAGATAGTGTTAGCACTTCTATATCATTTATTTTAACTATTTAGATGCGTTAGTTTAACCTAGGCGCAAAAGCTCGGAAAAGTGTTTTACATGTCATATATATGTGAAAGTTGTTCAATTTCAGTGTATTGCAAGAGTTTCACATAAGTTTAGAATTAGGATTGCAGATAGCTTTACCAGTTCAATATCATTTAGTTTAACTTCCAAGATGCGTTAGTTTAACCTATTCGCCAAAGATCGGAAAAGTGATTTACATGTCATATATATGTGAAAGTTGTTCAATTTTAGTGTATGGGAAGAGTTTCACATAAGTTTAGAATTAGGATTTCATATATCGTTAGCACTTCTATATCATTTAGTTTAACTTCTTAGATGCGTTAGTTTAACCTAGGCGCAAAAGCTCGGAAAAGTGTTTTACATGTAATATATATGTGAAAGTTGTTCAATTTAAGTGTATTGCAAGAGTTTCACATAAGTTTAGAATTAGGTTTGCAGATATCGTTAGCACTTTTATATCATTGAGTTTAAGTTCTTAGATGTTTTAGTTTAACCTATGTGCCAAAGCTCGGAAAAGTGTTTTACATGTCATATATATTTGAAAGTTGTTAAATTTCAGTGTATTTCAAGAGTTTCACATAAGTTTAGAATTTGGTTTGCAGATAGCTTTACCAGTTCAAAATCATTTAGTTTAACTTCTTAGAAGCGTTATTTTAACCTAGGCGCCAAAGCTCCGAAAAGTGTTTTACATGTCATATATAAGTGAAAGTTTTTCAATTTCAGGTTATGGGAAGAGTTTCACATAAGTTTAGAATTAGGATTTCAGATAGCGTTAGCACTTCTATATCATTGAGTTTAACATCTTAGATGCATTAGTTTAACCTAGGCGCAAAAGCTAGGAAAAGTGTTTTACATGTCATATATATCTGAAAGATGTTCAATTTCAATGTGTTGGGAGAGTTTCATATAAGTTTAGAATTAGGATTGCAGATAGCTTTACCAGTTCAATATCATTTAGTTTAACTTCTTAGATGCGTTAGTTTAACCTAGGCGCAAACGCTCGGAAAAGTGTTTTACATGTCATATATAGGTGAAAGTTGTTCAATTTCAGTGTATTACAAGAGTTTCATGTTAGTTTAGAATTAGCATTGCAGATAGCTTTACCAGTTCAATATCATTTAGTTTAACTTCTTAGATGCGTTAGTTTAACCTAGGCGCAAAAGCTCGGAAAAGTGATTTACATGTCATATATATGTGAAAGTTTTTCAATTTCAGTGTATGGGAAGAGTTTTACATAAGTTTCGAATTAGGATTTTAGTTAGCGTTAGCACTTCTATATCATTGAGTTTAACTTCTTAGATGCGTTAGTTTAACCTAGGCGCCAAAGCTGGGAAAAGTGTTTTACATGTCATATACATGTGAAAATTGTTCAATTTCAGTGTATTGCAAGTGTTTCACGTAAATTTTGAATAAGGATTGCAGATAGCGTTAGCACTTCTATATCATTTATTTTAACTATTTAGATGTGTTAGTTTAACCTAGGCGCAAAAGCTCAGGAAAGTGTTTTACATGTCATATATATGTGAAAGTTGTTCAATTTCAGTGTATGGGAAGAGTTTCACATAAGTTTAGAATTAGGATTGCAGATAGCTTTACCAGTTCAATATCATTTAGATTAACTTCTTAGATGCGTTAGTTTAACCTAGGCGCAAAAGCTCGGGAAAGTGTTTTACATGCCATATATACGTGAAAGTTGTTCAAGTTCAGTGTATAGGAAGAGTTCACATAAGTTTAGAATTAGGATTTCATATATAGTTAGCACTTCTATATCATTGACTTTAACTTCTTAGATGCGTTATTATAACCTAGGCGCCAAAACTGGGAAAAGTGTTTTACATGTCATATACATGTGAAAATTGTTCAATTTCAGTGTATTGCAAGTGTTTCAGGTAAATTTTGAATTAGGATTGCAGATAGCGTTAGCACTTCTATATTATTTAGTTTTACTACTTAGATGCGTTAGTTTAACCTAGGCGCAAAAGCTCGGAAAAGTGTTTTACATGTCATATATATGTGAAAGTTGTTCAATTTCAGTGTATTGCAAGAGTTTTACATAAGTTTAGAATTAGGATGGCAGATAGCGTTAGCACTTCTATACCATTGAGTTTAACATCTTAGATGCGTTAGTTTAACGTATTCGCCAAAGCTCAAAAAGGGGTTTTACATGTCATATATATGTGAAAGTTGTTAAATTTAAGTGTATTGCAAGAGTTGCACATATGTTTAGAATTAGTATTGCAGATAGCATTAGCACTTCTATAACATTTATTTTAACTATTATGATGCGTTAGTTTAACCTAGGCGCAAAAGCTTGGAAAAGTGTTTTACATGTCATATATATGTGAAAGTTTTTCAATTTCAGTGTATGGGAAGAGTTTTACATAAGTTTAGAATTAGGACTTCAGATAGCGTTAGCACTTCTATATCATTTAGTTTAACTACTTAGATGCGTTAGTTTAACCTGGGCGCAAAAGCTCAGAAAAGTGTTTTACATGTCATATATATGTGAAAGTTGTTCAATTTCAGTGTATTACAAGAGTTTCATGTAAGTTTAGAATTAGCATTTTAGATAGCTTTACCAGTTCAATATCATTCAGTTTAACTTCTTAGAGGTGTTAGTTTAAGCTAGGCGCAAAAGCTCGGGAAAGTATTTTACATGACATATATATGTGAACGTTGTTCAATTTCAGTGTATTGCAAGAGTTTAACATAAGTTTAGAATTAGTATTGCAGATAGCCTTACCAGTTCAATATCATTTATTTTAACTTCGTAGATGCGTTAGTTTAACCTAGGCGCAAAAGCTCGGAAAGTGTTTTACATGTCATATATATGTGAAAGTTTTTCAATTTCAGTGTATGGGAAGAGTTTTACATAAGTTTAGAATTAGGATTTCAGATTGCGTTAGCACTTCTATATCATTGAGTTTAACTTCATAGACGTTTTATTTTAACCTATGTGCCAAAGCTCGGAAAAGTGTTGTACATGTCATATATATGTGAAAGTTGTTCAATTTCAGTGTATTGCAAGAGTTGCACATATGTTTAGAATTAGGATTGCAGATAGTGTTAGCACTTCTATATCATTTATTTTAACTATTTAGATGCGTTAGTTTAACCTAGGCGCAAAAGCTCGGAAAAGTGTTTTACATGTCATATATATGTGAAAGTTGTTCAATTTCAGTGTATTGCAAGAGTTTCACATAAGTTTAGAATTAGGATTGCAGATAGCTTTACCAGTTCAATATCATTTAGTTTAACTTCCAAGATGCGTTAGTTTAACCTATTCGCCAAAGATCGGAAAAGTGATTTACATGTCATATATATGTGAAAGTTGTTCAATTTTAGTGTATGGGAAGAGTTTCACATAAGTTTAGAATTAGGATTTCATATATCGTTAGCACTTCTATATCATTTAGTTTAACTTCTTAGATGCGTTAGTTTAACCTAGGCGCAAAAGCTCGGAAAAGTGTTTTACATGTAATATATATGTGAAAGTTGTTCAATTTAAGTGTATTGCAAGAGTTTCACATAAGTTTAGAATTAGGTTTGCAGATATCGTTAGCACTTTTATATCATTGAGTTTAAGTTCTTAGATGTTTTAGTTTAACCTATGTGCCAAAGCTCGGAAAAGTGTTTTACATGTCATATATATTTGAAAGTTGTTAAATTTCAGTGTATTTCAAGAGTTTCACATAAGTTTAGAATTTGGTTTGCAGATAGCTTTACCAGTTCAAAATCATTTAGTTTAACTTCTTAGAAGCGTTATTTTAACCTAGGCGCCAAAGCTCCGAAAAGTGTTTTACATGTCATATATAAGTGAAAGTTTTTCAATTTCAGGTTATGGGAAGAGTTTCACATAAGTTTAGAATTAGGATTTCAGATAGCGTTAGCACTTCTATATCATTGAGTTTAACATCTTAGATGCATTAGTTTAACCTAGGCGCAAAAGCTAGGAAAAGTGTTTTACATGTCATATATATCTGAAAGATGTTCAATTTCAATGTGTTGGGAGAGTTTCATATAAGTTTAGAATTAGGATTGCAGATAGCTTTACCAGTTCAATATCATTTAGTTTAACTTCTTAGATGCGTTAGTTTAACCTAGGCGCAAACGCTCGGAAAAGTGTTTTACATGTCATATATAGGTGAAAGTTGTTCAATTTCAGTGTATTACAAGAGTTTCATGTTAGTTTAGAATTAGCATTGCAGATAGCTTTACCAGTTCAATATCATTTAGTTTAACTTCTTAGATGCGTTAGTTTAACCTAGGCGCAAAAGCTCGGAAAAGTGATTTACATGTCATATATATGTGAAAGTTTTTCAATTTCAGTGTATGGGAAGAGTTTTACATAAGTTTCGAATTAGGATTTTAGTTAGCGTTAGCACTTCTATATCATTGAGTTTAACTTCTTAGATGCGTTAGTTTAACCTAGGCGCCAAAGCTGGGAAAAGTGTTTTACATGTCATATACATGTGAAAATTGTTCAATTTCAGTGTATTGCAAGTGTTTCACGTAAATTTTGAATAAGGATTGCAGATAGCGTTAGCACTTCTATATCATTTATTTTAACTATTTAGATGTGTTAGTTTAACCTAGGCGCAAAAGCTCAGGAAAGTGTTTTACATGTCATATATATGTGAAAGTTGTTCAATTTCAGTGTATGGGAAGAGTTTCACATAAGTTTAGAATTAGGATTGCAGATAGCTTTACCAGTTCAATATCATTTAGATTAACTTCTTAGATGCGTTAGTTTAACCTAGGCGCAAAAGCTCGGGAAAGTGTTTTACATGCCATATATACGTGAAAGTTGTTCAAGTTCAGTGTATAGGAAGAGTTCACATAAGTTTAGAATTAGGATTTCATATATAGTTAGCACTTCTATATCATTGACTTTAACTTCTTAGATGCGTTATTATAACCTAGGCGCCAAAACTGGGAAAAGTGTTTTACATGTCATATACATGTGAAAATTGTTCAATTTCAGTGTATTGCAAGTGTTTCAGGTAAATTTTGAATTAGGATTGCAGATAGCGTTAGCACTTCTATATTATTTAGTTTTACTACTTAGATGCGTTAGTTTAACCTAGGCGCAAAAGCTCGGAAAAGTGTTTTACATGTCATATATATGTGAAAGTTGTTCAATTTCAGTGTATTGCAAGAGTTTTACATAAGTTTAGAATTAGGATGGCAGATAGCGTTAGCACTTCTATACCATTGAGTTTAACATCTTAGATGCGTTAGTTTAACGTATTCGCCAAAGCTCAAAAAGGGGTTTTACATGTCATATATATGTGAAAGTTGTTAAATTTAAGTGTATTGCAAGAGTTGCACATATGTTTAGAATTAGTATTGCAGATAGCATTAGCACTTCTATAACATTTATTTTAACTATTATGATGCGTTAGTTTAACCTAGGCGCAAAAGCTTGGAAAAGTGTTTTACATGTCATATATATGTGAAAGTTTTTCAATTTCAGTGTATGGGAAGAGTTTTACATAAGTTTAGAATTAGGACTTCAGATAGCGTTAGCACTTCTATATCATTTAGTTTAACTACTTAGATGCGTTAGTTTAACCTGGGCGCAAAAGCTCAGAAAAGTGTTTTACATGTCATATATATGTGAAAGTTGTTCAATTTCAGTGTATTACAAGAGTTTCATGTAAGTTTAGAATTAGCATTTTAGATAGCTTTACCAGTTCAATATCATTCAGTTTAACTTCTTAGAGGTGTTAGTTTAAGCTAGGCGCAAAAGCTCGGGAAAGTATTTTACATGACATATATATGTGAACGTTGTTCAATTTCAGTGTATTGCAAGAGTTTAACATAAGTTTAGAATTAGTATTGCAGATAGCCTTACCAGTTCAATATCATTTATTTTAACTTCGTAGATGCGTTAGTTTAACCTAGGCGCAAAAGCTCGGAAAGTGTTTTACATGTCATATATATGTGAAAGTTTTTCAATTTCAGTGTATGGGAAGAGTTTTACATAAGTTTAGAATTAGGATTTCAGATTGCGTTAGCACTTCTATATCATTGAGTTTAACTTCATAGACGTTTTATTTTAACCTATGTGCCAAAGCTCGGAAAAGTGTTGTACATGTCATATATATGTGAAAGTTGTTCAATTTCAGTGTATTGCAAGAGTTGCACATATGTTTAGAATTAGGATTGCAGATAGTGTTAGCACTTCTATATCATTTATTTTAACTATTTAGATGCGTTAGTTTAACCTAGGCGCAAAAGCTCGGAAAAGTGTTTTACATGTCATATATATGTGAAAGTTGTTCAATTTCAGTGTATTGCAAGAGTTTCACATAAGTTTAGAATTAGGATTGCAGATAGCTTTACCAGTTCAATATCATTTAGTTTAACTTCCAAGATGCGTTAGTTTAACCTATTCGCCAAAGATCGGAAAAGTGATTTACATGTCATATATATGTGAAAGTTGTTCAATTTTAGTGTATGGGAAGAGTTTCACATAAGTTTAGAATTAGGATTTCATATATCGTTAGCACTTCTATATCATTTAGTTTAACTTCTTAGATGCGTTAGTTTAACCTAGGCGCAAAAGCTCGGAAAAGTGTTTTACATGTAATATATATGTGAAAGTTGTTCAATTTAAGTGTATTGCAAGAGTTTCACATAAGTTTAGAATTAGGTTTGCAGATATCGTTAGCACTTTTATATCATTGAGTTTAAGTTCTTAGATGTTTTAGTTTAACCTATGTGCCAAAGCTCGGAAAAGTGTTTTACATGTCATATATATTTGAAAGTTGTTAAATTTCAGTGTATTTCAAGAGTTTCACATAAGTTTAGAATTTGGTTTGCAGATAGCTTTACCAGTTCAAAATCATTTAGTTTAACTTCTTAGAAGCGTTATTTTAACCTAGGCGCCAAAGCTCCGAAAAGTGTTTTACATGTCATATATAAGTGAAAGTTTTTCAATTTCAGGTTATGGGAAGAGTTTCACATAAGTTTAGAATTAGGATTTCAGATAGCGTTAGCACTTCTATATCATTGAGTTTAACATCTTAGATGCATTAGTTTAACCTAGGCGCAAAAGCTAGGAAAAGTGTTTTACATGTCATATATATCTGAAAGATGTTCAATTTCAATGTGTTGGGAGAGTTTCATATAAGTTTAGAATTAGGATTGCAGATAGCTTTACCAGTTCAATATCATTTAGTTTAACTTCTTAGATGCGTTAGTTTAACCTAGGCGCAAACGCTCGGAAAAGTGTTTTACATGTCATATATAGGTGAAAGTTGTTCAATTTCAGTGTATTACAAGAGTTTCATGTTAGTTTAGAATTAGCATTGCAGATAGCTTTACCAGTTCAATATCATTTAGTTTAACTTCTTAGATGCGTTAGTTTAACCTAGGCGCAAAAGCTCGGAAAAGTGATTTACATGTCATATATATGTGAAAGTTTTTCAATTTCAGTGTATGGGAAGAGTTTTACATAAGTTTCGAATTAGGATTTTAGTTAGCGTTAGCACTTCTATATCATTGAGTTTAACTTCTTAGATGCGTTAGTTTAACCTAGGCGCCAAAGCTGGGAAAAGTGTTTTACATGTCATATACATGTGAAAATTGTTCAATTTCAGTGTATTGCAAGTGTTTCACGTAAATTTTGAATAAGGATTGCAGATAGCGTTAGCACTTCTATATCATTTATTTTAACTATTTAGATGTGTTAGTTTAACCTAGGCGCAAAAGCTCAGGAAAGTGTTTTACATGTCATATATATGTGAAAGTTGTTCAATTTCAGTGTATGGGAAGAGTTTCACATAAGTTTAGAATTAGGATTGCAGATAGCTTTACCAGTTCAATATCATTTAGATTAACTTCTTAGATGCGTTAGTTTAACCTAGGCGCAAAAGCTCGGGAAAGTGTTTTACATGCCATATATACGTGAAAGTTGTTCAAGTTCAGTGTATAGGAAGAGTTCACATAAGTTTAGAATTAGGATTTCATATATAGTTAGCACTTCTATATCATTGACTTTAACTTCTTAGATGCGTTATTATAACCTAGGCGCCAAAACTGGGAAAAGTGTTTTACATGTCATATACATGTGAAAATTGTTCAATTTCAGTGTATTGCAAGTGTTTCAGGTAAATTTTGAATTAGGATTGCAGATAGCGTTAGCACTTCTATATTATTTAGTTTTACTACTTAGATGCGTTAGTTTAACCTAGGCGCAAAAGCTCGGAAAAGTGTTTTACATGTCATATATATGTGAAAGTTGTTCAATTTCAGTGTATTGCAAGAGTTTTACATAAGTTTAGAATTAGGATGGCAGATAGCGTTAGCACTTCTATACCATTGAGTTTAACATCTTAGATGCGTTAGTTTAACGTATTCGCCAAAGCTCAAAAAGGGGTTTTACATGTCATATATATGTGAAAGTTGTTAAATTTAAGTGTATTGCAAGAGTTGCACATATGTTTAGAATTAGTATTGCAGATAGCATTAGCACTTCTATAACATTTATTTTAACTATTATGATGCGTTAGTTTAACCTAGGCGCAAAAGCTTGGAAAAGTGTTTTACATGTCATATATATGTGAAAGTTTTTCAATTTCAGTGTATGGGAAGAGTTTTACATAAGTTTAGAATTAGGACTTCAGATAGCGTTAGCACTTCTATATCATTTAGTTTAACTACTTAGATGCGTTAGTTTAACCTGGGCGCAAAAGCTCAGAAAAGTGTTTTACATGTCATATATATGTGAAAGTTGTTCAATTTCAGTGTATTACAAGAGTTTCATGTAAGTTTAGAATTAGCATTTTAGATAGCTTTACCAGTTCAATATCATTCAGTTTAACTTCTTAGAGGTGTTAGTTTAAGCTAGGCGCAAAAGCTCGGGAAAGTATTTTACATGACATATATATGTGAACGTTGTTCAATTTCAGTGTATTGCAAGAGTTTAACATAAGTTTAGAATTAGTATTGCAGATAGCCTTACCAGTTCAATATCATTTATTTTAACTTCGTAGATGCGTTAGTTTAACCTAGGCGCAAAAGCTCGGAAAGTGTTTTACATGTCATATATATGTGAAAGTTTTTCAATTTCAGTGTATGGGAAGAGTTTTACATAAGTTTAGAATTAGGATTTCAGATTGCGTTAGCACTTCTATATCATTGAGTTTAACTTCTTAGACGTTTTATTTTAACCTATGTGCCAAAGCTCGGAAAAGTGTTGTACATGTCATATATATGTGAAAGTTGTTCAATTTCAGTGTATTGCAAGAGTTGCACATATGTTTAGAATTAGGATTGCAGATAGTGTTAGCACTTCTATATCATTTATTTTAACTATTTAGATGCGTTAGTTTAACCTAGGCGCAAAAGCTCGGAAAAGTGTTTTACATGTCATATATATGTGAAAGTTGTTCAATTTCAGTGTATTGCAAGAGTTTCACATAAGTTTAGAATTAGGATTGCAGATAGCTTTACCAGTTCAATATCATTTAGTTTAACTTCCAAGATGCGTTAGTTTAACCTAGGCGCAAAAGCTCGGAAAAGTGATTTACATGTCATATATATGTGAAAGTTTTTCAATTTCAGTGTATGGGAAGAGTTTTACATAAGTTTCGAATTAGGATTTTAGTTAGCGTTAGCACTTCTATATCATTTAGTTTAACTTCTTAGATGCGTTAGTTTAACCTATGTGCCAAAGCTCAGAAAAGTGTTGTACATGCCATATATATGTGAAAGTTGTTAAATTTCAGTGTATTGCAAGAGTTTCACATAAGTTTAGAATTAGGATTGCAGATAGCTTTACCAGTTCAATATCATTTAGTTTAACTTCCAAGATGTGTTAGTTTAACCTATGTGCCAAAGCTCGGAAAAGTGTTTTACATGTCATATATATTTGAAAGTTGTTAAATTTCAGTGTATTTCAAGAGTTTCACATAAGTTTAGAATTTGGTTTGCAGATAGCTTTACCAGTTCAAAATCATTTAGTTTAACTTCTTAGAAGCGTTATTTTAACCTAGGCGCCAAAGCTCCGAAAAGTGTTTTACATGTCATATATAAGTGAAAGTTTTTCAATTTCAGGTTATGGGAAGAGTTTCACATAAGTTTAGAATTAGGATTTCAGATAGCGTTAGCACTTCTATATCATTGAGTTTAACATCTTAGATGCATTAGTTTAACCTAGGCGCAAAAGCTAGGAAAAGTGTTTTACATGTCATATATATCTGAAAGATGTTCAATTTCAATGTGTTGGGAGAGTTTCATATAAGTTTAGAATTAGGATTGCAGATAGCTTTACCAGTTCAATATCATTTAGTTTAACTTCTTAGATGCGTTAGTTTAACCTAGGCGCAAACGCTCGGAAAAGTGTTTTACATGTCATATATAGGTGAAAGTTGTTCAATTTCAGTGTATTACAAGAGTTTCATGTTAGTTTAGAATTAGCATTGCAGATAGCTTTACCAGTTCAATATCATTTAGTTTAACTTCTTAGATGCGTTAGTTTAACCTAGGCGCAAAAGCTCGGAAAAGTGATTTACATGTCATATATATGTGAAAGTTTTTCAATTTCAGTGTATGGGAAGAGTTTTACATAAGTTTCGAATTAGGATTTTAGTTAGCGTTAGCACTTCTATATCATTGAGTTTAACTTCTTAGATGCGTTAGTTTAACCTAGGCGCCAAAGCTGGGAAAAGTGTTTTACATGTCATATACATGTGAAAATTGTTCAATTTCAGTGTATTGCAAGTGTTTCACGTAAATTTTGAATAAGGATTGCAGATAGCGTTAGCACTTCTATATCATTTATTTTAACTATTTAGATGTGTTAGTTTAACCTAGGCGCAAAAGCTCAGGAAAGTGTTTTACATGTCATATATATGTGAAAGTTGTTCAATTTCAGTGTATGGGAAGAGTTTCACATAAGTTTAGAATTAGGATTGCAGATAGCTTTACCAGTTCAATATCATTTAGATTAACTTCTTAGATGCGTTAGTTTAACCTAGGCGCAAAAGCTCGGGAAAGTGTTTTACATGCCATATATACGTGAAAGTTGTTCAAGTTCAGTGTATAGGAAGAGTTCACATAAGTTTAGAATTAGGATTTCATATATAGTTAGCACTTCTATATCATTGACTTTAACTTCTTAGATGCGTTATTATAACCTAGGCGCCAAAACTGGGAAAAGTGTTTTACATGTCATATACATGTGAAAATTGTTCAATTTCAGTGTATTGCAAGTGTTTCAGGTAAATTTTGAATTAGGATTGCAGATAGCGTTAGCACTTCTATATTATTTAGTTTTACTACTTAGATGCGTTAGTTTAACCTAGGCGCAAAAGCTCGGAAAAGTGTTTTACATGTCATATATATGTGAAAGTTGTTCAATTTCAGTGTATTGCAAGAGTTTTACATAAGTTTAGAATTAGGATGGCAGATAGCGTTAGCACTTCTATACCATTGAGTTTAACATCTTAGATGCGTTAGTTTAACGTATTCGCCAAAGCTCAAAAAGGGGTTTTACATGTCATATATATGTGAAAGTTGTTAAATTTAAGTGTATTGCAAGAGTTGCACATATGTTTAGAATTAGTATTGCAGATAGCATTAGCACTTCTATAACATTTATTTTAACTATTATGATGCGTTAGTTTAACCTAGGCGCAAAAGCTTGGAAAAGTGTTTTACATGTCATATATATGTGAAAGTTTTTCAATTTCAGTGTATGGGAAGAGTTTTACATAAGTTTAGAATTAGGACTTCAGATAGCGTTAGCACTTCTATATCATTTAGTTTAACTACTTAGATGCGTTAGTTTAACCTGGGCGCAAAAGCTCAGAAAAGTGTTTTACATGTCATATATATGTGAAAGTTGTTCAATTTCAGTGTATTACAAGAGTTTCATGTAAGTTTAGAATTAGCATTTTAGATAGCTTTACCAGTTCAATATCATTCAGTTTAACTTCTTAGAGGTGTTAGTTTAAGCTAGGCGCAAAAGCTCGGGAAAGTATTTTACATGACATATATATGTGAACGTTGTTCAATTTCAGTGTATTGCAAGAGTTTAACATAAGTTTAGAATTAGTATTGCAGATAGCCTTACCAGTTCAATATCATTTATTTTAACTTCGTAGATGCGTTAGTTTAACCTAGGCGCAAAAGCTCGGAAAGTGTTTTACATGTCATATATATGTGAAAGTTTTTCAATTTCAGTGTATGGGAAGAGTTTTACATAAGTTTAGAATTAGGATTTCAGATTGCGTTAGCACTTCTATATCATTGAGTTTAACTTCTTAGACGTTTTATTTTAACCTATGTGCCAAAGCTCGGAAAAGTGTTGTACATGTCATATATATGTGAAAGTTGTTCAATTTCAGTGTATTGCAAGAGTTGCACATATGTTTAGAATTAGGATTGCAGATAGTGTTAGCACTTCTATATCATTTATTTTAACTATTTAGATGCGTTAGTTTAACCTAGGCGCAAAAGCTCGGAAAAGTGTTTTACATGTCATATATATGTGAAAGTTGTTCAATTTCAGTGTATTGCAAGAGTTTCACATAAGTTTAGAATTAGGATTGCAGATAGCTTTACCAGTTCAATATCATTTAGTTTAACTTCCAAGATGCGTTAGTTTAACCTAGGCGCAAAAGCTCGGAAAAGTGATTTACATGTCATATATATGTGAAAGTTTTTCAATTTCAGTGTATGGGAAGAGTTTTACATAAGTTTCGAATTAGGATTTTAGTTAGCGTTAGCACTTCTATATCATTTAGTTTAACTTCTTAGATGCGTTAGTTTAACCTATGTGCCAAAGCTCAGAAAAGTGTTGTACATGCCATATATATGTGAAAGTTGTTAAATTTCAGTGTATTGCAAGAGTTTCACATAAGTTTAGAATTAGGATTGCAGATAGCTTTACCAGTTCAATATCATTTAGTTTAACTTCCAAGATGTGTTAGTTTAACCTATTCGCCAAAGCTCGGAAAGTGTTTTACATGTCATATATATGTGAAAGTTTTTCAATTTCAGTGTATGGGAAGAGTTTTACATAAGTTTAGAATTAGGATTTCAGATTGCGTTAGCACTTCTATATCATTTAGTTTAACTAAGATGCGTTAGTTTAACCTAGGCGCAAAAGCTCGGAAAAGTGTTTTACATGTCATATATATGAAAAAGTTGTTCAATTTCAGTGTATTGCAAGTGTTTCACATAAGTTTAGAATTCGGATTGCAGATAGCGTTAGCACTTTTTATCATTGAGTTTAACTTCTTAGACCTTTTATTTTAACCTATGTGCCAAAGCTCGGAAAAGTGTTGTACATATCATATATATGTGAAAGTTGTTCAATTTCAGTGTATTGCAAGAGTTGCACATATGTTTAGAATTAGGATTGCAGATAGCGTTAGCACTTCTATATCATTTATTTTAACTATTTAGATGCGTTAGTTTAACCTAGGCACAAAAGCTCGGAAATGTGTTGTACATGTCATATACATGTGAAATTTGTTCAATTTCAGTGTATTGCAAGAGTTTCACATAAGTTTAGAATTAGGATTGCAGATAGCGTTAGCACTTCTATATCATTGAGTTTAACTTCTTAGACGCGTTATTATAACCTAGGCGCCAAAGCTGGGAAAAGTGTTTTACATGTCATATACATGTGAAAGTTGTTCAATTTCAGTGTATTGCAAGTGTTTCACGTAAATTTTGAATAAGGATTGCAGATAGCGTTAGCACTTCTATATCATTTATTTTAACTATTTAGATGCGTTAGTTTAACCTAGGCGCAAAAGCTCGGAAAAGTGTTTTACATGTCATATATATGTGAAAGTTGTTCAATTTCAGTGTATTGCAAGAGTTTCACATAAGTTTAGAATTAGGATTGCAGATAGCTTTACCAGTTCAATATCATTTAGTTTAACTTCCAAGATGTGTTAGTTTAACCTATTCGCCAAAGATCGGAAAAGTGATTTACATGTCATATATATGTGAAAGTTGTTCAATTTTAGTGTATGGGAAGAGTTTCACATAAGTTTAGAATTAGGATTTCATATATCGTTAGCACTTCTATATCATTTAGTTTAACTTCTTAGATGCGTTAGTTTAACCTAGGCGCAAAAGCTCGGAAAAGTGTTTTACATGTAATATATATGTGAAAGTTGTTCAATTTAAGTGTATTGCAAGAGTTTCACATAAGTTTAGAATTAGGTTTGCAGATATCGTTAGCACTTTTATATCATTGAGTTTAAGTTCTTAGATGTTTTAGTTTAACCTATGTGCCAAAGCTCGGAAAAGTGTTTTACATGTCATATATATTTGAAAGTTGTTAAATTTCAGTGTATTTCAAGAGTTTCACATAAGTTTAGAATTTGGTTTGCAGATAGCTTTACCAGTTCAAAATCATTTAGTTTAACTTCTTAGAAGCGTTATTTTAACCTAGGCGCCAAAGCTCCGAAAAGTGTTTTACATGTCATATATAAGTGAAAGTTTTTCAATTTCAGGTTATGGGAAGAGTTTCACATAAGTTTAGAATTAGGATTTCAGATAGCGTTAGCACTTCTATATCATTGAGTTTAACATCTTAGATGCATTAGTTTAACCTAGGCGCAAAAGCTAGGAAAAGTGTTTTACATGTCATATATATCTGAAAGATGTTCAATTTCAATGTGTTGGGAGAGTTTCATATAAGTTTAGAATTAGGATTGCAGATAGCTTTACCAGTTCAATATCATTTAGTTTAACTTCTTAGATGCGTTAGTTTAACCTAGGCGCAAACGCTCGGAAAAGTGTTTTACATGTCATATATATGTGAAAGTTTTTCAATTTCAGTGTATGGGAAGAGTTTTACATAAGTTTCGAATTAGGATTTTAGTTAGCGTTAGCACTTCTATATCATTTAGTTTAACTTCTTAGATGCGTTAGTTTAACCTATGTGCCAAAGCTCAGAAAAGTGTTGTACATGCCATATATATGTGAAAGTTGTTAAATTTCAGTGTATTGCAAGAGTTTCACATAAGTTTAGAATTAGGATTGCAGATAGCTTTACCAGTTCAATATCATTTAGTTTAACTTCCAAGATGTGTTAGTTTAACCTTTTCGCCAAAGCTCGGAAAGTGTTTTACATGTCATATATATGTGAAAGTTTTTCAATTTCAGTGTATGGGAAGAGTTTTACATAAGTTTAGAATTAGGATTTCAGATTGCGTTAGCACTTCTATATCATTTAGTTTAACTACTTAGATGCGTTAGTTTAACCTAGGCGCAAAAGCTCGGAAAAGTGTTTTACATGTCATATATATGAAAAAGTTGTTCAATTTCAGTGTATTGCAAGTGTTTCACATAAGTTTAGAATTCGGATTGCAGATAGCGTTAGCACTTTTTATCGTTGAGTTTAACTTCTTAGACCTTTTATTTTAACCTATGTGCCAAAGCTCGGAAAAGTGTTGTACATATCATATATATGTGAAAGTTGTTCAATTTCAGTGTATTGCAAGAGTTGCACATATGTTTAGAATTAGGATTGCAGATAGCGTTAGCACTTCTATATCATTTATTTTAACTATTTAGATGCGTTAGTTTAACCTAGGCACAAAAGCTCGGAAATGTGTTGTACATGTCATATACATGTGAAATTTGTTCAATTTCAGTGTATTGCAAGAGTTTCACATAAGTTTAGAATTAGGATTTCATATATAGTTAGCACTTCTATATCATTGAGTTTAACTTCTTAGATGCGTTATTATAACCTAGGCGCCAAAGCTCGGAAAAGTGTTTTACATGTCATATATATGTGAAAGTTGTTCAATTTCAGTGTATGGGAAGAGTTTCACATAAGTTTAGAATTAGGATTGCAGATAGCTTTACCAGTTCAATATCATTTAGATTAACTTCTTAGATGCGTTAGTTTAACCTAGGCGCAAAAGCTCGGGAAAGTGTTTTACATGCCATATATACGTGAAAGTTGTTCAAGTTCAGTGTATAGGAAGAGTTTCACATAAGTTTAGAATTAGGATTTCATATATAGTTAGCACTTCTATATCATTGACTTTAACTTCTTAGATGCGTTATTATAACCTAGGCGCCAAAACTGGGAAAAGTGTTTTACATGTCATATACATGTGAAAATTGTTCAATTTCAGTGTATTGCAAGTGTTTCAGG
Source organism: Muscardinus avellanarius (assembly GCF_963383645.1). Lineage (NCBI taxonomy): Eukaryota > Metazoa > Chordata > Mammalia > Rodentia > Gliridae > Muscardinus > Muscardinus avellanarius. The sequence continues at coordinate 43,390,757 of NC_137801.1, read as the reverse complement.
TAAATTTTGAATTAGGATTGCAGATAGCGTTAGCACTTCTATATTATTTAGTTTTACTACTTAGATGCGTTAGTTTAACCTAGGCGCAAAAGCTCGGAAAAGTGTTTTACATGTCATATATATGTGAAAGTTGTTCAATTTCAGTGTATTGCAAGAGTTTTACATAAGTTTAGAATTAGGATGGCAGATAGCGTTAGCACTTCTATACCATTGAGTTTAACATCTTAGATGCGTTAGTTTAACGTATTCGCCAAAGCTCAAAAAGGGGTTTTACATGTCATATATATGTGAAAGTTGTTAAATTTAAGTGTATTGCAAGAGTTGCACATATGTTTAGAATTAGTATTGCAGATAGCATTAGCACTTCTATAACATTTATTTTAACTATTATGATGCGTTAGTTTAACCTAGGCGCAAAAGCTTGGAAAAGTGTTTTACATGTCATATATATGTGAAAGTTTTTCAATTTCAGTGTATGGGAAGAGTTTTACATAAGTTTAGAATTAGGACTTCAGATAGCGTTAGCACTTCTATATCATTTAGTTTAACTACTTAGATGCGTTAGTTTAACCTGGGCGCAAAAGCTCAGAAAAGTGTTTTACATGTCATATATATGTGAAAGTTGTTCAATTTCAGTGTATTACAAGAGTTTCATGTAAGTTTAGAATTAGCATTTTAGATAGCTTTACCAGTTCAATATCATTCAGTTTAACTTCTTAGAGGTGTTAGTTTAAGCTAGGCGCAAAAGCTCGGGAAAGTATTTTACATGACATATATATGTGAACGTTGTTCAATTTCAGTGTATTGCAAGAGTTTAACATAAGTTTAGAATTAGTATTGCAGATAGCCTTACCAGTTCAATATCATTTATTTTAACTTCGTAGATGCGTTAGTTTAACCTAGGCGCAAAAGCTCGGAAAGTGTTTTACATGTCATATATATGTGAAAGTTTTTCAATTTCAGTGTATGGGAAGAGTTTTACATAAGTTTAGAATTAGGATTTCAGATTGCGTTAGCACTTCTATATCATTGAGTTTAACTTCATAGACGTTTTATTTTAACCTATGTGCCAAAGCTCGGAAAAGTGTTGTACATGTCATATATATGTGAAAGTTGTTCAATTTCAGTGTATTGCAAGAGTTGCACATATGTTTAGAATTAGGATTGCAGATAGTGTTAGCACTTCTATATCATTTATTTTAACTATTTAGATGCGTTAGTTTAACCTAGGCGCAAAAGCTCGGAAAAGTGTTTTACATGTCATATATATGTGAAAGTTGTTCAATTTCAGTGTATTGCAAGAGTTTCACATAAGTTTAGAATTAGGATTGCAGATAGCTTTACCAGTTCAATATCATTTAGTTTAACTTCCAAGATGCGTTAGTTTAACCTATTCGCCAAAGATCGGAAAAGTGATTTACATGTCATATATATGTGAAAGTTGTTCAATTTTAGTGTATGGGAAGAGTTTCACATAAGTTTAGAATTAGGATTTCATATATCGTTAGCACTTCTATATCATTTAGTTTAACTTCTTAGATGCGTTAGTTTAACCTAGGCGCAAAAGCTCGGAAAAGTGTTTTACATGTAATATATATGTGAAAGTTGTTCAATTTAAGTGTATTGCAAGAGTTTCACATAAGTTTAGAATTAGGTTTGCAGATATCGTTAGCACTTTTATATCATTGAGTTTAAGTTCTTAGATGTTTTAGTTTAACCTATGTGCCAAAGCTCGGAAAAGTGTTTTACATGTCATATATATTTGAAAGTTGTTAAATTTCAGTGTATTTCAAGAGTTTCACATAAGTTTAGAATTTGGTTTGCAGATAGCTTTACCAGTTCAAAATCATTTAGTTTAACTTCTTAGAAGCGTTATTTTAACCTAGGCGCCAAAGCTCCGAAAAGTGTTTTACATGTCATATATAAGTGAAAGTTTTTCAATTTCAGGTTATGGGAAGAGTTTCACATAAGTTTAGAATTAGGATTTCAGATAGCGTTAGCACTTCTATATCATTGAGTTTAACATCTTAGATGCATTAGTTTAACCTAGGCGCAAAAGCTAGGAAAAGTGTTTTACATGTCATATATATCTGAAAGATGTTCAATTTCAATGTGTTGGGAGAGTTTCATATAAGTTTAGAATTAGGATTGCAGATAGCTTTACCAGTTCAATATCATTTAGTTTAACTTCTTAGATGCGTTAGTTTAACCTAGGCGCAAACGCTCGGAAAAGTGTTTTACATGTCATATATAGGTGAAAGTTGTTCAATTTCAGTGTATTACAAGAGTTTCATGTTAGTTTAGAATTAGCATTGCAGATAGCTTTACCAGTTCAATATCATTTAGTTTAACTTCTTAGATGCGTTAGTTTAACCTAGGCGCAAAAGCTCGGAAAAGTGATTTACATGTCATATATATGTGAAAGTTTTTCAATTTCAGTGTATGGGAAGAGTTTTACATAAGTTTCGAATTAGGATTTTAGTTAGCGTTAGCACTTCTATATCATTGAGTTTAACTTCTTAGATGCGTTAGTTTAACCTAGGCGCCAAAGCTGGGAAAAGTGTTTTACATGTCATATACATGTGAAAATTGTTCAATTTCAGTGTATTGCAAGTGTTTCACGTAAATTTTGAATAAGGATTGCAGATAGCGTTAGCACTTCTATATCATTTATTTTAACTATTTAGATGTGTTAGTTTAACCTAGGCGCAAAAGCTCAGGAAAGTGTTTTACATGTCATATATATGTGAAAGTTGTTCAATTTCAGTGTATGGGAAGAGTTTCACATAAGTTTAGAATTAGGATTGCAGATAGCTTTACCAGTTCAATATCATTTAGATTAACTTCTTAGATGCGTTAGTTTAACCTAGGCGCAAAAGCTCGGGAAAGTGTTTTACATGCCATATATACGTGAAAGTTGTTCAAGTTCAGTGTATAGGAAGAGTTCACATAAGTTTAGAATTAGGATTTCATATATAGTTAGCACTTCTATATCATTGACTTTAACTTCTTAGATGCGTTATTATAACCTAGGCGCCAAAACTGGGAAAAGTGTTTTACATGTCATATACATGTGAAAATTGTTCAATTTCAGTGTATTGCAAGTGTTTCAGGTAAATTTTGAATTAGGATTGCAGATAGCGTTAGCACTTCTATATTATTTAGTTTTACTACTTAGATGCGTTAGTTTAACCTAGGCGCAAAAGCTCGGAAAAGTGTTTTACATGTCATATATATGTGAAAGTTGTTCAATTTCAGTGTATTGCAAGAGTTTTACATAAGTTTAGAATTAGGATGGCAGATAGCGTTAGCACTTCTATACCATTGAGTTTAACATCTTAGATGCGTTAGTTTAACGTATTCGCCAAAGCTCAAAAAGGGGTTTTACATGTCATATATATGTGAAAGTTGTTAAATTTAAGTGTATTGCAAGAGTTGCACATATGTTTAGAATTAGTATTGCAGATAGCATTAGCACTTCTATAACATTTATTTTAACTATTATGATGCGTTAGTTTAACCTAGGCGCAAAAGCTTGGAAAAGTGTTTTACATGTCATATATATGTGAAAGTTTTTCAATTTCAGTGTATGGGAAGAGTTTTACATAAGTTTAGAATTAGGACTTCAGATAGCGTTAGCACTTCTATATCATTTAGTTTAACTACTTAGATGCGTTAGTTTAACCTGGGCGCAAAAGCTCAGAAAAGTGTTTTACATGTCATATATATGTGAAAGTTGTTCAATTTCAGTGTATTACAAGAGTTTCATGTAAGTTTAGAATTAGCATTTTAGATAGCTTTACCAGTTCAATATCATTCAGTTTAACTTCTTAGAGGTGTTAGTTTAAGCTAGGCGCAAAAGCTCGGGAAAGTATTTTACATGACATATATATGTGAACGTTGTTCAATTTCAGTGTATTGCAAGAGTTTAACATAAGTTTAGAATTAGTATTGCAGATAGCCTTACCAGTTCAATATCATTTATTTTAACTTCGTAGATGCGTTAGTTTAACCTAGGCGCAAAAGCTCGGAAAGTGTTTTACATGTCATATATATGTGAAAGTTTTTCAATTTCAGTGTATGGGAAGAGTTTTACATAAGTTTAGAATTAGGATTTCAGATTGCGTTAGCACTTCTATATCATTGAGTTTAACTTCTTAGACGTTTTATTTTAACCTATGTGCCAAAGCTCGGAAAAGTGTTGTACATGTCATATATATGTGAAAGTTGTTCAATTTCAGTGTATTGCAAGAGTTGCACATATGTTTAGAATTAGGATTGCAGATAGCGTTAGCACTTCTATATCATTTATTTTAACTATTTAGATGCGTTAGTTTAACCTAGGCACAAAAGCTCGGAAATGTGTTGTACATGTCATATACATGTGAAATTTGTTCAATTTCAGTGTATTGCAAGAGTTTCACATAAGTTTAGAATTAGGATTGCAGATAGCGTTAGCACTTCTATATCATTGAGTTTAACTTCTTAGACGCGTTATTATAACCTAGGCGCCAAAGCTGGGAAAAGTGTTTTACATGTCATATACATGTGAAAGTTGTTCAATTTCAGTGTATTGCAAGTGTTTCACGTAAATTTTGAATAAGGATTGCAGATAGCGTTAGCACTTCTATATCATTTATTTTAACTATTTAGATGCGTTAGTTTAACCTAGGCGCAAAAGCTCGGAAAAGTGTTTTACATGTCATATATATGTGAAAGTTGTTCAATTTCAGTGTATTGCAAGAGTTTCACATAAGTTTAGAATTAGGATTGCAGATAGCTTTACCAGTTCAATATCATTTAGTTTAACTTCCAAGATGTGTTAGTTTAACCTATTCGCCAAAGATCGGAAAAGTGATTTACATGTCATATATATGTGAAAGTTGTTCAATTTTAGTGTATGGGAAGAGTTTCACATAAGTTTAGAATTAGGATTTCATATATCGTTAGCACTTCTATATCATTTAGTTTAACTTCTTAGATGCGTTAGTTTAACCTAGGCGCAAAAGCTCGGAAAAGTGTTTTACATGTAATATATATGTGAAAGTTGTTCAATTTAAGTGTATTGCAAGAGTTTCACATAAGTTTAGAATTAGGTTTGCAGATATCGTTAGCACTTTTATATCATTGAGTTTAAGTTCTTAGATGTTTTAGTTTAACCTATGTGCCAAAGCTCGGAAAAGTGTTTTACATGTCATATATATTTGAAAGTTGTTAAATTTCAGTGTATTTCAAGAGTTTCACATAAGTTTAGAATTTGGTTTGCAGATAGCTTTACCAGTTCAAAATCATTTAGTTTAACTTCTTAGAAGCGTTATTTTAACCTAGGCGCCAAAGCTCCGAAAAGTGTTTTACATGTCATATATAAGTGAAAGTTTTTCAATTTCAGGTTATGGGAAGAGTTTCACATAAGTTTAGAATTAGGATTTCAGATAGCGTTAGCACTTCTATATCATTGAGTTTAACATCTTAGATGCATTAGTTTAACCTAGGCGCAAAAGCTAGGAAAAGTGTTTTACATGTCATATATATCTGAAAGATGTTCAATTTCAATGTGTTGGGAGAGTTTCATATAAGTTTAGAATTAGGATTGCAGATAGCTTTACCAGTTCAATATCATTTAGTTTAACTTCTTAGATGCGTTAGTTTAACCTAGGCGCAAACACTCGGAAAAGTGTTTTACATGTCATATATAGGTGAAAGTTGTTCAATTTCAGTGTATTACAAGAGTTTCATGTTAGTTTAGAATTAGCATTGCAGATAGCTTTACCAGTTCAATATCATTTAGTTTAACTTCTTAGATGCGTTAGTTTAACCTAGGCGCAAAAGCTCGGAAAAGTGATTTACATGTCATATATATGTGAAAGTTTTTCAATTTCAGTGTATGGGAAGAGTTTTACATAAGTTTCGAATTAGGATTTTAGTTAGCGTTAGCACTTCTATATCATTGAGTTTAACTTCTTAGATGCGTTAGTTTAACCTAGGCGCCAAAGCTGGGAAAAGTGTTTTACATGTCATATACATGTGAAAATTGTTCAATTTCAGTGTATTGCAAGTGTTTCACGTAAATTTTGAATAAGGATTGCAGATAGCGTTAGCACTTCTATATCATTTATTTTAACTATTTAGATGTGTTAGTTTAACCTAGGCGCAAAAGCTCAGGAAAGTGTTTTACATGTCATATATATGTGAAAGTTGTTCAATTTCAGTGTATGGGAAGAGTTTCACATAAGTTTAGAATTAGGATTGCAGATAGCTTTACCAGTTCAATATCATTTAGATTAACTTCTTAGATGCGTTAGTTTAACCTAGGCGCAAAAGCTCGGGAAAGTGTTTTACATGCCATATATACGTGAAAGTTGTTCAAGTTCAGTGTATAGGAAGAGTTCACATAAGTTTAGAATTAGGATTTCATATATAGTTAGCACTTCTATATCATTGACTTTAACTTCTTAGATGCGTTATTATAACCTAGGCGCCAAAACTGGGAAAAGTGTTTTACATGTCATATACATGTGAAAATTGTTCAATTTCAGTGTGTTGCAAGTGTTTCAGGTAAATTTTGAATTAGGATTGCAGATAGCGTTAGCACTTCTATATTATTTAGTTTTACTACTTAGATGCGTTAGTTTAACCTAGGCGCAAAAGCTCGGAAAAGTGTTTTACATGTCATATATATGTGAAAGTTGTTCAATTTCAGTGTATTGCAAGAGTTTTACATAAGTTTAGAATTAGGATGGCAGATAGCGTTAGCACTTCTATACCATTGAGTTTAACATCTTAGATGCGTTAGTTTAACGTATTCGCCAAAGCTCAAAAAGGGGTTTTACATGTCATATATATGTGAAAGTTGTTAAATTTAAGTGTATTGCAAGAGTTGCACATATGTTTAGAATTAGTATTGCAGATAGCATTAGCACTTCTATAACATTTATTTTAACTATTATGATGCGTTAGTTTAACCTAGGCGCAAAAGCTTGGAAAAGTGTTTTACATGTCATATATATGTGAAAGTTTTTCAATTTCAGTGTATGGGAAGAGTTTTACATAAGTTTAGAATTAGGACTTCAGATAGCGTTAGCACTTCTATATCATTTAGTTTAACTACTTAGATGCGTTAGTTTAACCTGGGCGCAAAAGCTCAGAAAAGTGTTTTACATGTCATATATATGTGAAAGTTGTTCAATTTCAGTGTATTACAAGAGTTTCATGTAAGTTTAGAATTAGCATTTTAGATAGCTTTACCAGTTCAATATCATTCAGTTTAACTTCTTAGAGGTGTTAGTTTAAGCTAGGCGCAAAAGCTCGGGAAAGTATTTTACATGACATATATATGTGAACGTTGTTCAATTTCAGTGTATTGCAAGAGTTTAACATAAGTTTAGAATTAGTATTGCAGATAGCCTTACCAGTTCAATATCATTTATTTTAACTTCGTAGATGCGTTAGTTTAACCTAGGCGCAAAAGCTCGGAAAGTGTTTTACATGTCATATATATGTGAAAGTTTTTCAATTTCAGTGTATGGGAAGAGTTTTACATAAGTTTAGAATTAGGATTTCAGATTGCGTTAGCACTTCTATATCATTGAGTTTAACTTCTTAGACGTTTTATTTTAACCTATGTGCCAAAGCTCGGAAAAGTGTTGTACATGTCATATATATGTGAAAGTTGTTCAATTTCAGTGTATTGCAAGAGTTGCACATATGTTTAGAATTAGGATTGCAGATAGCGTTAGCACTTCTATATCATTTATTTTAACTATTTAGATGCGTTAGTTTAACCTAGGCGCAAAAGCTCGGAAAAGTGTTTTACATGTCATATATATGTGAAAGTTGTTCAATTTCAGTGTATTGCAAGAGTTTCACATAAGTTTAGAATTAGGATTGCAGATAGCTTTACCAGTTCAATATCATTTAGTTTAACTTCCAAGATGTGTTAGTTTAACCTATTCGCCAAAGATCGGAAAAGTGATTTACATGTCATATATATGTGAAAGTTGTTCAATTTTAGTGTATGGGAAGAGTTTCACATAAGTTTAGAATTAGGATTTCATATATCGTTAGCACTTCTATATCATTTAGTTTAACTTCTTAGATGCGTTAGTTTAACCTAGGCGCAAAAGCTCGGAAAAGTGTTTTACATGTAATATATATGTGAAAGTTGTTCAATTTAAGTGTATTGCAAGAGTTTCACATAAGTTTAGAATTAGGTTTGCAGATATCGTTAGCACTTTTATATCATTGAGTTTAAGTTCTTAGATGTTTTAGTTTAACCTATGTGCCAAAGCTCGGAAAAGTGTTTTACATGTCATATATATTTGAAAGTTGTTAAATTTCAGTGTATTTCAAGAGTTTCACATAAGTTTAGAATTTGGTTTGCAGATAGCTTTACCAGTTCAAAATCATTTAGTTTAACTTCTTAGAAGCGTTATTTTAACCTAGGCGCCAAAGCTCCGAAAAGTGTTTTACATGTCATATATAAGTGAAAGTTTTTCAATTTCAGGTTATGGGAAGAGTTTCACATAAGTTTAGAATTAGGATTTCAGATAGCGTTAGCACTTCTATATCATTGAGTTTAACATCTTAGATGCATTAGTTTAACCTAGGCGCAAAAGCTAGGAAAAGTGTTTTACATGTCATATATATCTGAAAGATGTTCAATTTCAATGTGTTGGGAGAGTTTCATATAAGTTTAGAATTAGGATTGCAGATAGCTTTACCAGTTCAATATCATTTAGTTTAACTTCTTAGATGCGTTAGTTTAACCTAGGCGCAAACGCTTGGAAAAGTGTTTTACATGTCATATATAGGTGAAAGTTGTTCAATTTCAGTGTATTACAAGAGTTTCATGTTAGTTTAGAATTAGCATTGCAGATAGCTTTACCAGTTCAATATCATTTAGTTTAACTTCTTAGATGCGTTAGTTTAACCTAGGCGCAAAAGCTCGGAAAAGTGATTTACATGTCATATATATGTGAAAGTTTTTCAATTTCAGTGTATGGGAAGAGTTTTACATAAGTTTCGAATTAGGATTTTAGTTAGCGTTAGCACTTCTATATCATTGAGTTTAACTTCTTAGATGCGTTAGTTTAACCTAGGCGCCAAAGCTGGGAAAAGTGTTTTACATGTCATATACATGTGAAAATTGTTCAATTTCAGTGTATTGCAAGTGTTTCACGTAAATTTTGAATAAGGATTGCAGATAGCGTTAGCACTTCTATATCATTTATTTTAACTATTTAGATGTGTTAGTTTAACCTAGGCGCAAAAGCTCAGGAAAGTGTTTTACATGTCATATATATGTGAAAGTTGTTCAATTTCAGTGTATGGGAAGAGTTTCACATAAGTTTAGAATTAGGATTGCAGATAGCTTTACCAGTTCAATATCATTTAGATTAACTTCTTAGATGCGTTAGTTTAACCTAGGCGCAAAAGCTCGGGAAAGTGTTTTACATGCCATATATACGTGAAAGTTGTTCAAGTTCAGTGTATAGGAAGAGTTCACATAAGTTTAGAATTAGGATTTCATATATAGTTAGCACTTCTATATCATTGACTTTAACTTCTTAGATGCGTTATTATAACCTAGGCGCCAAAACTGGGAAAAGTGTTTTACATGTCATATACATGTGAAAATTGTTCAATTTCAGTGTGTTGCAAGTGTTTCAGGTAAATTTTGAATTAGGATTGCAGATAGCGTTAGCACTTCTATATTATTTAGTTTTACTACTTAGATGCGTTAGTTTAACCTAGGCGCAAAAGCTCGGAAAAGTGTTTTACATGTCATATATATGTGAAAGTTGTTCAATTTCAGTGTATTGCAAGAGTTTTACATAAGTTTAGAATTAGGATGGCAGATAGCGTTAGCACTTCTATACCATTGAGTTTAACATCTTAGATGCGTTAGTTTAACGTATTCGCCAAAGCTCAAAAAGGGGTTTTACATGTCATATATATGTGAAAGTTGTTAAATTTAAGTGTATTGCAAGAGTTGCACATATGTTTAGAATTAGTATTGCAGATAGCATTAGCACTTCTATAACATTTATTTTAACTATTATGATGCGTTAGTTTAACCTAGGCGCAAAAGCTTGGAAAAGTGTTTTACATGTCATATATATGTGAAAGTTTTTCAATTTCAGTGTATGGGAAGAGTTTTACATAAGTTTAGAATTAGGACTTCAGATAGCGTTAGCACTTCTATATCATTTAGTTTAACTACTTAGATGCGTTAGTTTAACCTGGGCGCAAAAGCTCAGAAAAGTGTTTTACATGTCATATATATGTGAAAGTTGTTCAATTTCAGTGTATTACAAGAGTTTCATGTAAGTTTAGAATTAGCATTTTAGATAGCTTTACCAGTTCAATATCATTCAGTTTAACTTCTTAGAGGTGTTAGTTTAAGCTAGGCGCAAAAGCTCGGGAAAGTATTTTACATGACATATATATGTGAACGTTGTTCAATTTCAGTGTATTGCAGGAGTTTAACATAAGTTTAGAATTAGTATTGCAGATAGCCTTACCAGTTCAATATCATTTATTTTAACTTCGTAGATGCGTTAGTTTAACCTAGGCGCAAAAGCTCGGAAAGTGTTTTACATGTCATATATATGTGAAAGTTTTTCAATTTCAGTGTATGGGAAGAGTTTTACATAAGTTTAGAATTAGGATTTCAGATTGCGTTAGCACTTCTATATCATTGAGTTTAACTTCTTAGACGTTTTATTTTAACCTATGTGCCAAAGCTCGGAAAAGTGTTGTACATGTCATATATATGTGAAAGTTGTTCAATTTCAGTGTATTGCAAGAGTTGCACATATGTTTAGAATTAGGATTGCAGATAGTGTTAGCACTTCTATATCATTTATTTTAACTATTTAGATGCGTTAGTTTAACCTAGGCGCAAAAGCTCGGAAAAGTGTTTTACATGTCATATATATGTGAAAGTTGTTCAATTTCAGTGTATTGCAAGAGTTTCACATAAGTTTAGAATTAGGATTGCAGATAGCTTTACCAGTTCAATATCATTTAGTTTAACTTCCAAGATGTGTTAGTTTAACCTATTCGCCAAAGATCGGAAAAGTGATTTACATGTCATATATATGTGAAAGTTGTTCAATTTTAGTGTATGGGAAGAGTTTCACATAAGTTTAGAATTAGGATTTCATATATCGTTAGCACTTCTATATCATTTAGTTTAACTTCTTAGATGCGTTAGTTTAACCTAGGCGCAAAAGCTCGGAAAAGTGTTTTACATGTAATATATATGTGAAAGTTGTTCAATTTAAGTGTATTGCAAGAGTTTCACATAAGTTTAGAATTAGGTTTGCAGATATCGTTAGCACTTTTATATCATTGAGTTTAAGTTCTTAGATGTTTTAGTTTAACCTATGTGCCAAAGCTCGGAAAAGTGTTTTACATGTCATATATATTTGAAAGTTGTTAAATTTCAGTGTATTTCAAGAGTTTCACATAAGTTTAGAATTTGGTTTGCAGATAGCTTTACCAGTTCAAAATCATTTAGTTTAACTTCTTAGAAGCGTTATTTTAACCTAGGCGCCAAAGCTCCGAAAAGTGTTTTACATGTCATATATAAGTGAAAGTTTTTCAATTTCAGGTTATGGGAAGAGTTTCACATAAGTTTAGAATTAGGATTTCAGATAGCGTTAGCACTTCTATATCATTGAGTTTAACATCTTAGATGCATTAGTTTAACCTAGGCGCAAAAGCTAGGAAAAGTGTTTTACATGTCATATATATCTGAAAGATGTTCAATTTCAATGTGTTGGGAGAGTTTCATATAAGTTTAGAATTAGGATTGCAGATAGCTTTACCAGTTCAATATCATTTAGTTTAACTTCTTAGATGCGTTAGTTTAACCTAGGCGCAAACGCTCGGAAAAGTGTTTTACATGTCATATATAGGTGAAAGTTGTTCAATTTCAGTGTATTACAAGAGTTTCATGTTAGTTTAGAATTAGCATTGCAGATAGCTTTACCAGTTCAATATCATTTAGTTTAACTTCTTAGATGCGTTAGTTTAACCTAGGCGCAAAAGCTCGGAAAAGTGATTTACATGTCATATATATGTGAAAGTTTTTCAATTTCAGTGTATGGGAAGAGTTTTACATAAGTTTCGAATTAGGATTTTAGTTAGCGTTAGCACTTCTATATCATTGAGTTTAACTTCTTAGATGCGTTAGTTTAACCTAGGCGCCAAAGCTGGGAAAAGTGTTTTACATGTCATATACATGTGAAAATTGTTCAATTTCAGTGTATTGCAAGTGTTTCACGTAAATTTTGAATAAGGATTGCAGATAGCGTTAGCACTTCTATATCATTTATTTTAACTATTTAGATGTGTTAGTTTAACCTAGGCGCAAAAGCTCAGGAAAGTGTTTTACATGTCATATATATGTGAAAGTTGTTCAATTTCAGTGTATGGGAAGAGTTTCACATAAGTTTAGAATTAGGATTGCAGATAGCTTTACCAGTTCAATATCATTTAGATTAACTTCTTAGATGCGTTAGTTTAACCTAGGCGCAAAAGCTCGGGAAAGTGTTTTACATGCCATATATACGTGAAAGTTGTTCAAGTTCAGTGTATAGGAAGAGTTCACATAAGTTTAGAATTAGGATTTCATATATAGTTAGCACTTCTATATCATTGACTTTAACTTCTTAGATGCGTTATTATAACCTAGGCGCCAAAACTGGGAAAAGTGTTTTACATGTCATATACATGTGAAAATTGTTCAATTTCAGTGTATTGCAAGTGTTTCAGGTAAATTTTGAATTAGGATTGCAGATAGCGTTAGCACTTCTATATTATTTAGTTTTACTACTTAGATGCGTTAGTTTAACCTAGGCGCAAAAGCTCGGAAAAGTGTTTTACATGTCATATATATGTGAAAGTTGTTCAATTTCAGTGTATTGCAAGAGTTTTACATAAGTTTAGAATTAGGATGGCAGATAGCGTTAGCACTTCTATACCATTGAGTTTAACATCTTAGATGCGTTAGTTTAACGTATTCGCCAAAGCTCAAAAAGGGGTTTTACATGTCATATATATGTGAAAGTTGTTAAATTTAAGTGTATTGCAAGAGTTGCACATATGTTTAGAATTAGTATTGCAGATAGCATTAGCACTTCTATAACATTTATTTTAACTATTATGATGCGTTAGTTTAACCTAGGCGCAAAAGCTTGGAAAAGTGTTTTACATGTCATATATATGTGAAAGTTTTTCAATTTCAGTGTATGGGAAGAGTTTTACATAAGTTTAGAATTAGGACTTCAGATAGCGTTAGCACTTCTATATCATTTAGTTTAACTACTTAGATGCGTTAGTTTAACCTGGGCGCAAAAGCTCAGAAAAGTGTTTTACATGTCATATATATGTGAAAGTTGTTCAATTTCAGTGTATTACAAGAGTTTCATGTAAGTTTAGAATTAGCATTTTAGATAGCTTTACCAGTTCAATATCATTCAGTTTAACTTCTTAGAGGTGTTAGTTTAAGCTAGGCGCAAAAGCTCGGGAAAGTATTTTACATGACATATATATGTGAACGTTGTTCAATTTCAGTGTATTGCAGGAGTTTAACATAAGTTTAGAATTAGTATTGCAGATAGCCTTACCAGTTCAATATCATTTATTTTAACTTCGTAGATGCGTTAGTTTAACCTAGGCGCAAAAGCTCGGAAAGTGTTTTACATGTCATATATATGTGAAAGTTTTTCAATTTCAGTGTATGGGAAGAGTTTTACATAAGTTTAGAATTAGGATTTCAGATTGCGTTAGCACTTCTATATCATTGAGTTTAACTTCTTAGACGTTTTATTTTAACCTATGTGCCAAAGCTCGGAAAAGTGTTGTACATGTCATATATATGTGAAAGTTGTTCAATTTCAGTGTATTGCAAGAGTTGCACATATGTTTAGAATTAGGATTGCAGATAGTGTTAGCACTTCTATATCATTTATTTTAACTATTTAGATGCGTTAGTTTAACCTAGGCGCAAAAGCTCGGAAAAGTGTTTTACATGTCATATATATGTGAAAGTTGTTCAATTTCAGTGTATTGCAAGAGTTTCACATAAGTTTAGAATTAGGATTGCAGATAGCTTTACCAGTTCAATATCATTTAGTTTAACTTCCAAGATGCGTTAGTTTAACCTATTCGCCAAAGATCGGAAAAGTGATTTACATGTCATATATATGTGAAAGTTGTTCAATTTTAGTGTATGGGAAGAGTTTCACATAAGTTTAGAATTAGGATTTCATATATCGTTAGCACTTCTATATCATTTAGTTTAACTTCTTAGATGCGTTAGTTTAACCTAGGCGCAAAAGCTCGGAAAAGTGTTTTACATGTAATATATATGTGAAAGTTGTTCAATTTAAGTGTATTGCAAGAGTTTCACATAAGTTTAGAATTAGGTTTGCAGATATCGTTAGCACTTTTATATCATTGAGTTTAAGTTCTTAGATGTTTTAGTTTAACCTATGTGCCAAAGCTCGGAAAAGTGTTTTACATGTCATATATATTTGAAAGTTGTTAAATTTCAGTGTATTTCAAGAGTTTCACATAAGTTTAGAATTTGGTTTGCAGATAGCTTTACCAGTTCAAAATCATTTAGTTTAACTTCTTAGAAGCGTTATTTTAACCTAGGCGCCAAAGCTCCGAAAAGTGTTTTACATGTCATATATAAGTGAAAGTTTTTCAATTTCAGGTTATGGGAAGAGTTTCACATAAGTTTAGAATTAGGATTTCAGATAGCGTTAGCACTTCTATATCATTGAGTTTAACATCTTAGATGCATTAGTTTAACCTAGGCGCAAAAGCTAGGAAAAGTGTTTTACATGTCATATATATCTGAAAGATGTTCAATTTCAATGTGTTGGGAGAGTTTCATATAAGTTTAGAATTAGGATTGCAGATAGCTTTACCAGTTCAATATCATTTAGTTTAACTTCTTAGATGCGTTAGTTTAACCTAGGCGCAAACGCTCGGAAAAGTGTTTTACATGTCATATATAGGTGAAAGTTGTTCAATTTCAGTGTATTACAAGAGTTTCATGTTAGTTTAGAATTAGCATTGCAGATAGCTTTACCAGTTCAATATCATTTAGTTTAACTTCTTAGATGCGTTAGTTTAACCTAGGCGCAAAAGCTCGGAAAAGTGATTTACATGTCATATATATGTGAAAGTTTTTCAATTTCAGTGTATGGGAAGAGTTTTACATAAGTTTCGAATTAGGATTTTAGTTAGCGTTAGCACTTCTATATCATTGAGTTTAACTTCTTAGATGCGTTAGTTTAACCTAGGCGCCAAAGCTGGGAAAAGTGTTTTACATGTCATATACATGTGAAAATTGTTCAATTTCAGTGTATTGCAAGTGTTTCACGTAAATTTTGAATAAGGATTGCAGATAGCGTTAGCACTTCTATATCATTTATTTTAACTATTTAGATGTGTTAGTTTAACCTAGGCGCAAAAGCTCAGGAAAGTGTTTTACATGTCATATATATGTGAAAGTTGTTCAATTTCAGTGTATGGGAAGAGTTTCACATAAGTTTAGAATTAGGATTGCAGATAGCTTTACCAGTTCAATATCATTTAGATTAACTTCTTAGATGCGTTAGTTTAACCTAGGCGCAAAAGCTCGGGAAAGTGTTTTACATGCCATATATACGTGAAAGTTGTTCAAGTTCAGTGTATAGGAAGAGTTCACATAAGTTTAGAATTAGGATTTCATATATAGTTAGCACTTCTATATCATTGACTTTAACTTCTTAGATGCGTTATTATAACCTAGGCGCCAAAACTGGGAAAAGTGTTTTACATGTCATATACATGTGAAAATTGTTCAATTTCAGTGTATTGCAAGTGTTTCAGGTAAATTTTGAATTAGGATTGCAGATAGCGTTAGCACTTCTATATTATTTAGTTTTACTACTTAGATGCGTTAGTTTAACCTAGGCGCAAAAGCTCGGAAAAGTGTTTTACATGTCATATATATGTGAAAGTTGTTCAATTTCAGTGTATTGCAAGAGTTTTACATAAGTTTAGAATTAGGATGGCAGATAGCGTTAGCACTTCTATACCATTGAGTTTAACATCTTAGATGCGTTAGTTTAACGTATTCGCCAAAGCTCAAAAAGGGGTTTTACATGTCATATATATGTGAAAGTTGTTAAATTTAAGTGTATTGCAAGAGTTGCACATATGTTTAGAATTAGTATTGCAGATAGCATTAGCACTTCTATAACATTTATTTTAACTATTATGATGCGTTAGTTTAACCTAGGCGCAAAAGCTTGGAAAAGTGTTTTACATGTCATATATATGTGAAAGTTTTTCAATTTCAGTGTATGGGAAGAGTTTTACATAAGTTTAGAATTAGGACTTCAGATAGCGTTAGCACTTCTATATCATTTAGTTTAACTACTTAGATGCGTTAGTTTAACCTGGGCGCAAAAGCTCAGAAAAGTGTTTTACATGTCATATATATGTGAAAGTTGTTCAATTTCAGTGTATTACAAGAGTTTCATGTAAGTTTAGAATTAGCATTTTAGATAGCTTTACCAGTTCAATATCATTCAGTTTAACTTCTTAGAGGTGTTAGTTTAAGCTAGGCGCAAAAGCTCGGGAAAGTATTTTACATGACATATATATGTGAACGTTGTTCAATTTCAGTGTATTGCAAGAGTTTAACATAAGTTTAGAATTAGTATTGCAGATAGCCTTACCAGTTCAATATCATTTATTTTAACTTCGTAGATGCGTTAGTTTAACCTAGGCGCAAAAGCTCGGAAAGTGTTTTACATGTCATATATATGTGAAAGTTTTTCAATTTCAGTGTATGGGAAGAGTTTTACATAAGTTTAGAATTAGGATTTCAGATTGCGTTAGCACTTCTATATCATTGAGTTTAACTTCATAGACGTTTTATTTTAACCTATGTGCCAAAGCTCGGAAAAGTGTTGTACATGTCATATATATGTGAAAGTTGTTCAATTTCAGTGTATTGCAAGAGTTGCACATATGTTTAGAATTAGGATTGCAGATAGTGTTAGCACTTCTATATCATTTATTTTAACTATTTAGATGCGTTAGTTTAACCTAGGCGCAAAAGCTCGGAAAAGTGTTTTACATGTCATATATATGTGAAAGTTGTTCAATTTCAGTGTATTGCAAGAGTTTCACATAAGTTTAGAATTAGGATTGCAGATAGCTTTACCAGTTCAATATCATTTAGTTTAACTTCCAAGATGCGTTAGTTTAACCTATTCGCCAAAGATCGGAAAAGTGATTTACATGTCATATATATGTGAAAGTTGTTCAATTTTAGTGTATGGGAAGAGTTTCACATAAGTTTAGAATTAGGATTTCATATATCGTTAGCACTTCTATATCATTTAGTTTAACTTCTTAGATGCGTTAGTTTAACCTAGGCGCAAAAGCTCGGAAAAGTGTTTTACATGTAATATATATGTGAAAGTTGTTCAATTTAAGTGTATTGCAAGAGTTTCACATAAGTTTAGAATTAGGTTTGCAGATATCGTTAGCACTTTTATATCATTGAGTTTAAGTTCTTAGATGTTTTAGTTTAACCTATGTGCCAAAGCTCGGAAAAGTGTTTTACATGTCATATATATTTGAAAGTTGTTAAATTTCAGTGTATTTCAAGAGTTTCACATAAGTTTAGAATTTGGTTTGCAGATAGCTTTACCAGTTCAAAATCATTTAGTTTAACTTCTTAGAAGCGTTATTTTAACCTAGGCGCCAAAGCTCCGAAAAGTGTTTTACATGTCATATATAAGTGAAAGTTTTTCAATTTCAGGTTATGGGAAGAGTTTCACATAAGTTTAGAATTAGGATTTCAGATAGCGTTAGCACTTCTATATCATTGAGTTTAACATCTTAGATGCATTAGTTTAACCTAGGCGCAAAAGCTAGGAAAAGTGTTTTACATGTCATATATATCTGAAAGATGTTCAATTTCAATGTGTTGGGAGAGTTTCATATAAGTTTAGAATTAGGATTGCAGATAGCTTTACCAGTTCAATATCATTTAGTTTAACTTCTTAGATGCGTTAGTTTAACCTAGGCGCAAACGCTCGGAAAAGTGTTTTACATGTCATATATAGGTGAAAGTTGTTCAATTTCAGTGTATTACAAGAGTTTCATGTTAGTTTAGAATTAGCATTGCAGATAGCTTTACCAGTTCAATATCATTTAGTTTAACTTCTTAGATGCGTTAGTTTAACCTAGGCGCAAAAGCTCGGAAAAGTGATTTACATGTCATATATATGTGAAAGTTTTTCAATTTCAGTGTATGGGAAGAGTTTTACATAAGTTTCGAATTAGGATTTTAGTTAGCGTTAGCACTTCTATATCATTGAGTTTAACTTCTTAGATGCGTTAGTTTAACCTAGGCGCCAAAGCTGGGAAAAGTGTTTTACATGTCATATACATGTGAAAATTGTTCAATTTCAGTGTATTGCAAGTGTTTCACGTAAATTTTGAATAAGGATTGCAGATAGCGTTAGCACTTCTATATCATTTATTTTAACTATTTAGATGTGTTAGTTTAACCTAGGCGCAAAAGCTCAGGAAAGTGTTTTACATGTCATATATATGTGAAAGTTGTTCAATTTCAGTGTATGGGAAGAGTTTCACATAAGTTTAGAATTAGGATTGCAGATAGCTTTACCAGTTCAATATCATTTAGATTAACTTCTTAGATGCGTTAGTTTAACCTAGGCGCAAAAGCTCGGGAAAGTGTTTTACATGCCATATATACGTGAAAGTTGTTCAAGTTCAGTGTATAGGAAGAGTTCACATAAGTTTAGAATTAGGATTTCATATATAGTTAGCACTTCTATATCATTGACTTTAACTTCTTAGATGCGTTATTATAACCTAGGCGCCAAAACTGGGAAAAGTGTTTTACATGTCATATACATGTGAAAATTGTTCAATTTCAGTGTATTGCAAGTGTTTCAGGTAAATTTTGAATTAGGATTGCAGATAGCGTTAGCACTTCTATATTATTTAGTTTTACTACTTAGATGCGTTAGTTTAACCTAGGCGCAAAAGCTCGGAAAAGTGTTTTACATGTCATATATATGTGAAAGTTGTTCAATTTCAGTGTATTGCAAGAGTTTTACATAAGTTTAGAATTAGGATGGCAGATAGCGTTAGCACTTCTATACCATTGAGTTTAACATCTTAGATGCGTTAGTTTAACGTATTCGCCAAAGCTCAAAAAGGGGTTTTACATGTCATATATATGTGAAAGTTGTTAAATTTAAGTGTATTGCAAGAGTTGCACATATGTTTAGAATTAGTATTGCAGATAGCATTAGCACTTCTATAACATTTATTTTAACTATTATGATGCGTTAGTTTAACCTAGGCGCAAAAGCTTGGAAAAGTGTTTTACATGTCATATATATGTGAAAGTTTTTCAATTTCAGTGTATGGGAAGAGTTTTACATAAGTTTAGAATTAGGACTTCAGATAGCGTTAGCACTTCTATATCATTTAGTTTAACTACTTAGATGCGTTAGTTTAACCTGGGCGCAAAAGCTCAGAAAAGTGTTTTACATGTCATATATATGTGAAAGTTGTTCAATTTCAGTGTATTACAAGAGTTTCATGTAAGTTTAGAATTAGCATTTTAGATAGCTTTACCAGTTCAATATCATTCAGTTTAACTTCTTAGAGGTGTTAGTTTAAGCTAGGCGCAAAAGCTCGGGAAAGTATTTTACATGACATATATATGTGAACGTTGTTCAATTTCAGTGTATTGCAAGAGTTTAACATAAGTTTAGAATTAGTATTGCAGATAGCCTTACCAGTTCAATATCATTTATTTTAACTTCGTAGATGCGTTAGTTTAACCTAGGCGCAAAAGCTCGGAAAGTGTTTTACATGTCATATATATGTGAAAGTTTTTCAATTTCAGTGTATGGGAAGAGTTTTACATAAGTTTAGAATTAGGATTTCAGATTGCGTTAGCACTTCTATATCATTGAGTTTAACTTCTTAGACGTTTTATTTTAACCTATGTGCCAAAGCTCGGAAAAGTGTTGTACATGTCATATATATGTGAAAGTTGTTCAATTTCAGTGTATTGCAAGAGTTGCACATATGTTTAGAATTAGGATTGCAGATAGTGTTAGCACTTCTATATCATTTATTTTAACTATTTAGATGCGTTAGTTTAACCTAGGCGCAAAAGCTCGGAAAAGTGTTTTACATGTCATATATATGTGAAAGTTGTTCAATTTCAGTGTATTGCAAGAGTTTCACATAAGTTTAGAATTAGGATTGCAGATAGCTTTACCAGTTCAATATCATTTAGTTTAACTTCCAAGATGCGTTAGTTTAACCTAGGCGCAAAAGCTCGGAAAAGTGATTTACATGTCATATATATGTGAAAGTTTTTCAATTTCAGTGTATGGGAAGAGTTTTACATAAGTTTCGAATTAGGATTTTAGTTAGCGTTAGCACTTCTATATCATTTAGTTTAACTTCTTAGATGCGTTAGTTTAACCTATGTGCCAAAGCTCAGAAAAGTGTTGTACATGCCATATATATGTGAAAGTTGTTAAATTTCAGTGTATTGCAAGAGTTTCACATAAGTTTAGAATTAGGATTGCAGATAGCTTTACCAGTTCAATATCATTTAGTTTAACTTCCAAGATGTGTTAGTTTAACCTATTCGCCAAAGCTCGGAAAGTGTTTTACATGTCATATATATGTGAAAGTTTTTCAATTTCAGTGTATGGGAAGAGTTTTACATAAGTTTAGAATTAGGATTTCAGATTGCGTTAGCACTTCTATATCATTTAGTTTAACTAAGATGCGTTAGTTTAACCTAGGCGCAAAAGCTCGGAAAAGTGTTTTACATGTCATATATATGAAAAAGTTGTTCAATTTCAGTGTATTGCAAGTGTTTCACATAAGTTTAGAATTCGGATTGCAGATAGCGTTAGCACTTTTTATCATTGAGTTTAACTTCTTAGACCTTTTATTTTAACCTATGTGCCAAAGCTCGGAAAAGTGTTGTACATATCATATATATGTGAAAGTTGTTCAATTTCAGTGTATTGCAAGAGTTGCACATATGTTTAGAATTAGGATTGCAGATAGCGTTAGCACTTCTATATCATTTATTTTAACTATTTAGATGCGTTAGTTTAACCTAGGCACAAAAGCTCGGAAATGTGTTGTACATGTCATATACATGTGAAATTTGTTCAATTTCAGTGTATTGCAAGAGTTTCACATAAGTTTAGAATTAGGATTGCAGATAGCGTTAGCACTTCTATATCATTGAGTTTAACTTCTTAGACGCGTTATTATAACCTAGGCGCCAAAGCTGGGAAAAGTGTTTTACATGTCATATACATGTGAAAGTTGTTCAATTTCAGTGTATTGCAAGTGTTTCACGTAAATTTTGAATAAGGATTGCAGATAGCGTTAGCACTTCTATATCATTTATTTTAACTATTTAGATGCGTTAGTTTAACCTAGGCGCAAAAGCTCGGAAAAGTGTTTTACATGTCATATATATGTGAAAGTTGTTCAATTTCAGTGTATTGCAAGAGTTTCACATAAGTTTAGAATTAGGATTGCAGATAGCTTTACCAGTTCAATATCATTTAGTTTAACTTCCAAGATGTGTTAGTTTAACCTATTCGCCAAAGATCGGAAAAGTGATTTACATGTCATATATATGTGAAAGTTGTTCAATTTTAGTGTATGGGAAGAGTTTCACATAAGTTTAGAATTAGGATTTCATATATCGTTAGCACTTCTATATCATTTAGTTTAACTTCTTAGATGCGTTAGTTTAACCTAGGCGCAAAAGCTCGGAAAAGTGTTTTACATGTAATATATATGTGAAAGTTGTTCAATTTAAGTGTATTGCAAGAGTTTCACATAAGTTTAGAATTAGGTTTGCAGATATCGTTAGCACTTTTATATCATTGAGTTTAAGTTCTTAGATGTTTTAGTTTAACCTATGTGCCAAAGCTCGGAAAAGTGTTTTACATGTCATATATATTTGAAAGTTGTTAAATTTCAGTGTATTTCAAGAGTTTCACATAAGTTTAGAATTTGGTTTGCAGATAGCTTTACCAGTTCAAAATCATTTAGTTTAACTTCTTAGAAGCGTTATTTTAACCTAGGCGCCAAAGCTCCGAAAAGTGTTTTACATGTCATATATAAGTGAAAGTTTTTCAATTTCAGGTTATGGGAAGAGTTTCACATAAGTTTAGAATTAGGATTTCAGATAGCGTTAGCACTTCTATATCATTGAGTTTAACATCTTAGATGCATTAGTTTAACCTAGGCGCAAAAGCTAGGAAAAGTGTTTTACATGTCATATATATCTGAAAGATGTTCAATTTCAATGTGTTGGGAGAGTTTCATATAAGTTTAGAATTAGGATTGCAGATAGCTTTACCAGTTCAATATCATTTAGTTTAACTTCTTAGATGCGTTAGTTTAACCTAGGCGCAAACGCTCGGAAAAGTGTTTTACATGTCATATATATGTGAAAGTTTTTCAATTTCAGTGTATGGGAAGAGTTTTACATAAGTTTCGAATTAGGATTTTAGTTAGCGTTAGCACTTCTATATCATTTAGTTTAACTTCTTAGATGCGTTAGTTTAACCTATGTGCCAAAGCTCAGAAAAGTGTTGTACATGCCATATATATGTGAAAGTTGTTAAATTTCAGTGTATTGCAAGAGTTTCACATAAGTTTAGAATTAGGATTGCAGATAGCTTTACCAGTTCAATATCATTTAGTTTAACTTCCAAGATGTGTTAGTTTAACCTTTTCGCCAAAGCTCGGAAAGTGTTTTACATGTCATATATATGTGAAAGTTTTTCAATTTCAGTGTATGGGAAGAGTTTTACATAAGTTTAGAATTAGGATTTCAGATTGCGTTAGCACTTCTATATCATTTAGTTTAACTACTTAGATGCGTTAGTTTAACCTAGGCGCAAAAGCTCGGAAAAGTGTTTTACATGTCATATATATGAAAAAGTTGTTCAATTTCAGTGTATTGCAAGTGTTTCACATAAGTTTAGAATTCGGATTGCAGATAGCGTTAGCACTTTTTATCGTTGAGTTTAACTTCTTAGACCTTTTATTTTAACCTATGTGCCAAAGCTCGGAAAAGTGTTGTACATATCATATATATGTGAAAGTTGTTCAATTTCAGTGTATTGCAAGAGTTGCACATATGTTTAGAATTAGGATTGCAGATAGCGTTAGCACTTCTATATCATTTATTTTAACTATTTAGATGCGTTAGTTTAACCTAGGCACAAAAGCTCGGAAATGTGTTGTACATGTCATATACATGTGAAATTTGTTCAATTTCAGTGTATTGCAAGAGTTTCACATAAGTTTAGAATTAGGATTTCATATATAGTTAGCACTTCTATATCATTGAGTTTAACTTCTTAGATGCGTTATTATAACCTAGGCGCCAAAGCTCGGAAAAGTGTTTTACATGTCATATATATGTGAAAGTTGTTCAATTTCAGTGTATGGGAAGAGTTTCACATAAGTTTAGAATTAGGATTGCAGATAGCTTTACCAGTTCAATATCATTTAGATTAACTTCTTAGATGCGTTAGTTTAACCTAGGCGCAAAAGCTCGGGAAAGTGTTTTACATGCCATATATACGTGAAAGTTGTTCAAGTTCAGTGTATAGGAAGAGTTTCACATAAGTTTAGAATTAGGATTTCATATATAGTTAGCACTTCTATATCATTGACTTTAA
Source organism: Muscardinus avellanarius (assembly GCF_963383645.1). NCBI lineage: Eukaryota > Metazoa > Chordata > Mammalia > Rodentia > Gliridae > Muscardinus > Muscardinus avellanarius. The sequence goes on along the minus strand of NC_137801.1, from coordinate 43,366,941 downwards.
CTTCTTAGATGCGTTATTATAACCTAGGCGCCAAAACTGGGAAAAGTGTTTTACATGTCATATACATGTGAAAATTGTTCAATTTCAGTGTATTGCAAGTGTTTCAGGTAAATTTTGAATTAGGATTGCAGATAGCGTTAGCACTTCTATATTATTTAGTTTTACTACTTAGATGCGTTAGTTTAACCTAGGCGCAAAAGCTCGGAAAAGTGTTTTACATGTCATATATATGTGAAAGTTGTTCAATTTCAGTGTATTGCAAGAGTTTTACATAAGTTTAGAATTAGGATGGCAGATAGCGTTAGCACTTCTATACCATTGAGTTTAACATCTTAGATGCGTTAGTTTAACGTATTCGCCAAAGCTCAAAAAGGGGTTTTACATGTCATATATATGTGAAAGTTGTTAAATTTAAGTGTATTGCAAGAGTTGCACATATGTTTAGAATTAGTATTGCAGATAGCATTAGCACTTCTATAACATTTATTTTAACTATTATGATGCGTTAGTTTAACCTAGGCGCAAAAGCTTGGAAAAGTGTTTTACATGTCATATATATGTGAAAGTTTTTCAATTTCAGTGTATGGGAAGAGTTTTACATAAGTTTAGAATTAGGACTTCAGATAGCGTTAGCACTTCTATATCATTTAGTTTAACTACTTAGATGCGTTAGTTTAACCTGGGCGCAAAAGCTCAGAAAAGTGTTTTACATGTCATATATATGTGAAAGTTGTTCAATTTCAGTGTATTACAAGAGTTTCATGTAAGTTTAGAATTAGCATTTTAGATAGCTTTACCAGTTCAATATCATTCAGTTTAACTTCTTAGAGGTGTTAGTTTAAGCTAGGCGCAAAAGCTCGGGAAAGTATTTTACATGACATATATATGTGAACGTTGTTCAATTTCAGTGTATTGCAAGAGTTTAACATAAGTTTAGAATTAGTATTGCAGATAGCCTTACCAGTTCAATATCATTTATTTTAACTTCGTAGATGCGTTAGTTTAACCTAGGCGCAAAAGCTCGGAAAGTGTTTTACATGTCATATATATGTGAAAGTTTTTCAATTTCAGTGTATGGGAAGAGTTTTACATAAGTTTAGAATTAGGATTTCAGATTGCGTTAGCACTTCTATATCATTGAGTTTAACTTCATAGACGTTTTATTTTAACCTATGTGCCAAAGCTCGGAAAAGTGTTGTACATGTCATATATATGTGAAAGTTGTTCAATTTCAGTGTATTGCAAGAGTTGCACATATGTTTAGAATTAGGATTGCAGATAGTGTTAGCACTTCTATATCATTTATTTTAACTATTTAGATGCGTTAGTTTAACCTAGGCGCAAAAGCTCGGAAAAGTGTTTTACATGTCATATATATGTGAAAGTTGTTCAATTTCAGTGTATTGCAAGAGTTTCACATAAGTTTAGAATTAGGATTGCAGATAGCTTTACCAGTTCAATATCATTTAGTTTAACTTCCAAGATGCGTTAGTTTAACCTATTCGCCAAAGATCGGAAAAGTGATTTACATGTCATATATATGTGAAAGTTGTTCAATTTTAGTGTATGGGAAGAGTTTCACATAAGTTTAGAATTAGGATTTCATATATCGTTAGCACTTCTATATCATTTAGTTTAACTTCTTAGATGCGTTAGTTTAACCTAGGCGCAAAAGCTCGGAAAAGTGTTTTACATGTAATATATATGTGAAAGTTGTTCAATTTAAGTGTATTGCAAGAGTTTCACATAAGTTTAGAATTAGGTTTGCAGATATCGTTAGCACTTTTATATCATTGAGTTTAAGTTCTTAGATGTTTTAGTTTAACCTATGTGCCAAAGCTCGGAAAAGTGTTTTACATGTCATATATATTTGAAAGTTGTTAAATTTCAGTGTATTTCAAGAGTTTCACATAAGTTTAGAATTTGGTTTGCAGATAGCTTTACCAGTTCAAAATCATTTAGTTTAACTTCTTAGAAGCGTTATTTTAACCTAGGCGCCAAAGCTCCGAAAAGTGTTTTACATGTCATATATAAGTGAAAGTTTTTCAATTTCAGGTTATGGGAAGAGTTTCACATAAGTTTAGAATTAGGATTTCAGATAGCGTTAGCACTTCTATATCATTGAGTTTAACATCTTAGATGCATTAGTTTAACCTAGGCGCAAAAGCTAGGAAAAGTGTTTTACATGTCATATATATCTGAAAGATGTTCAATTTCAATGTGTTGGGAGAGTTTCATATAAGTTTAGAATTAGGATTGCAGATAGCTTTACCAGTTCAATATCATTTAGTTTAACTTCTTAGATGCGTTAGTTTAACCTAGGCGCAAACGCTCGGAAAAGTGTTTTACATGTCATATATAGGTGAAAGTTGTTCAATTTCAGTGTATTACAAGAGTTTCATGTTAGTTTAGAATTAGCATTGCAGATAGCTTTACCAGTTCAATATCATTTAGTTTAACTTCTTAGATGCGTTAGTTTAACCTAGGCGCAAAAGCTCGGAAAAGTGATTTACATGTCATATATATGTGAAAGTTTTTCAATTTCAGTGTATGGGAAGAGTTTTACATAAGTTTCGAATTAGGATTTTAGTTAGCGTTAGCACTTCTATATCATTGAGTTTAACTTCTTAGATGCGTTAGTTTAACCTAGGCGCCAAAGCTGGGAAAAGTGTTTTACATGTCATATACATGTGAAAATTGTTCAATTTCAGTGTATTGCAAGTGTTTCACGTAAATTTTGAATAAGGATTGCAGATAGCGTTAGCACTTCTATATCATTTATTTTAACTATTTAGATGTGTTAGTTTAACCTAGGCGCAAAAGCTCAGGAAAGTGTTTTACATGTCATATATATGTGAAAGTTGTTCAATTTCAGTGTATGGGAAGAGTTTCACATAAGTTTAGAATTAGGATTGCAGATAGCTTTACCAGTTCAATATCATTTAGATTAACTTCTTAGATGCGTTAGTTTAACCTAGGCGCAAAAGCTCGGGAAAGTGTTTTACATGCCATATATACGTGAAAGTTGTTCAAGTTCAGTGTATAGGAAGAGTTCACATAAGTTTAGAATTAGGATTTCATATATAGTTAGCACTTCTATATCATTGACTTTAACTTCTTAGATGCGTTATTATAACCTAGGCGCCAAAACTGGGAAAAGTGTTTTACATGTCATATACATGTGAAAATTGTTCAATTTCAGTGTATTGCAAGTGTTTCAGGTAAATTTTGAATTAGGATTGCAGATAGCGTTAGCACTTCTATATTATTTAGTTTTACTACTTAGATGCGTTAGTTTAACCTAGGCGCAAAAGCTCGGAAAAGTGTTTTACATGTCATATATATGTGAAAGTTGTTCAATTTCAGTGTATTGCAAGAGTTTTACATAAGTTTAGAATTAGGATGGCAGATAGCGTTAGCACTTCTATACCATTGAGTTTAACATCTTAGATGCGTTAGTTTAACGTATTCGCCAAAGCTCAAAAAGGGGTTTTACATGTCATATATATGTGAAAGTTGTTAAATTTAAGTGTATTGCAAGAGTTGCACATATGTTTAGAATTAGTATTGCAGATAGCATTAGCACTTCTATAACATTTATTTTAACTATTATGATGCGTTAGTTTAACCTAGGCGCAAAAGCTTGGAAAAGTGTTTTACATGTCATATATATGTGAAAGTTTTTCAATTTCAGTGTATGGGAAGAGTTTTACATAAGTTTAGAATTAGGACTTCAGATAGCGTTAGCACTTCTATATCATTTAGTTTAACTACTTAGATGCGTTAGTTTAACCTGGGCGCAAAAGCTCAGAAAAGTGTTTTACATGTCATATATATGTGAAAGTTGTTCAATTTCAGTGTATTACAAGAGTTTCATGTAAGTTTAGAATTAGCATTTTAGATAGCTTTACCAGTTCAATATCATTCAGTTTAACTTCTTAGAGGTGTTAGTTTAAGCTAGGCGCAAAAGCTCGGGAAAGTATTTTACATGACATATATATGTGAACGTTGTTCAATTTCAGTGTATTGCAAGAGTTTAACATAAGTTTAGAATTAGTATTGCAGATAGCCTTACCAGTTCAATATCATTTATTTTAACTTCGTAGATGCGTTAGTTTAACCTAGGCGCAAAAGCTCGGAAAGTGTTTTACATGTCATATATATGTGAAAGTTTTTCAATTTCAGTGTATGGGAAGAGTTTTACATAAGTTTAGAATTAGGATTTCAGATTGCGTTAGCACTTCTATATCATTGAGTTTAACTTCATAGACGTTTTATTTTAACCTATGTGCCAAAGCTCGGAAAAGTGTTGTACATGTCATATATATGTGAAAGTTGTTCAATTTCAGTGTATTGCAAGAGTTGCACATATGTTTAGAATTAGGATTGCAGATAGTGTTAGCACTTCTATATCATTTATTTTAACTATTTAGATGCGTTAGTTTAACCTAGGCGCAAAAGCTCGGAAAAGTGTTTTACATGTCATATATATGTGAAAGTTGTTCAATTTCAGTGTATTGCAAGAGTTTCACATAAGTTTAGAATTAGGATTGCAGATAGCTTTACCAGTTCAATATCATTTAGTTTAACTTCCAAGATGCGTTAGTTTAACCTATTCGCCAAAGATCGGAAAAGTGATTTACATGTCATATATATGTGAAAGTTGTTCAATTTTAGTGTATGGGAAGAGTTTCACATAAGTTTAGAATTAGGATTTCATATATCGTTAGCACTTCTATATCATTTAGTTTAACTTCTTAGATGCGTTAGTTTAACCTAGGCGCAAAAGCTCGGAAAAGTGTTTTACATGTAATATATATGTGAAAGTTGTTCAATTTAAGTGTATTGCAAGAGTTTCACATAAGTTTAGAATTAGGTTTGCAGATATCGTTAGCACTTTTATATCATTGAGTTTAAGTTCTTAGATGTTTTAGTTTAACCTATGTGCCAAAGCTCGGAAAAGTGTTTTACATGTCATATATATTTGAAAGTTGTTAAATTTCAGTGTATTTCAAGAGTTTCACATAAGTTTAGAATTTGGTTTGCAGATAGCTTTACCAGTTCAAAATCATTTAGTTTAACTTCTTAGAAGCGTTATTTTAACCTAGGCGCCAAAGCTCCGAAAAGTGTTTTACATGTCATATATAAGTGAAAGTTTTTCAATTTCAGGTTATGGGAAGAGTTTCACATAAGTTTAGAATTAGGATTTCAGATAGCGTTAGCACTTCTATATCATTGAGTTTAACATCTTAGATGCATTAGTTTAACCTAGGCGCAAAAGCTAGGAAAAGTGTTTTACATGTCATATATATCTGAAAGATGTTCAATTTCAATGTGTTGGGAGAGTTTCATATAAGTTTAGAATTAGGATTGCAGATAGCTTTACCAGTTCAATATCATTTAGTTTAACTTCTTAGATGCGTTAGTTTAACCTAGGCGCAAACGCTCGGAAAAGTGTTTTACATGTCATATATAGGTGAAAGTTGTTCAATTTCAGTGTATTACAAGAGTTTCATGTTAGTTTAGAATTAGCATTGCAGATAGCTTTACCAGTTCAATATCATTTAGTTTAACTTCTTAGATGCGTTAGTTTAACCTAGGCGCAAAAGCTCGGAAAAGTGATTTACATGTCATATATATGTGAAAGTTTTTCAATTTCAGTGTATGGGAAGAGTTTTACATAAGTTTCGAATTAGGATTTTAGTTAGCGTTAGCACTTCTATATCATTGAGTTTAACTTCTTAGATGCGTTAGTTTAACCTAGGCGCCAAAGCTGGGAAAAGTGTTTTACATGTCATATACATGTGAAAATTGTTCAATTTCAGTGTATTGCAAGTGTTTCACGTAAATTTTGAATAAGGATTGCAGATAGCGTTAGCACTTCTATATCATTTATTTTAACTATTTAGATGTGTTAGTTTAACCTAGGCGCAAAAGCTCAGGAAAGTGTTTTACATGTCATATATATGTGAAAGTTGTTCAATTTCAGTGTATGGGAAGAGTTTCACATAAGTTTAGAATTAGGATTGCAGATAGCTTTACCAGTTCAATATCATTTAGATTAACTTCTTAGATGCGTTAGTTTAACCTAGGCGCAAAAGCTCGGGAAAGTGTTTTACATGCCATATATACGTGAAAGTTGTTCAAGTTCAGTGTATAGGAAGAGTTCACATAAGTTTAGAATTAGGATTTCATATATAGTTAGCACTTCTATATCATTGACTTTAACTTCTTAGATGCGTTATTATAACCTAGGCGCCAAAACTGGGAAAAGTGTTTTACATGTCATATACATGTGAAAATTGTTCAATTTCAGTGTATTGCAAGTGTTTCAGGTAAATTTTGAATTAGGATTGCAGATAGCGTTAGCACTTCTATATTATTTAGTTTTACTACTTAGATGCGTTAGTTTAACCTAGGCGCAAAAGCTCGGAAAAGTGTTTTACATGTCATATATATGTGAAAGTTGTTCAATTTCAGTGTATTGCAAGAGTTTTACATAAGTTTAGAATTAGGATGGCAGATAGCGTTAGCACTTCTATACCATTGAGTTTAACATCTTAGATGCGTTAGTTTAACGTATTCGCCAAAGCTCAAAAAGGGGTTTTACATGTCATATATATGTGAAAGTTGTTAAATTTAAGTGTATTGCAAGAGTTGCACATATGTTTAGAATTAGTATTGCAGATAGCATTAGCACTTCTATAACATTTATTTTAACTATTATGATGCGTTAGTTTAACCTAGGCGCAAAAGCTTGGAAAAGTGTTTTACATGTCATATATATGTGAAAGTTTTTCAATTTCAGTGTATGGGAAGAGTTTTACATAAGTTTAGAATTAGGACTTCAGATAGCGTTAGCACTTCTATATCATTTAGTTTAACTACTTAGATGCGTTAGTTTAACCTGGGCGCAAAAGCTCAGAAAAGTGTTTTACATGTCATATATATGTGAAAGTTGTTCAATTTCAGTGTATTACAAGAGTTTCATGTAAGTTTAGAATTAGCATTTTAGATAGCTTTACCAGTTCAATATCATTCAGTTTAACTTCTTAGAGGTGTTAGTTTAAGCTAGGCGCAAAAGCTCGGGAAAGTATTTTACATGACATATATATGTGAACGTTGTTCAATTTCAGTGTATTGCAAGAGTTTAACATAAGTTTAGAATTAGTATTGCAGATAGCCTTACCAGTTCAATATCATTTATTTTAACTTCGTAGATGCGTTAGTTTAACCTAGGCGCAAAAGCTCGGAAAGTGTTTTACATGTCATATATATGTGAAAGTTTTTCAATTTCAGTGTATGGGAAGAGTTTTACATAAGTTTAGAATTAGGATTTCAGATTGCGTTAGCACTTCTATATCATTGAGTTTAACTTCTTAGACGTTTTATTTTAACCTATGTGCCAAAGCTCGGAAAAGTGTTGTACATGTCATATATATGTGAAAGTTGTTCAATTTCAGTGTATTGCAAGAGTTGCACATATGTTTAGAATTAGGATTGCAGATAGTGTTAGCACTTCTATATCATTTATTTTAACTATTTAGATGCGTTAGTTTAACCTAGGCGCAAAAGCTCGGAAAAGTGTTTTACATGTCATATATATGTGAAAGTTGTTCAATTTCAGTGTATTGCAAGAGTTTCACATAAGTTTAGAATTAGGATTGCAGATAGCTTTACCAGTTCAATATCATTTAGTTTAACTTCCAAGATGCGTTAGTTTAACCTAGGCGCAAAAGCTCGGAAAAGTGATTTACATGTCATATATATGTGAAAGTTTTTCAATTTCAGTGTATGGGAAGAGTTTTACATAAGTTTCGAATTAGGATTTTAGTTAGCGTTAGCACTTCTATATCATTTAGTTTAACTTCTTAGATGCGTTAGTTTAACCTATGTGCCAAAGCTCAGAAAAGTGTTGTACATGCCATATATATGTGAAAGTTGTTAAATTTCAGTGTATTGCAAGAGTTTCACATAAGTTTAGAATTAGGATTGCAGATAGCTTTACCAGTTCAATATCATTTAGTTTAACTTCCAAGATGTGTTAGTTTAACCTATTCGCCAAAGCTCGGAAAGTGTTTTACATGTCATATATATGTGAAAGTTTTTCAATTTCAGTGTATGGGAAGAGTTTTACATAAGTTTAGAATTAGGATTTCAGATTGCGTTAGCACTTCTATATCATTTAGTTTAACTACTTAGATGCGTTAGTTTAACCTAGGCGCAAAAGCTCGGAAAAGTGTTTTACATGTCATATATATGAAAAAGTTGTTCAATTTCAGTGTATTGCAAGTGTTTCACATAAGTTTAGAATTCGGATTGCAGATAGCGTTAGCACTTTTTATCATTGAGTTTAACTTCTTAGACCTTTTATTTTAACCTATGTGCCAAAGCTCGGAAAAGTGTTGTACATATCATATATATGTGAAAGTTGTTCAATTTCAGTGTATTGCAAGAGTTGCACATATGTTTAGAATTAGGATTGCAGATAGCGTTAGCACTTCTATATCATTTATTTTAACTATTTAGATGCGTTAGTTTAACCTAGGCACAAAAGCTCGGAAATGTGTTGTACATGTCATATACATGTGAAATTTGTTCAATTTCAGTGTATTGCAAGAGTTTCACATAAGTTTAGAATTAGGATTGCAGATAGCGTTAGCACTTCTATATCATTGAGTTTAACTTCTTAGACGCGTTATTATAACCTAGGCGCCAAAGCTGGGAAAAGTGTTTTACATGTCATATACATGTGAAAGTTGTTCAATTTCAGTGTATTGCAAGTGTTTCACGTAAATTTTGAATAAGGATTGCAGATAGCGTTAGCACTTCTATATCATTTATTTTAACTATTTAGATGCGTTAGTTTAACCTAGGCGCAAAAGCTCGGAAAAGTGTTTTACATGTCATATATATGTGAAAGTTGTTCAATTTCAGTGTATTGCAAGAGTTTCACATAAGTTTAGAATTAGGATTGCAGATAGCTTTACCAGTTCAATATCATTTAGTTTAACTTCCAAGATGTGTTAGTTTAACCTATTCGCCAAAGATCGGAAAAGTGATTTACATGTCATATATATGTGAAAGTTGTTCAATTTTAGTGTATGGGAAGAGTTTCACATAAGTTTAGAATTAGGATTTCATATATCGTTAGCACTTCTATATCATTTAGTTTAACTTCTTAGATGCGTTAGTTTAACCTAGGCGCAAAAGCTCGGAAAAGTGTTTTACATGTAATATATATGTGAAAGTTGTTCAATTTAAGTGTATTGCAAGAGTTTCACATAAGTTTAGAATTAGGTTTGCAGATATCGTTAGCACTTTTATATCATTGAGTTTAAGTTCTTAGATGTTTTAGTTTAACCTATGTGCCAAAGCTCGGAAAAGTGTTTTACATGTCATATATATTTGAAAGTTGTTAAATTTCAGTGTATTTCAAGAGTTTCACATAAGTTTAGAATTTGGTTTGCAGATAGCTTTACCAGTTCAAAATCATTTAGTTTAACTTCTTAGAAGCGTTATTTTAACCTAGGCGCCAAAGCTCCGAAAAGTGTTTTACATGTCATATATAAGTGAAAGTTTTTCAATTTCAGGTTATGGGAAGAGTTTCACATAAGTTTAGAATTAGGATTTCAGATAGCGTTAGCACTTCTATATCATTGAGTTTAACATCTTAGATGCATTAGTTTAACCTAGGCGCAAAAGCTAGGAAAAGTGTTTTACATGTCATATATATCTGAAAGATGTTCAATTTCAATGTGTTGGGAGAGTTTCATATAAGTTTAGAATTAGGATTGCAGATAGCTTTACCAGTTCAATATCATTTAGTTTAACTTCTTAGATGCGTTAGTTTAACCTAGGCGCAAACGCTCGGAAAAGTGTTTTACATGTCATATATAGGTGAAAGTTGTTCAATTTCAGTGTATTACAAGAGTTTCATGTTAGTTTAGAATTAGCATTGCAGATAGCTTTACCAGTTCAATATCATTTAGTTTAACTTCTTAGATGCGTTAGTTTAACCTAGGCGCAAAAGCTCGGAAAAGTGATTTACATGTCATATATATGTGAAAGTTTTTCAATTTCAGTGTATGGGAAGAGTTTTACATAAGTTTCGAATTAGGATTTTAGTTAGCGTTAGCACTTCTATATCATTGAGTTTAACTTCTTAGATGCGTTAGTTTAACCTAGGCGCCAAAGCTGGGAAAAGTGTTTTACATGTCATATACATGTGAAAATTGTTCAATTTCAGTGTATTGCAAGTGTTTCACGTAAATTTTGAATAAGGATTGCAGATAGCGTTAGCACTTCTATATCATTTATTTTAACTATTTAGATGTGTTAGTTTAACCTAGGCGCAAAAGCTCAGGAAAGTGTTTTACATGTCATATATATGTGAAAGTTGTTCAATTTCAGTGTATGGGAAGAGTTTCACATAAGTTTAGAATTAGGATTGCAGATAGCTTTACCAGTTCAATATCATTTAGATTAACTTCTTAGATGCGTTAGTTTAACCTAGGCGCAAAAGCTCGGGAAAGTGTTTTACATGCCATATATACGTGAAAGTTGTTCAAGTTCAGTGTATAGGAAGAGTTCACATAAGTTTAGAATTAGGATTTCATATATAGTTAGCACTTCTATATCATTGACTTTAACTTCTTAGATGCGTTATTATAACCTAGGCGCCAAAACTGGGAAAAGTGTTTTACATGTCATATACATGTGAAAATTGTTCAATTTCAGTGTATTGCAAGTGTTTCAGGTAAATTTTGAATTAGGATTGCAGATAGCGTTAGCACTTCTATATTATTTAGTTTTACTACTTAGATGCGTTAGTTTAACCTAGGCGCAAAAGCTCGGAAAAGTGTTTTACATGTCATATATATGTGAAAGTTGTTCAATTTCAGTGTATTGCAAGAGTTTTACATAAGTTTAGAATTAGGATGGCAGATAGCGTTAGCACTTCTATACCATTGAGTTTAACATCTTAGATGCGTTAGTTTAACGTATTCGCCAAAGCTCAAAAAGGGGTTTTACATGTCATATATATGTGAAAGTTGTTAAATTTAAGTGTATTGCAAGAGTTGCACATATGTTTAGAATTAGTATTGCAGATAGCATTAGCACTTCTATAACATTTATTTTAACTATTATGATGCGTTAGTTTAACCTAGGCGCAAAAGCTTGGAAAAGTGTTTTACATGTCATATATATGTGAAAGTTTTTCAATTTCAGTGTATGGGAAGAGTTTTACATAAGTTTAGAATTAGGACTTCAGATAGCGTTAGCACTTCTATATCATTTAGTTTAACTACTTAGATGCGTTAGTTTAACCTGGGCGCAAAAGCTCAGAAAAGTGTTTTACATGTCATATATATGTGAAAGTTGTTCAATTTCAGTGTATTACAAGAGTTTCATGTAAGTTTAGAATTAGCATTTTAGATAGCTTTACCAGTTCAATATCATTCAGTTTAACTTCTTAGAGGTGTTAGTTTAAGCTAGGCGCAAAAGCTCGGGAAAGTATTTTACATGACATATATATGTGAACGTTGTTCAATTTCAGTGTATTGCAAGAGTTTAACATAAGTTTAGAATTAGTATTGCAGATAGCCTTACCAGTTCAATATCATTTATTTTAACTTCGTAGATGCGTTAGTTTAACCTAGGCGCAAAAGCTCGGAAAGTGTTTTACATGTCATATATATGTGAAAGTTTTTCAATTTCAGTGTATGGGAAGAGTTTTACATAAGTTTAGAATTAGGATTTCAGATTGCGTTAGCACTTCTATATCATTGAGTTTAACTTCTTAGACGTTTTATTTTAACCTATGTGCCAAAGCTCGGAAAAGTGTTGTACATGTCATATATATGTGAAAGTTGTTCAATTTCAGTGTATTGCAAGAGTTGCACATATGTTTAGAATTAGGATTGCAGATAGCGTTAGCACTTCTATATCATTTATTTTAACTATTTAGATGCGTTAGTTTAACCTAGGCACAAAAGCTCGGAAATGTGTTGTACATGTCATATACATGTGAAATTTGTTCAATTTCAGTGTATTGCAAGAGTTTCACATAAGTTTAGAATTAGGATTGCAGATAGCGTTAGCACTTCTATATCATTGAGTTTAACTTCTTAGACGCGTTATTATAACCTAGGCGCCAAAGCTGGGAAAAGTGTTTTACATGTCATATACATGTGAAAGTTGTTCAATTTCAGTGTATTGCAAGTGTTTCACGTAAATTTTGAATAAGGATTGCAGATAGCGTTAGCACTTCTATATCATTTATTTTAACTATTTAGATGCGTTAGTTTAACCTAGGCGCAAAAGCTCGGAAAAGTGTTTTACATGTCATATATATGTGAAAGTTGTTCAATTTCAGTGTATTGCAAGAGTTTCACATAAGTTTAGAATTAGGATTGCAGATAGCTTTACCAGTTCAATATCATTTAGTTTAACTTCCAAGATGTGTTAGTTTAACCTATTCGCCAAAGATCGGAAAAGTGATTTACATGTCATATATATGTGAAAGTTGTTCAATTTTAGTGTATGGGAAGAGTTTCACATAAGTTTAGAATTAGGATTTCATATATCGTTAGCACTTCTATATCATTTAGTTTAACTTCTTAGATGCGTTAGTTTAACCTAGGCGCAAAAGCTCGGAAAAGTGTTTTACATGTAATATATATGTGAAAGTTGTTCAATTTAAGTGTATTGCAAGAGTTTCACATAAGTTTAGAATTAGGTTTGCAGATATCGTTAGCACTTTTATATCATTGAGTTTAAGTTCTTAGATGTTTTAGTTTAACCTATGTGCCAAAGCTCGGAAAAGTGTTTTACATGTCATATATATTTGAAAGTTGTTAAATTTCAGTGTATTTCAAGAGTTTCACATAAGTTTAGAATTTGGTTTGCAGATAGCTTTACCAGTTCAAAATCATTTAGTTTAACTTCTTAGAAGCGTTATTTTAACCTAGGCGCCAAAGCTCCGAAAAGTGTTTTACATGTCATATATAAGTGAAAGTTTTTCAATTTCAGGTTATGGGAAGAGTTTCACATAAGTTTAGAATTAGGATTTCAGATAGCGTTAGCACTTCTATATCATTGAGTTTAACATCTTAGATGCATTAGTTTAACCTAGGCGCAAAAGCTAGGAAAAGTGTTTTACATGTCATATATATCTGAAAGATGTTCAATTTCAATGTGTTGGGAGAGTTTCATATAAGTTTAGAATTAGGATTGCAGATAGCTTTACCAGTTCAATATCATTTAGTTTAACTTCTTAGATGCGTTAGTTTAACCTAGGCGCAAACGCTCGGAAAAGTGTTTTACATGTCATATATAGGTGAAAGTTGTTCAATTTCAGTGTATTACAAGAGTTTCATGTTAGTTTAGAATTAGCATTGCAGATAGCTTTACCAGTTCAATATCATTTAGTTTAACTTCTTAGATGCGTTAGTTTAACCTAGGCGCAAAAGCTCGGAAAAGTGATTTACATGTCATATATATGTGAAAGTTTTTCAATTTCAGTGTATGGGAAGAGTTTTACATAAGTTTCGAATTAGGATTTTAGTTAGCGTTAGCACTTCTATATCATTGAGTTTAACTTCTTAGATGCGTTAGTTTAACCTAGGCGCCAAAGCTGGGAAAAGTGTTTTACATGTCATATACATGTGAAAATTGTTCAATTTCAGTGTATTGCAAGTGTTTCACGTAAATTTTGAATAAGGATTGCAGATAGCGTTAGCACTTCTATATCATTTATTTTAACTATTTAGATGTGTTAGTTTAACCTAGGCGCAAAAGCTCAGGAAAGTGTTTTACATGTCATATATATGTGAAAGTTGTTCAATTTCAGTGTATGGGAAGAGTTTCACATAAGTTTAGAATTAGGATTGCAGATAGCTTTACCAGTTCAATATCATTTAGATTAACTTCTTAGATGCGTTAGTTTAACCTAGGCGCAAAAGCTCGGGAAAGTGTTTTACATGCCATATATACGTGAAAGTTGTTCAAGTTCAGTGTATAGGAAGAGTTCACATAAGTTTAGAATTAGGATTTCATATATAGTTAGCACTTCTATATCATTGACTTTAACTTCTTAGATGCGTTATTATAACCTAGGCGCCAAAACTGGGAAAAGTGTTTTACATGTCATATACATGTGAAAATTGTTCAATTTCAGTGTGTTGCAAGTGTTTCAGGTAAATTTTGAATTAGGATTGCAGATAGCGTTAGCACTTCTATATTATTTAGTTTTACTACTTAGATGCGTTAGTTTAACCTAGGCGCAAAAGCTCGGAAAAGTGTTTTACATGTCATATATATGTGAAAGTTGTTCAATTTCAGTGTATTGCAAGAGTTTTACATAAGTTTAGAATTAGGATGGCAGATAGCGTTAGCACTTCTATACCATTGAGTTTAACATCTTAGATGCGTTAGTTTAACGTATTCGCCAAAGCTCAAAAAGGGGTTTTACATGTCATATATATGTGAAAGTTGTTAAATTTAAGTGTATTGCAAGAGTTGCACATATGTTTAGAATTAGTATTGCAGATAGCATTAGCACTTCTATAACATTTATTTTAACTATTATGATGCGTTAGTTTAACCTAGGCGCAAAAGCTTGGAAAAGTGTTTTACATGTCATATATATGTGAAAGTTTTTCAATTTCAGTGTATGGGAAGAGTTTTACATAAGTTTAGAATTAGGACTTCAGATAGCGTTAGCACTTCTATATCATTTAGTTTAACTACTTAGATGCGTTAGTTTAACCTGGGCGCAAAAGCTCAGAAAAGTGTTTTACATGTCATATATATGTGAAAGTTGTTCAATTTCAGTGTATTACAAGAGTTTCATGTAAGTTTAGAATTAGCATTTTAGATAGCTTTACCAGTTCAATATCATTCAGTTTAACTTCTTAGAGGTGTTAGTTTAAGCTAGGCGCAAAAGCTCGGGAAAGTATTTTACATGACATATATATGTGAACGTTGTTCAATTTCAGTGTATTGCAAGAGTTTAACATAAGTTTAGAATTAGTATTGCAGATAGCCTTACCAGTTCAATATCATTTATTTTAACTTCGTAGATGCGTTAGTTTAACCTAGGCGCAAAAGCTCGGAAAGTGTTTTACATGTCATATATATGTGAAAGTTTTTCAATTTCAGTGTATGGGAAGAGTTTTACATAAGTTTAGAATTAGGATTTCAGATTGCGTTAGCACTTCTATATCATTGAGTTTAACTTCTTAGACGTTTTATTTTAACCTATGTGCCAAAGCTCGGAAAAGTGTTGTACATGTCATATATATGTGAAAGTTGTTCAATTTCAGTGTATTGCAAGAGTTGCACATATGTTTAGAATTAGGATTGCAGATAGCGTTAGCACTTCTATATCATTTATTTTAACTATTTAGATGCGTTAGTTTAACCTAGGCGCAAAAGCTCGGAAAAGTGTTTTACATGTCATATATATGTGAAAGTTGTTCAATTTCAGTGTATTGCAAGAGTTTCACATAAGTTTAGAATTAGGATTGCAGATAGCTTTACCAGTTCAATATCATTTAGTTTAACTTCCAAGATGTGTTAGTTTAACCTATTCGCCAAAGATCGGAAAAGTGATTTACATGTCATATATATGTGAAAGTTGTTCAATTTTAGTGTATGGGAAGAGTTTCACATAAGTTTAGAATTAGGATTTCATATATCGTTAGCACTTCTATATCATTTAGTTTAACTTCTTAGATGCGTTAGTTTAACCTAGGCGCAAAAGCTCGGAAAAGTGTTTTACATGTAATATATATGTGAAAGTTGTTCAATTTAAGTGTATTGCAAGAGTTTCACATAAGTTTAGAATTAGGTTTGCAGATATCGTTAGCACTTTTATATCATTGAGTTTAAGTTCTTAGATGTTTTAGTTTAACCTATGTGCCAAAGCTCGGAAAAGTGTTTTACATGTCATATATATTTGAAAGTTGTTAAATTTCAGTGTATTTCAAGAGTTTCACATAAGTTTAGAATTTGGTTTGCAGATAGCTTTACCAGTTCAAAATCATTTAGTTTAACTTCTTAGAAGCGTTATTTTAACCTAGGCGCCAAAGCTCCGAAAAGTGTTTTACATGTCATATATAAGTGAAAGTTTTTCAATTTCAGGTTATGGGAAGAGTTTCACATAAGTTTAGAATTAGGATTTCAGATAGCGTTAGCACTTCTATATCATTGAGTTTAACATCTTAGATGCATTAGTTTAACCTAGGCGCAAAAGCTAGGAAAAGTGTTTTACATGTCATATATATCTGAAAGATGTTCAATTTCAATGTGTTGGGAGAGTTTCATATAAGTTTAGAATTAGGATTGCAGATAGCTTTACCAGTTCAATATCATTTAGTTTAACTTCTTAGATGCGTTAGTTTAACCTAGGCGCAAACGCTTGGAAAAGTGTTTTACATGTCATATATAGGTGAAAGTTGTTCAATTTCAGTGTATTACAAGAGTTTCATGTTAGTTTAGAATTAGCATTGCAGATAGCTTTACCAGTTCAATATCATTTAGTTTAACTTCTTAGATGCGTTAGTTTAACCTAGGCGCAAAAGCTCGGAAAAGTGATTTACATGTCATATATATGTGAAAGTTTTTCAATTTCAGTGTATGGGAAGAGTTTTACATAAGTTTCGAATTAGGATTTTAGTTAGCGTTAGCACTTCTATATCATTGAGTTTAACTTCTTAGATGCGTTAGTTTAACCTAGGCGCCAAAGCTGGGAAAAGTGTTTTACATGTCATATACATGTGAAAATTGTTCAATTTCAGTGTATTGCAAGTGTTTCACGTAAATTTTGAATAAGGATTGCAGATAGCGTTAGCACTTCTATATCATTTATTTTAACTATTTAGATGTGTTAGTTTAACCTAGGCGCAAAAGCTCAGGAAAGTGTTTTACATGTCATATATATGTGAAAGTTGTTCAATTTCAGTGTATGGGAAGAGTTTCACATAAGTTTAGAATTAGGATTGCAGATAGCTTTACCAGTTCAATATCATTTAGATTAACTTCTTAGATGCGTTAGTTTAACCTAGGCGCAAAAGCTCGGGAAAGTGTTTTACATGCCATATATACGTGAAAGTTGTTCAAGTTCAGTGTATAGGAAGAGTTCACATAAGTTTAGAATTAGGATTTCATATATAGTTAGCACTTCTATATCATTGACTTTAACTTCTTAGATGCGTTATTATAACCTAGGCGCCAAAACTGGGAAAAGTGTTTTACATGTCATATACATGTGAAAATTGTTCAATTTCAGTGTGTTGTAAGTGTTTCAGGTAAATTTTGAATTAGGATTGCAGATAGCGTTAGCACTTCTATATTATTTAGTTTTACTACTTAGATGCGTTAGTTTAACCTAGGCGCAAAAGCTCGGAAAAGTGTTTTACATGTCATATATATGTGAAAGTTGTTCAATTTCAGTGTATTGCAAGAGTTTTACATAAGTTTAGAATTAGGATGGCAGATAGCGTTAGCACTTCTATACCATTGAGTTTAACATCTTAGATGCGTTAGTTTAACGTATTCGCCAAAGCTCAAAAAGGGGTTTTACATGTCATATATATGTGAAAGTTGTTAAATTTAAGTGTATTGCAAGAGTTGCACATATGTTTAGAATTAGTATTGCAGATAGCATTAGCACTTCTATAACATTTATTTTAACTATTATGATGCGTTAGTTTAACCTAGGCGCAAAAGCTTGGAAAAGTGTTTTACATGTCATATATATGTGAAAGTTTTTCAATTTCAGTGTATGGGAAGAGTTTTACATAAGTTTAGAATTAGGACTTCAGATAGCGTTAGCACTTCTATATCATTTAGTTTAACTACTTAGATGCGTTAGTTTAACCTGGGCGCAAAAGCTCAGAAAAGTGTTTTACATGTCATATATATGTGAAAGTTGTTCAATTTCAGTGTATTACAAGAGTTTCATGTAAGTTTAGAATTAGCATTTTAGATAGCTTTACCAGTTCAATATCATTCAGTTTAACTTCTTAGAGGTGTTAGTTTAAGCTAGGCGCAAAAGCTCGGGAAAGTATTTTACATGACATATATATGTGAACGTTGTTCAATTTCAGTGTATTGCAGGAGTTTAACATAAGTTTAGAATTAGTATTGCAGATAGCCTTACCAGTTCAATATCATTTATTTTAACTTCGTAGATGCGTTAGTTTAACCTAGGCGCAAAAGCTCGGAAAGTGTTTTACATGTCATATATATGTGAAAGTTTTTCAATTTCAGTGTATGGGAAGAGTTTTACATAAGTTTAGAATTAGGATTTCAGATTGCGTTAGCACTTCTATATCATTGAGTTTAACTTCTTAGACGTTTTATTTTAACCTATGTGCCAAAGCTCGGAAAAGTGTTGTACATGTCATATATATGTGAAAGTTGTTCAATTTCAGTGTATTGCAAGAGTTGCACATATGTTTAGAATTAGGATTGCAGATAGCGTTAGCACTTCTATATCATTTATTTTAACTATTTAGATGCGTTAGTTTAACCTAGGCGCAAAAGCTCGGAAAAGTGTTTTACATGTCATATATATGTGAAAGTTGTTCAATTTCAGTGTATTGCAAGAGTTTCACATAAGTTTAGAATTAGGATTGCAGATAGCTTTACCAGTTCAATATCATTTAGTTTAACTTCCAAGATGTGTTAGTTTAACCTATTCGCCAAAGATCGGAAAAGTGATTTACATGTCATATATATGTGAAAGTTGTTCAATTTTAGTGTATGGGAAGAGTTTCACATAAGTTTAGAATTAGGATTTCATATATCGTTAGCACTTCTATATCATTTAGTTTAACTTCTTAGATGCGTTAGTTTAACCTAGGCGCAAAAGCTCGGAAAAGTGTTTTACATGTAATATATATGTGAAAGTTGTTCAATTTAAGTGTATTGCAAGAGTTTCACATAAGTTTAGAATTAGGTTTGCAGATATCGTTAGCACTTTTATATCATTGAGTTTAAGTTCTTAGATGTTTTAGTTTAACCTATGTGCCAAAGCTCGGAAAAGTGTTTTACATGTCATATATATTTGAAAGTTGTTAAATTTCAGTGTATTTCAAGAGTTTCACATAAGTTTAGAATTTGGTTTGCAGATAGCTTTACCAGTTCAAAATCATTTAGTTTAACTTCTTAGAAGCGTTATTTTAACCTAGGCGCCAAAGCTCCGAAAAGTGTTTTACATGTCATATATAAGTGAAAGTTTTTCAATTTCAGGTTATGGGAAGAGTTTCACATAAGTTTAGAATTAGGATTTCAGATAGCGTTAGCACTTCTATATCATTGAGTTTAACATCTTAGATGCATTAGTTTAACCTAGGCGCAAAAGCTAGGAAAAGTGTTTTACATGTCATATATATCTGAAAGATGTTCAATTTCAATGTGTTGGGAGAGTTTCATATAAGTTTAGAATTAGGATTGCAGATAGCTTTACCAGTTCAATATCATTTAGTTTAACTTCTTAGATGCGTTAGTTTAACCTAGGCGCAAACGCTCGGAAAAGTGTTTTACATGTCATATATAGGTGAAAGTTGTTCAATTTCAGTGTATTACAAGAGTTTCATGTTAGTTTAGAATTAGCATTGCAGATAGCTTTACCAGTTCAATATCATTTAGTTTAACTTCTTAGATGCGTTAGTTTAACCTAGGCGCAAAAGCTCGGAAAAGTGATTTACATGTCATATATATGTGAAAGTTTTTCAATTTCAGTGTATGGGAAGAGTTTTACATAAGTTTCGAATTAGGATTTTAGTTAGCGTTAGCACTTCTATATCATTGAGTTTAACTTCTTAGATGCGTTAGTTTAACCTAGGCGCCAAAGCTGGGAAAAGTGTTTTACATGTCATATACATGTGAAAATTGTTCAATTTCAGTGTATTGCAAGTGTTTCACGTAAATTTTGAATAAGGATTGCAGATAGCGTTAGCACTTCTATATCATTTATTTTAACTATTTAGATGTGTTAGTTTAACCTAGGCGCAAAAGCTCAGGAAAGTGTTTTACATGTCATATATATGTGAAAGTTGTTCAATTTCAGTGTATGGGAAGAGTTTCACATAAGTTTAGAATTAGGATTGCAGATAGCTTTACCAGTTCAATATCATTTAGATTAACTTCTTAGATGCGTTAGTTTAACCTAGGCGCAAAAGCTCGGGAAAGTGTTTTACATGCCATATATACGTGAAAGTTGTTCAAGTTCAGTGTATAGGAAGAGTTCACATAAGTTTAGAATTAGGATTTCATATATAGTTAGCACTTCTATATCATTGACTTTAACTTCTTAGATGCGTTATTATAACCTAGGCGCCAAAACTGGGAAAAGTGTTTTACATGTCATATACATGTGAAAATTGTTCAATTTCAGTGTGTTGCAAGTGTTTCAGGTAAATTTTGAATTAGGATTGCAGATAGCGTTAGCACTTCTATATTATTTAGTTTTACTACTTAGATGCGTTAGTTTAACCTAGGCGCAAAAGCTCGGAAAAGTGTTTTACATGTCATATATATGTGAAAGTTGTTCAATTTCAGTGTATTGCAAGAGTTTTACATAAGTTTAGAATTAGGATGGCAGATAGCGTTAGCACTTCTATACCATTGAGTTTAACATCTTAGATGCGTTAGTTTAACGTATTCGCCAAAGCTCAAAAAGGGGTTTTACATGTCATATATATGTGAAAGTTGTTAAATTTAAGTGTATTGCAAGAGTTGCACATATGTTTAGAATTAGTATTGCAGATAGCATTAGCACTTCTATAACATTTATTTTAACTATTATGATGCGTTAGTTTAACCTAGGCGCAAAAGCTTGGAAAAGTGTTTTACATGTCATATATATGTGAAAGTTTTTCAATTTCAGTGTATGGGAAGAGTTTTACATAAGTTTAGAATTAGGACTTCAGATAGCGTTAGCACTTCTATATCATTTAGTTTAACTACTTAGATGCGTTAGTTTAACCTGGGCGCAAAAGCTCAGAAAAGTGTTTTACATGTCATATATATGTGAAAGTTGTTCAATTTCAGTGTATTACAAGAGTTTCATGTAAGTTTAGAATTAGCATTTTAGATAGCTTTACCAGTTCAATATCATTCAGTTTAACTTCTTAGAGGTGTTAGTTTAAGCTAGGCGCAAAAGCTCGGGAAAGTATTTTACATGACATATATATGTGAACGTTGTTCAATTTCAGTGTATTGCAGGAGTTTAACATAAGTTTAGAATTAGTATTGCAGATAGCCTTACCAGTTCAATATCATTTATTTTAACTTCGTAGATGCGTTAGTTTAACCTAGGCGCAAAAGCTCGGAAAGTGTTTTACATGTCATATATATGTGAAAGTTTTTCAATTTCAGTGTATGGGAAGAGTTTTACATAAGTTTAGAATTAGGATTTCAGATTGCGTTAGCACTTCTATATCATTGAGTTTAACTTCTTAGACGTTTTATTTTAACCTATGTGCCAAAGCTCGGAAAAGTGTTGTACATGTCATATATATGTGAAAGTTGTTCAATTTCAGTGTATTGCAAGAGTTGCACATATGTTTAGAATTAGGATTGCAGATAGTGTTAGCACTTCTATATCATTTATTTTAACTATTTAGATGCGTTAGTTTAACCTAGGCGCAAAAGCTCGGAAAAGTGTTTTACATGTCATATATATGTGAAAGTTGTTCAATTTCAGTGTATTGCAAGAGTTTCACATAAGTTTAGAATTAGGATTGCAGATAGCTTTACCAGTTCAATATCATTTAGTTTAACTTCCAAGATGTGTTAGTTTAACCTATTCGCCAAAGATCGGAAAAGTGATTTACATGTCATATATATGTGAAAGTTGTTCAATTTTAGTGTATGGGAAGAGTTTCACATAAGTTTAGAATTAGGATTTCATATATCGTTAGCACTTCTATATCATTTAGTTTAACTTCTTAGATGCGTTAGTTTAACCTAGGCGCAAAAGCTCGGAAAAGTGTTTTACATGTAATATATATGTGAAAGTTGTTCAATTTAAGTGTATTGCAAGAGTTTCACATAAGTTTAGAATTAGGTTTGCAGATATCGTTAGCACTTTTATATCATTGAGTTTAAGTTCTTAGATGTTTTAGTTTAACCTATGTGCCAAAGCTCGGAAAAGTGTTTTACATGTCATATATATTTGAAAGTTGTTAAATTTCAGTGTATTTCAAGAGTTTCACATAAGTTTAGAATTTGGTTTGCAGATAGCTTTACCAGTTCAAAATCATTTAGTTTAACTTCTTAGAAGCGTTATTTTAACCTAGGCGCCAAAGCTCCGAAAAGTGTTTTACATGTCATATATAAGTGAAAGTTTTTCAATTTCAGGTTATGGGAAGAGTTTCACATAAGTTTAGAATTAGGATTTCAGATAGCGTTAGCACTTCTATATCATTGAGTTTAACATCTTAGATGCATTAGTTTAACCTAGGCGCAAAAGCTAGGAAAAGTGTTTTACATGTCATATATATCTGAAAGATGTTCAATTTCAATGTGTTGGGAGAGTTTCATATAAGTTTAGAATTAGGATTGCAGATAGCTTTACCAGTTCAATATCATTTAGTTTAACTTCTTAGATGCGTTAGTTTAACCTAGGCGCAAACGCTCGGAAAAGTGTTTTACATGTCATATATAGGTGAAAGTTGTTCAATTTCAGTGTATTACAAGAGTTTCATGTTAGTTTAGAATTAGCATTGCAGATAGCTTTACCAGTTCAATATCATTTAGTTTAACTTCTTAGATGCGTTAGTTTAACCTAGGCGCAAACGCTCGGAAAAGTGATTTACATGTCATATATATGTGAAAGTTTTTCAATTTCAGTGTATGGGAAGAGTTTTACATAAGTTTCGAATTAGGATTTTAGTTAGCGTTAGCACTTCTATATCATTGAGTTTAACTTCTTAGATGCGTTAGTTTAACCTATGTGCCAAAGCTCAGAAAAGTGTTGTACATGCCATATATATGTGAAAGTTGTTAAATTTCAGTGTATTGCAAGAGTTTCACATAAGTTTAGAATTAGGATTGCAGATAGCTTTACCAGTTCAATATCATTTAGTTTAACTTCCAAGATGTGTTAGTTTAACCTATTCGCCAAAGCTCGGAAAGTGTTTTACATGTCATATATATGTGAAAGTTTTTCAATTTCAGTGTATGGGAAGAGTTTTACATAAGTTTAGAATTAGGATTTCAGATTGCGTTAGCACTTCTATATCATTTAGTTTAACTACTTAGATGCGTTAGTTTAACCTAGGCGCAAAAGCTCGGAAAAGTGTTTTACATGTCATATATATGAAAAAGTTGTTCAATTTCAGTGTATTGCAAGTGTTTCACATAAGTTTAGAATTCGGATTGCAGATAGCGTTAGCACTTTTTATCATTGAGTTTAACTTCTTAGACCTTTTATTTTAACCTATGTGCCAAAGCTCGGAAAAGTGTTGTACATATCATATATATGTGAAAGTTGTTCAATTTCAGTGTATTGCAAGAGTTGCACATATGTTTAGAATTAGGATTGCAGATAGCGTTAGCACTTCTATATCATTTAACTATTTAGATGCGTTAGTTTAACCTAGGCACAAAAGCTCGGAAATGTGTTGTACATGTCATATACATGTGAAATTTGTTCAATTTCAGTGTATTGCAAGAGTTTCACATAAGTTTAGAATTAGGATTTCATATATAGTTAGCACTTCTATATCATTGAGTTTAACTTCTTAGATGCGTTATTATAACCTAGGCGCCAAAGCTGGGAAAAGTGTTTTACATGTCATATACATGTGAAAATTGTTCAATTTCAGTGTATTGCAAGTGTTTCACGTAAATTTTGAATAAGGATTGCAGATAGCGTTAGCACTTCTATATCATTTATTTTAACTATTTAGATGTGTTAGTTTAACCTAGGCGCAAAAGCTCAGGAAAGTGTTTTACATGTCATATATATGTGAAAGTTGTTCAATTTCAGTGTATTGCAAGAGTTTCACATAAGTTTAGAATTAGGATTGCAGATAGCGTAGGTACTTCTATATCATTTACTTTAACTACTTAGATGCGTTAGTTTAACCTAGGCGCAAAAGCTCGGAAAAGTGTTTTACATGTCATATATATGTGAAAGTTGTTCAATTTCAGTGTATGGGAAGAGTTTCACATAAGTTTAGAATTAGGATTGCAGATAGCTTTACCAGTTCAATATCATTTAGATTAACTTCTTAGATGCGTTAGTTTAACCTAGGCGCAAAAGCTCGGGAAAGTGTTTTACATGCCATATATACGTGAAAGTTGTTCAAGTTCAGTGTATAGGAAGAGTTCACATAAGTTTAGAATTAGGATTTCATATATAGTTAGCACTTCTATATCATTGACTTTAACTTCTTAGATGCGTTATTATAACCTAGGCGCCAAAACTGGGAAAAGTGTTTTACATGTCATATACATGTGAAAATTGTTCAATTTCAGTGTATTGCAAGTGTTTCAGGTAAATTTTGAATTAGGATTGCAGATAGCGTTAGCACTTCTATATTATTTAGTTTTACTACTTAGATGCGTTAGTTTAACCTAGGCGCAAAAGCTCGGAAAAGTGTTTTACATGTCATATATATGTGAAAGTTGTTCAATTTCAGTGTATTGCAAGAGTTTTACATAAGTTTAGAATTAGGATGGCAGATAGCGTTAGCACTTCTATACCATTGAGTTTAACATCTTAGATGCGTTAGTTTAACGTATTCGCCAAAGCTCAAAAAGGGGTTTTACATGTCATATATATGTGAAAGTTGTTAAATTTAAGTGTATTGCAAGAGTTGCACATATGTTTAGAATTAGTATTGCAGATAGCATTAGCACTTCTATAACATTTATTTTAACTATTATGATGCGTTAGTTTAACCTAGGCGCAAAAGCTTGGAAAAGTGTTTTACATGTCATATATATGTGAAAGTTTTTCAATTTCAGTGTATGGGAAGAGTTTTACATAAGTTTAGAATTAGGACTTCAGATAGCGTTAGCACTTCTATATCATTTAGTTTAACTACTTAGATGCGTTAGTTTAACCTGGGCGCAAAAGCTCAGAAAAGTGTTTTACATGTCATATATATGTGAAAGTTGTTCAATTTCAGTGTATTACAAGAGTTTCATGTAAGTTTAGAATTAGCATTTTAGATAGCTTTACCAGTTCAATATCATTCAGTTTAACTTCTTAGAGGTGTTAGTTTAAGCTAGGCGCAAAAGCTCGGGAAAGTATTTTACATGACATATATATGTGAACGTTGTTCAATTTCAGTGTATTGCAAGAGTTTAACATAAGTTTAGAATTAGTATTGCAGATAGCCTTACCAGTTCAATATCATTTATTTTAACTTCGTAGATGCGTTAGTTTAACCTAGGCGCAAAAGCTCGGAAAGTGTTTTACATGTCATATATATGTGAAAGTTTTTCAATTTCAGTGTATGGGAAGAGTTTTACATAAGTTTAGAATTAGGATTTCAGATTGCGTTAGCACTTCTATATCATTTAGTTTAACTACTTAGATGCGTTAGTTTAACCTAGGCGCAAAAGCTCGGAAAAGTGTTTTACATGTCATATATATGAAAAAGTTGTTCAATTTCAGTGTATTGCAAGTGTTTCACATAAGTTTAGAATTCGGATTGCAGATAGCGTTAGCACTTTTTATCATTGAGTTTAACTTCTTAGACCTTTTATTTTAACCTATGTGCCAAAGCTCGGAAAAGTGTTGTACATATCATATATATGTGAAAGTTGTTCAATTTCAGTGTATTGCAAGAGTTGCACATATGTTTAGAATTAGGATTGCAGATAGCGTTAGCACTTCTATATCATTTATTTTAACTATTTAGATGCGTTAGTTTAACCTAGGCACAAAAGCTCGGAAATGTGTTGTACATGTCATATACATGTGAAATTTGTTCAATTTCAGTGTATTGCAAGAGTTTCACATAAGTTTAGAATTAGGATTTCATATATAGTTAGCACTTCTATATCATTGAGTTTAACTTCTTAGATGCGTTATTATAACCTAGGCGCCAAAGCTGGGAAAAGTGTTTTACATGTCATATACATGTGAAAATTGTTCAATTTCAGTGTATTGCAAGTGTTTCACGTAAATTTTGAATAAGGATTGCAGATAGCGTTAGCACTTCTATATCATTTATTTTAACTATTTAGATGTGTTAGTTTAACCTAGGCGCAAAAGCTCAGGAAAGTGTTTTACATGTCATATATATGTGAAAGTTGTTCAATTTCAGTGTATTGCAAGAGTTTCACATAAGTTTAGAATTAGGATTGCAGATAGCGTTAGCACTTCTATATCATTTATTTTAACTATTTAGATGTGTTAGTTTAACCTAGGCGCAAAAGCTCAGGAAAGTGTTTTACATGTCATATATATGTGAAAGTTGTTCAATTTCAGTGTATTGCAAGAGTTTCACATAAGTTTAGAATTAGGATTGCAGATAGCGTAGGTACTTCTATATCATTTACTTTAACTACTTAGATGCGTTAGTTTAACCTAGGCGCAAACGCTCGGAAAAGTGTTTTACATGTCATATATAGGTGAAAGTTGTTCAATTTCAGTGTATTACAAGAGTTTCATGTTAGTTTAGAATTAGCATTGCAGATAGCTTTACCAGTTCAATATCATTTAGTTTAACTTCTTAGATGCGTTAGTTTAACCTAGGCGCAAAAGCTCGGAAAAGTGATTTACATGTCATATATATGTGAAAGTTTTTCAATTTCAGTGTATGGGAAGAGTTTTACATAAGTTTCGAATTAGGATTTTAGTTAGCGTTAGCACTTCTATATCATTGAGTTTAACTTCTTAGATGCGTTAGTTTAACCTATGTGCCAAAGCTCAGAAAAGTGTTGTACATGCCATATATATGTGAAAGTTGTTAAATTTCAGTGTATTGCAAGAGTTTCACATAAGTTTAGAATTAGGATTGCAGATAGCTTTACCAGTTCAATATCATTTAGTTTAACTTCCAAGATGTGTTAGTTTAACCTATTCGCCAAAGCTCGGAAAGTGTTTTACATGTCATATATATGTGAAAGTTTTTCAATTTCAGTGTATGGGAAGAGTTTTACATAAGTTTAGAATTAGGATTTCAGATTGCGTTAGCACTTCTATATCATTTAGTTTAACTACTTAGATGCGTTAGTTTAACCTAGGCGCAAAAGCTCGGAAAAGTGTTTTACATGTCATATATATGAAAAAGTTGTTCAATTTCAGTGTATTGCAAGTGTTTCACATAAGTTTAGAATTCGGATTGCAGATAGCGTTAGCACTTTTTATCATTGAGTTTAACTTCTTAGACCTTTTATTTTAACCTATGTGCCAAAGCTCGGAAAAGTGTTGTACATATCATATATATGTGAAAGTTGTTCAATTTCAGTGTATTGCAAGAGTTGCACATATGTTTAGAATTAGGATTGCAGATAGCGTTAGCACTTCTATATCATTTAACTATTTAGATGCGTTAGTTTAACCTAGGCACAAAAGCTCGGAAATGTGTTGTACATGTCATATACATGTGAAATTTGTTCAATTTCAGTGTATTGCAAGAGTTTCACATAAGTTTAGAATTAGGATTTCATATATAGTTAGCACTTCTATATCATTGAGTTTAACTTCTTAGATGCGTTATTATAACCTAGGCGCCAAAGCTGGGAAAAGTGTTTTACATGTCATATACATGTGAAAATTGTTCAATTTCAGTGTATTGCAAGTGTTTCACGTAAATTTTGAATAAGGATTGCAGATAGCGTTAGCACTTCTATATCATTTATTTTAACTATTTAGATGTGTTAGTTTAACCTAGGCGCAAAAGCTCAGGAAAGTGTTTTACATGTCATATATATGTGAAAGTTGTTCAATTTCAGTGTATTGCAAGAGTTTCACATAAGTTTAGAATTAGGATTGCAGATAGCGTAGGTACTTCTATATCATTTACTTTAACTACTTAGATGCGTTAGTTTAACCTAGGCGCAAAAGCTCGGAAAAGTGTTTTACATGTCATATATATGTGAAAGTTGTTCAATTTCAGTGTATGGGAAGAGTTTCACATAAGTTTAGAATTAGGATTGCAGATAGCTTTACCAGTTCAATATCATTTAGATTAACTTCTTAGATGCGTTAGTTTAACCTAGGCGCAAAAGCTCGGGAAAGTGTTTTACATGCCATATATACGTGAAAGTTGTTCAAGTTCAGTGTATAGGAAGAGTTCACATAAGTTTAGAATTAGGATTTCATATATAGTTAGCACTTCTATATCATTGACTTTAACTTCTTAGATGCGTTATTATAACCTAGGCGCCAAAACTGGGAAAAGTGTTTTACATGTCATATACATGTGAAAATTGTTCAATTTCAGTGTATTGCAAGTGTTTCAGGTAAATTTTGAATTAGGATTGCAGATAGCGTTAGCACTTCTATATTATTTAGTTTTACTACTTAGATGCGTTAGTTTAACCTAGGCGCAAAAGCTCGGAAAAGTGTTTTACATGTCATATATATGTGAAAGTTGTTCAATTTCAGTGTATTGCAAGAGTTTTACATAAGTTTAGAATTAGGATGGCAGATAGCGTTAGCACTTCTATACCATTGAGTTTAACATCTTAGATGCGTTAGTTTAACGTATTCGCCAAAGCTCAAAAAGGGGTTTTACATGTCATATATATGTGAAAGTTGTTAAATTTAAGTGTATTGCAAGAGTTGCACATATGTTTAGAATTAGTATTGCAGATAGCATTAGCACTTCTATAACATTTATTTTAACTATTATGATGCGTTAGTTTAACCTAGGCGCAAAAGCTTGGAAAAGTGTTTTACATGTCATATATATGTGAAAGTTTTTCAATTTCAGTGTATGGGAAGAGTTTTACATAAGTTTAGAATTAGGACTTCAGATAGCGTTAGCACTTCTATATCATTTAGTTTAACTACTTAGATGCGTTAGTTTAACCTGGGCGCAAAAGCTCAGAAAAGTGTTTTACATGTCATATATATGTGAAAGTTGTTCAATTTCAGTGTATTACAAGAGTTTCATGTAAGTTTAGAATTAGCATTTTAGATAGCTTTACCAGTTCAATATCATTCAGTTTAACTTCTTAGAGGTGTTAGTTTAAGCTAGGCGCAAAAGCTCGGGAAAGTATTTTACATGACATATATATGTGAACGTTGTTCAATTTCAGTGTATTGCAAGAGTTTAACATAAGTTTAGAATTAGTATTGCAGATAGCCTTACCAGTTCAATATCATTTATTTTAACTTCGTAGATGCGTTAGTTTAACCTAGGCGCAAAAGCTCGGAAAGTGTTTTACATGTCATATATATGTGAAAGTTTTTCAATTTCAGTGTATGGGAAGAGTTTTACATAAGTTTAGAATTAGGATTTCAGATTGCGTTAGCACTTCTATATCATTTAGTTTAACTACTTAGATGCGTTAGTTTAACCTAGGCGCAAAAGCTCGGAAAAGTGTTTTACATGCCATATATATGTGAAATTTGTTCAATTTCAGTATATTGCAAGTGTTTCACATAAGTTTAGAATTAGGATTGCAGATAGCGTTAGCACTTCTATATCATTGAGTTTAACTTCTTAGACGTTTTATTTTAACCTATGTGCCAAAGCTCGGAAAAGTGTTGTACATGTCATATATATGTGAAAGTTGTTCAATTTCAGTGTATTGCAAGAGTTGCACATATGTTTAGAATTAGGATTGCAGATAGCGTTAGCACTTCTATATCATTTATTTTAACTATTTAGATGCGTTAGTTTAACCTAGGCGCAAAAGCTCGGAAAAGTGTTTTACATGTCATATATATGTGAAAGTTGTTCAATTTAAGTGTATTGCAAGAGTTTCACATAAGTTTAGAATTAGGTTTGCAGATATCGTTAGCACTTTTATATCATTGAGTTTAAGTTCTTAGATGTTTTAGTTTAACCTATGTGCCAAAGCTCGGAAAAGTGTTTTACATGTCATATATATTTGAAAGTTGTTAAATTTCAGTGTATTTCAAGAGTTTCACATAAGTTTAGAATTTGGTTTGCAGATAGCTTTACCAGTTCAAAATCATTTAGTTTAACTTCTTAGAAGCGTTATTTTAACCTAGGCGCCAAAGCTCCGAAAAGTGTTTTACATGTCATATATAAGTGAAAGTTTTTCAATTTCAGGTTATGGGAAGAGTTTCACATAAGTTTAGAATTAGGATTTCAGATAGCGTTAGCACTTCTATATCATTGAGTTTAACATCTTAGATGCATTAGTTTAACCTAGGCGCAAAAGCTAGGAAAAGTGTTTTACATGTCATATATATCTGAAAGATGTTCAATTTCAATGTGTTGGGAGAGTTTCATATAAGTTTAGAATTAGGATTGCAGATAGCTTTACCAGTTCAATATCATTTAGTTTAACTTCTTAGGTGCGTTAGTTTAACCTAGGCGCAAACGCTCGGAAAAGTGTTTTACATGTCATATATATGTGAAAGTTTTTCAATTTCAGTGTATGGGAAGAGTTTTACATAAGTTTCGAATTAGGATTTTAGTTAGCGTTAGCACTTCTATATCATTTAGTTTAACTTCTTAGATGCGTTAGTTTAACCTATGTGCCAAAGCTCAGAAAAGTGTTGTACATGCCATATATATGTGAAAGTTGTTAAATTTCAGTGTATTGCAAGAGTTTAACATAAGTTTAGAATTAGGATTGCAGATAGCTTTACCAGTTCAATATCATTTAGTTTAACTTCCAAGATGTGTTAGTTTAACCTTTTCGCCAAAGCTCGGAAAGTGTTTTACATGTCATATATATGTGAAAGTTTTTCAATTTCAGTGTATGGGAAGAGTTTTACATAAGTTTAGAATTAGGATTTCAGATTGCGTTAGCACTTCTATATCATTTAGTTTAACTACTTAGATGCGTTAGTTTAACCTAGGCGCAAAAGCTCGGAAAAGTGTTTTACATGTCATATATATGAAAAAGTTGTTCAATTTCAGTGTATTGCAAGTGTTTCACATAAGTTTAGAATTCGGATTGCAGATAGCGTTAGCACTTTTTATCGTTGAGTTTAACTTCTTAGACCTTTTATTTTAACCTATGTGCCAAAGCTCGGAAAAGTGTTGTACATATCATATATATGTGAAAGTTGTTCAATTTCAGTGTATTGCAAGAGTTGCACATATGTTTAGAATTAGGATTGCAGATAGCGTTAGCACTTCTATATCATTTATTTTAACTATTTAGATGCGTTAGTTTAACCTAGGCACAAAAGCTCGGAAATGTGTTGTACATGTCATATACATGTGAAATTTGTTCAATTTCAGTGTATTGCAAGAGTTTCACATAAGTTTAGAATTAGGATTTCATATATAGTTAGCACTTCTATATCATTGAGTTTAACTTCTTAGATGCGTTATTATAACCTAGGCGCCAAAGCTGGGAAAAGTGTTTTACATGTCATATACATGTGAAAATTGTTCAATTTCAGTGTATTGCAAGTGTTTCACGTAAATTTTGAATAAGGATTGCAGATAGCGTTAGCACTTCTATATCATTTATTTTAACTATTTAGATGTGTTAGTTTAACCTAGGCGCAAAAGCTCAGGAAAGTGTTTTACATGTCATATATATGTGAAAGTTGTTCAATTTCAGTGTATGGGAAGAGTTTCACATAAGTTTAGAATTAGGATTGCAGATAGCTTTACCAGTTCAATATCATTTAGATTAACTTCTTAGATGCGTTAGTTTAAGCTAGGCGCAAAAGCTCGGGAAAGTGTTTTACATGCCATATATACGTGAAAGTTGTTCAAGTTCAGTGTATAGGAAGAGTTTCACATAAGTTTAGAATTAGGATTTCATATATAGTTAGCACTTCTATATCATTGACTTTAACTTCTTAGATGCGTTATTATAACCTAGGCGCCAAAACTGGGAAAAGTGTTTTACATGTCATATACATGTGAAAATTGTTCAATTTCAGTGTATTGCAAGTGTTTCAGGTAAATTTTGAATTAGGATTGCAGATAGCGTTAGCACTTCTATATTATTTAGTTTTACTACTTAGATGCGTTAGTTTAACCTAGGCGCAAAAGCTCGGAAAAGTGTTTTACATGTCATATATATGTGAAAGTTGTTCAATTTCAGTGTATTGCAAGAGTTTTACATAAGTTTAGAATTAGGATGGCAGATAGCGTTAGCACTTCTATACCATTGAGTTTAACATCTTAGATGCGTTAGTTTAACGTATTCGCCAAAGCTCAAAAAGGGGTTTTACATGTCATATATATGTGAAAGTTGTTAAATTTAAGTGTATTGCAAGAGTTGCACATATGTTTAGAATTAGTATTGCAGATAGCATTAGCACTTCTATAACATTTATTTTAACTATTATGATGCGTTAGTTTAACCTAGGCGCAAAAGCTTGGAAAAGTGTTTTACATGTCATATATATGTGAAAGTTTTTCAATTTCAGTGTATGGGAAGAGTTTTACATAAGTTTAGAATTAGGACTTCAGATAGCGTTAGCACTTCTATATCATTTAGTTTAACAACTTAGATGCGTTAGTTTAACCTGGGCGCAAAAGCTCAGAAAAGTGTTTTACATGTCATATATATGTGAAAGTTGTTCAATTTCAGTGTATTACAAGAGTTTCATGTAAGTTTAGAATTAGCATTTTAGATAGCTTTACCAGTTCAATATCATTCAGTTTAACTTCTTAGAGGTGTTAGTTTAAGCTAGGCGCAAAAGCTCGGGAAAGTATTTTACATGACATATATATGTGAACGTTGTTCAATTTCAGTGTATTGCAAGAGTTTAACATAAGTTTAGAATTAGTATTGCAGATAGCCTTACCAGTTCAATATCATTTATTTTAACTTCGTAGATGCGTTAGTTTAACCTAGGCGCAAAAGCTCGGAAAGTGTTTTACATGTCATATATATGTGAAAGTTTTTCAATTTCAGTGTATGGGAAGAGTTTTACATAAGTTTAGAATTAGGATTTCAGATTGCGTTAGCACTTCTATATCATTTAGTTTAACTACTTAGATGCGTTAGTTTAACCTAGGCGCAAAAGCTCGGAAAAGTGTTTTACATGCCATATGTATGTGAAATTTGTTCAATTTCAGTATATTGCAAGTGTTTCACATAAGTTTAGAATTAGGATTGCAGATAGCGTTAGCACTTCTATATCATTGAGTTTAACTTCTTAGACGTTTTATTTTAACCTATGTGCCAAAGCTCGGAAAAGTGTTGTACATGTCATATATATGTGAAAGTTGTTCAATTTCAGTGTATTGCAAGAGTTGCACATATGTTTAGAATTAGGATTGCAGATAGCGTTAGCACTTCTATATCATTTATTTTAACTATTTAGATGCGTTAGTTTAACCTAGGCGCAAAAGCTCGGAAAAGTGTTTTACATGTCATATATATGTGAAAGTTGTTCAATTTCAGTGTATTGCAAGAGTTTCACATAAGTTTAGAATTAGGATTGCAGATAGCTTTACCAGTTCAATATCATTTAGTTTAACTTCCAAGATGTGTTAGTTTAACCTATTCGCCAAAGATCGGAAAAGTGATTTACATGTCATATATATGTGAAAGTTGTTCAATTTTAGTGTATGGGAAGAGTTTCACATAAGTTTAGAATTAGGATTTCATATATCGTTAGCACTTCTATATCATTTAGTTTAACTTCTTAGATGCGTTAGTTTAACCTAGGCGCAAAAGCTCGGAAAAGTGTTTTACATGTAATATATATGTGAAAGTTGTTCAATTTAAGTGTATTGCAAGAGTTTCACATAAGTTTAGAATTAGGTTTGCAGATATCGTTAGCACTTTTATATCATTGAGTTTAAGTTCTTAGATGTTTTAGTTTAACCTATGTGCCAAAGCTCGGAAAAGTGTTTTACATGTCATATATATTTGAAAGTTGTTAAATTTCAGTGTATTTCAAGAGTTTCACATAAGTTTAGAATTTGGTTTGCAGATAGCTTTACCAGTTCAAAATCATTTAGTTTAACTTCTTAGAAGCGTTATTTTAACCTAGGCGCCAAAGCTCCGAAAAGTGTTTTACATGTCATATATAAGTGAAAGTTTTTCAATTTCAGGTTATGGGAAGAGTTTCACATAAGTTTAGAATTAGGATTTCAGATAGCGTTAACACTTCTATATCATTGAGTTTAACATCTTAGATGCATTAGTTTAACCTAGGCGCAAAAGCTAGGAAAAGTGTTTTACATGTCATATATATCTGAAAGATGTTCAATTTCAATGTGTTGGGAGAGTTTCATATAAGTTTAGAATTAGGATTGCAGATAGCTTTACCAGTTCAATATCATTTAGTTTAACTTCTTAGATGCGTTAGTTTAACCTAGGCGCAAACGCTCGGAAAAGTGTTTTACATGTCATATATAGGTGAAAGTTGTTCAATTTCAGTGTATTACAAGAGTTTCATGTTAGTTTAGAATTAGCATTGCAGATAGCTTTACCAGTTCAATATCATTTAGTTTAACTTCTTAGATGCGTTAGTTTAACCTAGGCGCAAAAGCTCGGAAAAGTGATTTACATGTCATATATATGTGAAAGTTTTTCAATTTCAGTGTATGGGAAGAGTTTTACATAAGTTTCGAATTAGGATTTTAGTTAGCGTTAGCACTTCTATATCATTTAGTTTAACTTCTTAGATGCGTTAGTTTAACCTATGTGCCAAAGCTCAGAAAAGTGTTGTACATGCCATATATATGTGAAAGTTGTTAAATTTCAGTGTATTGCAAGAGTTTCACATAAGTTTAGAATTAGGATTGCAGATAGCTTTACCAGTTCAATATCATTTAGTTTAACTTCCAAGATGTGTTAGTTTAACCTATTCGCCAAAGCTCGGAAAGTGTTTTACATGTCATATATATGTGAAAGTTTTTCAATTTCAGTGTATGGGAAGAGTTTTACATAAGTTTAGAATTAGGATTTCAGATTGCGTTAGCACTTCTATATCATTTAGTTTAACTACTTAGATGCGTTAGTTTAACCTAGGCGCAAAAGCTCGGAAAAGTGTTTTACATGTCATATATATGAAAAAGTTGTTCAATTTCAGTGTATTGCAAGTGTTTCACATAAGTTTAGAATTCGGATTGCAGATAGCGTTAGCACTTTTTATCATTGAGTTTAACTTCTTAGACCTTTTATTTTAACCTATGTGCCAAAGCTCGGAAAAGTGTTGTACATATCATATATATGTGAAAGTTGTTCAATTTCAGTGTATTGCAAGAGTTGCACATATGTTTAGAATTAGGATTGCAGATAGCGTTAGCACTTCTATATCATTTATTTTAACTATTTAGATGCGTTAGTTTAACCTAGGCACAAAAGCTCGGAAATGTGTTGTACATGTCATATACATGTGAAATTTGTTCAATTTCAGTGTATTGCAAGAGTTTCACATAAGTTTAGAATTAGGATTGCAGATAGCGTTAGCACTTCTATATCATTGAGTTTAACTTCTTAGACGCGTTATTATAACCTAGGCGCCAAAGCTGGGAAAAGTGTTTTACATGTCATATACATGTGAAAGTTGTTCAATTTCAGTGTATTGCAAGTGTTTCACGTAAATTTTGAATAAGGATTGCAGATAGCGTTAGCACTTCTATATCATTTATTTTAACTATTTAGATGCGTTAGTTTAACCTAGGCGCAAAAGCTCGGAAAAGTGTTTTACATGTCATATATATGTGAAAGTTGTTCAATTTCAGTGTATTGCAAGAGTTTCACATAAGTTTAGAATTAGGATTGCAGATAGCTTTACCAGTTCAATATAATTTAGTTTAACTTCCAAGATGTGTTAGTTTAACCTATTCGCCAAAGATCGGAAAAGTGATTTACATGTCATATATATGTGAAAGTTGTTCAATTTTAGTGTATGGGAAGAGTTTCACATAAGTTTAGAATTAGGATTTCATATATCGTTAGCACTTCTATATCATTTAGTTTAACTTCTTAGATGCGTTAGTTTAACCTAGGCGCAAAAGCTCGGAAAAGTGTTTTACATGTAATATATATGTGAAAGTTGTTCAATTTAAGTGTATTGCAAGAGTTTCACATAAGTTTAGAATTAGGTTTGCAGATATCGTTAGCACTTTTATATCATTGAGTTTAAGTTCTTAGATGTTTTAGTTTAACCTATGTGCCAAAGCTCGGAAAAGTGTTTTACATGTCATATATATTTGAAAGTTGTTAAATTTCAGTGTATTTCAAGAGTTTCACATAAGTTTAGAATTTGGTTTGCAGATAGCTTTACCAGTTCAAAATCATTTAGTTTAACTTCTTAGAAGCGTTATTTTAACCTAGGCGCCAAAGCTCCGAAAAGTGTTTTACATGTCATATATAAGTGAAAGTTTTTCAATTTCAGGTTATGGGAAGAGTTTCACATAAGTTTAGAATTAGGATTTCAGATAGCGTTAGCACTTCTATATCATTGAGTTTAACATCTTAGATGCATTAGTTTAACCTAGGCGCAAAAGCTAGGAAAAGTGTTTTACATGTCATATATATCTGAAAGATGTTCAATTTCAATGTGTTGGGAGAGTTTCATATAAGTTTAGAATTAGGATTGCAGATAGCTTTACCAGTTCAATATCATTTAGTTTAACTTCTTAGGTGCGTTAGTTTAACCTAGGCGCAAACGCTCGGAAAAGTGTTTTACATGTCATATATATGTGAAAGTTTTTCAATTTCAGTGTATGGGAAGAGTTTTACATAAGTTTCGAATTAGGATTTTAGTTAGCGTTAGCACTTCTATATCATTTAGTTTAACTTCTTAGATGCGTTAGTTTAACCTATGTGCCAAAGCTCAGAAAAGTGTTGTACATGCCATATATATGTGAAAGTTGTTAAATTTCAGTGTATTGCAAGAGTTTAACATAAGTTTAGAATTAGGATTGCAGATAGCTTTACCAGTTCAATATCATTTAGTTTAACTTCCAAGATGTG
The DNA here is from genome assembly GCF_963383645.1 of Muscardinus avellanarius. Taxonomy (NCBI): domain Eukaryota; kingdom Metazoa; phylum Chordata; class Mammalia; order Rodentia; family Gliridae; genus Muscardinus; species Muscardinus avellanarius. Next base: position 43,329,903 of record NC_137801.1, on the reverse strand, counting down.
TTAGTTTAACCTTTTCGCCAAAGCTCGGAAAGTGTTTTACATGTCATATATATGTGAAAGTTTTTCAATTTCAGTGTATGGGAAGAGTTTTACATAAGTTTAGAATTAGGATTTCAGATTGCGTTAGCACTTCTATATCATTTAGTTTAACTACTTAGATGCGTTAGTTTAACCTAGGCGCAAAAGCTCGGAAAAGTGTTTTACATGTCATATATATGAAAAAGTTGTTCAATTTCAGTGTATTGCAAGTGTTTCACATAAGTTTAGAATTCGGATTGCAGATAGCGTTAGCACTTTTTATCGTTGAGTTTAACTTCTTAGACCTTTTATTTTAACCTATGTGCCAAAGCTCGGAAATGTGTTGTACATATCATATATATGTGAAAGTTGTTCAATTTCAGTGTATTGCAAGAGTTGCACATATGTTTAGAATTAGGATTGCAGATAGCGTTAGCACTTCTATATCATTTATTTTAACTATTTAGATGCGTTAGTTTAACCTAGGCACAAAAGCTCGGAAATGTGTTGTACATGTCATATACATGTGAAATTTGTTCAATTTCAGTGTATTGCAAGAGTTTCACATAAGTTTAGAATTAGGATTTCATATATAGTTAGCACTTCTATATCATTGAGTTTAACTTCTTAGATGCGTTATTATAACCTAGGCGCCAAAGCTGGGAAAAGTGTTTTACATGTCATATACATGTGAAAATTGTTCAATTTCAGTGTATTGCAAGTGTTTCACGTAAATTTTGAATAAGGATTGCAGATAGCGTTAGCACTTCTATATCATTTATTTTAACTATTTAGATGTGTTAGTTTAACCTAGGCGCAAAAGCTCAGGAAAGTGTTTTACATGTCATATATATGTGAAAGTTGTTCAATTTCAGTGTATGGGAAGAGTTTCACATAAGTTTAGAATTAGGATTGCAGATAGCTTTACCAGTTCAATATCATTTAGATTAACTTCTTAGATGCGTTAGTTTAAGCTAGGCGCAAAAGCTCGGGAAAGTGTTTTACATGCCATATATACGTGAAAGTTGTTCAAGTTCAGTGTATAGGAAGAGTTTCACATAAGTTTAGAATTAGGATTTCATATATAGTTAGCACTTCTATATCATTGACTTTAACTTCTTAGATGCGTTATTATAACCTAGGCGCCAAAACTGGGAAAAGTGTTTTACATGTCATATACATGTGAAAATTGTTCAATTTCAGTGTATTGCAAGTGTTTCAGGTAAATTTTGAATTAGGATTGCAGATAGCGTTAGCACTTCTATATTATTTAGTTTTACTACTTAGATGCGTTAGTTTAACCTAGGCGCAAAAGCTCGGAAAAGTGTTTTACATGTCATATATATGTGAAAGTTGTTCAATTTCAGTGTATTGCAAGAGTTTTACATAAGTTTAGAATTAGGATGGCAGATAGCGTTAGCACTTCTATACCATTGAGTTTAACATCTTAGATGCGTTAGTTTAACGTATTCGCCAAAGCTCAAAAAGGGGTTTTACATGTCATATATATGTGAAAGTTGTTAAATTTAAGTGTATTGCAAGAGTTGCACATATGTTTAGAATTAGTATTGCAGATAGCATTAGCACTTCTATAACATTTATTTTAACTATTATGATGCGTTAGTTTAACCTAGGCGCAAAAGCTTGGAAAAGTGTTTTACATGTCATATATATGTGAAAGTTTTTCAATTTCAGTGTATGGGAAGAGTTTTACATAAGTTTAGAATTAGGACTTCAGATAGCGTTAGCACTTCTATATCATTTAGTTTAACAACTTAGATGCGTTAGTTTAACCTGGGCGCAAAAGCTCAGAAAAGTGTTTTACATGTCATATATATGTGAAAGTTGTTCAATTTCAGTGTATTACAAGAGTTTCATGTAAGTTTAGAATTAGCATTTTAGATAGCTTTACCAGTTCAATATCATTCAGTTTAACTTCTTAGAGGTGTTAGTTTAAGCTAGGCGCAAAAGCTCGGGAAAGTATTTTACATGACATATATATGTGAACGTTGTTCAATTTCAGTGTATTGCAAGAGTTTAACATAAGTTTAGAATTAGTATTGCAGATAGCCTTACCAGTTCAATATCATTTATTTTAACTTCGTAGATGCGTTAGTTTAACCTAGGCGCAAAAGCTCGGAAAGTGTTTTACATGTCATATATATGTGAAAGTTTTTCAATTTCAGTGTATGGGAAGAGTTTTACATAAGTTTAGAATTAGGATTTCAGATTGCGTTAGCACTTCTATATCATTTAGTTTAACTACTTAGATGCGTTAGTTTAACCTAGGCGCAAAAGCTCGGAAAAGTGTTTTACATGCCATATGTATGTGAAATTTGTTCAATTTCAGTATATTGCAAGTGTTTCACATAAGTTTAGAATTAGGATTGCAGATAGCGTTAGCACTTCTATATCATTGAGTTTAACTTCTTAGACGTTTTATTTTAACCTATGTGCCAAAGCTCGGAAAAGTGTTGTACATGTCATATATATGTGAAAGTTGTTCAATTTCAGTGTATTGCAAGAGTTGCACATATGTTTAGAATTAGGATTGCAGATAGCGTTAGCACTTCTATATCATTTATTTTAACTATTTAGATGCGTTAGTTTAACCTAGGCGCAAAAGCTCGGAAAAGTGTTTTACATGTCATATATATGTGAAAGTTGTTCAATTTCAGTGTATTGCAAGAGTTTCACATAAGTTTAGAATTAGGATTGCAGATAGCTTTACCAGTTCAATATCATTTAGTTTAACTTCCAAGATGTGTTAGTTTAACCTATTCGCCAAAGATCGGAAAAGTGATTTACATGTCATATATATGTGAAAGTTGTTCAATTTTAGTGTATGGGAAGAGTTTCACATAAGTTTAGAATTAGGATTTCATATATCGTTAGCACTTCTATATCATTTAGTTTAACTTCTTAGATGCGTTAGTTTAACCTAGGCGCAAAAGCTCGGAAAAGTGTTTTACATGTAATATATATGTGAAAGTTGTTCAATTTAAGTGTATTGCAAGAGTTTCACATAAGTTTAGAATTAGGTTTGCAGATATCGTTAGCACTTTTATATCATTGAGTTTAAGTTCTTAGATGTTTTAGTTTAACCTATGTGCCAAAGCTCGGAAAAGTGTTTTACATGTCATATATATTTGAAAGTTGTTAAATTTCAGTGTATTTCAAGAGTTTCACATAAGTTTAGAATTTGGTTTGCAGATAGCTTTACCAGTTCAAAATCATTTAGTTTAACTTCTTAGAAGCGTTATTTTAACCTAGGCGCCAAAGCTCCGAAAAGTGTTTTACATGTCATATATAAGTGAAAGTTTTTCAATTTCAGGTTATGGGAAGAGTTTCACATAAGTTTAGAATTAGGATTTCAGATAGCGTTAGCACTTCTATATCATTGAGTTTAACATCTTAGATGCATTAGTTTAACCTAGGCGCAAAAGCTAGGAAAAGTGTTTTACATGTCATATATATCTGAAAGATGTTCAATTTCAATGTGTTGGGAGAGTTTCATATAAGTTTAGAATTAGGATTGCAGATAGCTTTACCAGTTCAATATCATTTAGTTTAACTTCTTAGATGCGTTAGTTTAACCTAGGCGCAAACGCTCGGAAAAGTGTTTTACATGTCATATATAGGTGAAAGTTGTTCAATTTCAGTGTATTACAAGAGTTTCATGTTAGTTTAGAATTAGCATTGCAGATAGCTTTACCAGTTCAATATCATTTAGTTTAACTTCTTAGATGCGTTAGTTTAACCTAGGCGCAAAAGCTCGGAAAAGTGATTTACATGTCATATATATGTGAAAGTTTTTCAATTTCAGTGTATGGGAAGAGTTTTACATAAGTTTCGAATTAGGATTTTAGTTAGCGTTAGCACTTCTATATCATTGAGTTTAACTTCTTAGATGCGTTAGTTTAACCTAGGCGCCAAAGCTGGGAAAAGTGTTTTACATGTCATATACATGTGAAAATTGTTCAATTTCAGTGTATTGCAAGTGTTTCACGTAAATTTTGAATAAGGATTGCAGATAGCGTTAGCACTTCTATATCATTTATTTTAACTATTTAGATGTGTTAGTTTAACCTAGGCGCAAAAGCTCAGGAAAGTGTTTTACATGTCATATATATGTGAAAGTTGTTCAATTTCAGTGTATGGGAAGAGTTTCACATAAGTTTAGAATTAGGATTGCAGATAGCTTTACCAGTTCAATATCATTTAGATTAACTTCTTAGATGCGTTAGTTTAACCTAGGCGCAAAAGCTCGGGAAAGTGTTTTACATGCCATATATACGTGAAAGTTGTTCAAGTTCAGTGTATAGGAAGAGTTCACATAAGTTTAGAATTAGGATTTCATATATAGTTAGCACTTCTATATCATTGACTTTAACTTCTTAGATGCGTTATTATAACCTAGGCGCCAAAACTGGGAAAAGTGTTTTACATGTCATATACATGTGAAAATTGTTCAATTTCAGTGTATTGCAAGTGTTTCAGGTAAATTTTGAATTAGGATTGCAGATAGCGTTAGCACTTCTATATTATTTAGTTTTACTACTTAGATGCGTTAGTTTAACCTAGGCGCAAAAGCTCGGAAACGTATATTCAGTGTATTGCAAGAGTTTAACATAAGTTTAGAATTAGTATTGCAGATAGCCTTACCAGTTCAATATCATTTATTTTAACTTCGTAGATGCGTTAGTTTAACCTAGGCGCAAAAGCTCGGAAAGTGTTTTACATGTCATATATATATGAAAGTTTTTCAATTTCAGTGTATGGGAAGAGTTTTACATAAGTTTAGAATTAGGATTTCAGATTGCGTTAGCACTTCTATATCATTGAGTTTAACTTCTTAGACGTTTTATTTTAACCTATGTGCCAAAGCTCGGAAAAGTGTTGTACATGTCATATATATGTGAAAGTTGTTCAATTTCAGTGTATTGCAAGAGTTGCACATATGTTTAGAATTAGGATTGCAGATAGTGTTAGCACTTCTATATCATTTATTTTAACTATTTAGATGCGTTAGTTTAACCTAGGCGCAAAAGCTCGGAAAAGTGTTTTACATGTCATATATATGTGAAAGTTGTTCAATTTCAGTGTATTGCAAGAGTTTCACATAAGTTTAGAATTAGGATTGCAGATAGCTTTACCAGTTCAATATCATTTAGTTTAACTTCCAAGATGTGTTAGTTTAACCTATTCGCCAAAGATCGGAAAAGTGATTTACATGTCATATATATGTGAAAGTTGTTCAATTTTAGTGTATGGGAAGAGTTTCACATAAGTTTAGAATTAGGATTTCATATATCGTTAGCACTTCTATATCATTTAGTTTAACTTCTTAGATGCGTTAGTTTAACCTAGGCGCAAAAGCTCGGAAAAGTGTTTTACATGTAATATATATGTGAAAGTTGTTCAATTTAAGTGTATTGCAGAGTTTCACATAAGTTTAGAATTAGGTTTGCAGATATCGTTAGCACTTTTATATCATTGAGTTTAAGTTCTTAGATGTTTTAGTTTAACCTATGTGCCAAAGCTCGGAAAAGTGTTTTACATGTCATATATATTTGAAAGTTGTTAAATTTCAGTGTATTTCAAGAGTTTCACATAAGTTTAGAATTTGGTTTGCAGATAGCTTTACCAGTTCAAAATCATTTAGTTTAACTTCTTAGAAGCGTTATTTTAACCTAGGCGCCAAAGCTCCGAAAAGTGTTTTACATGTCATATATAAGTGAAAGTTTTTCAATTTCAGGTTATGGGAAGAGTTTCACATAAGTTTAGAATTAGGATTTCAGATAGCGTTAGCACTTCTATATCATTGAGTTTAACATCTTAGATGCATTAGTTTAACCTAGGCGCAAAAGCTAGGAAAAGTGTTTTACATGTCATATATATCTGAAAGATGTTCAATTTCAATGTGTTGGGAGAGTTTCATATAAGTTTAGAATTAGGATTGCAGATAGCTTTACCAGTTCAATATCATTTAGTTTAACTTCTTAGATGCGTTAGTTTAACCTAGGCGCAAACGCTCGGAAAAGTGTTTTACATGTCATATATATGTGAAAGTTGTTCAATTTCAGTGTATTACAAGAGTTTCATGTTAGTTTAGAATTAGCATTGCAGATAGCTTTACCAGTTCAATATCATTTAGTTTAACTTCTTAGATGCGTTAGTTTAACCTAGGCGCAAAAGCTCGGAAAAGTGATTTACATGTCATATATATGTGAAAGTTTTTCAATTTCAGTGTATGGGAAGAGTTTTACATAAGTTTCGAATTAGGATTTTAGTTAGCGTTAGCACTTCTATATCATTTAGTTTAACTTCTTAGATGCGTTAGTTTAACCTATGTGCCAAAGCTCAGAAAAGTGTTGTACATGCCATATATATGTGAAAGTTGTTAAATTTCAGTGTATTGCAAGAGTTTCACATAAGTTTAGAATTAGGATTGCAGATAGCTTTACCAGTTCAATATCATTTAGTTTAACTTCCAAGATGTGTTAGTTTAACCTATTCGCCAAAGCTCGGAAAGTGTTTTACATGTCATATATATGTGAAAGTTTTTCAATTTCAGTGTATGGGAAGAGTTTTACATAAGTTTAGAATTAGGATTTCAGATTGCGTTAGCACTTCTATATCATTTAGTTTAACTACTTAGATGCGTTAGTTTAACCTAGGCGCAAAAGCTCGGAAAAGTGTTTTACATGTCATATATATGAAAAAGTTGTTCAATTTCAGTGTATTGCAAGTGTTTCACATAAGTTTAGAATTCGGATTGCAGATAGCGTTAGCACTTTTTATCATTGAGTTTAACTTCTTAGACCTTTTATTTTAACCTATGTGCCAAAGCTCGGAAAAGTGTTGTACATATCATATATATGTGAAAGTTGTTCAATTTCAGTGTATTGCAAGAGTTGCACATATGTTTAGAATTAGGATTGCAGATAGCGTTAGCACTTCTATATCATTTATTTTAACTATTTAGATGCGTTTGTTTAACCTAGGCACAAAAGCTCGGAAATGTGTTGTACATGTCATATACATGTGAAATTTGTTCAATTTCAGTGTATTGCAAGAGTTTCACATAAGTTTAGAATTAGGATTTCATATATAGTTAGCACTTCTATATCATTGAGTTTAACTTCTTAGATGCGTTATTATAACCTAGGCGCCAAAGCTGGGAAAAGTGTTTTACATGTCATATACATGTGAAAATTGTTCAATTTCAGTGTATTGCAAGTGTTTCACGTAAATTTTGAATAAGGATTGCAGATAGCGTTAGCACTTCTATATCATTTATTTTAACTATTTAGATGTGTTAGTTTAACCTAGGCGCAAAAGCTCAGGAAAGTGTTTTACATGTCATATATATGTGAAAGTTGTTCAATTTCAGTGTATTGCAAGAGTTTCACATAAGTTTAGAATTAGGATTGCAGATAGCGTTAGCACTTCTATATCATTTATTTTAACTATTTAGATGTGTTAGTTTAACCTAGGCGCAAAAGCTCAGGAAAGTGTTTTACATGTCATATATATGTGAAAGTTGTTCAATTTCAGTGTATTGCAAGAGTTTCACATAAGTTTAGAATTAGGATTGCAGATAGCGTAGGTACTTCTATATCATTTACTTTAACTACTTAGATGCGTTAGTTTAACCTAGGCGCAAACGCTCGGAAAAGTGTTTTACATGTCATATATAGGTGAAAGTTGTTCAATTTCAGTGTATTACAAGAGTTTCATGTTAGTTTAGAATTAGCATTGCAGATAGCTTTACCAGTTCAATATCATTTAGTTTAACTTCTTAGATGCGTTAGTTTAACCTAGGCGCAAAAGCTCGGAAAAGTGATTTACATGTCATATATATGTGAAAGTTTTTCAATTTCAGTGTATGGGAAGAGTTTTACATAAGTTTCGAATTAGGATTTTAGTTAGCGTTAGCACTTCTATATCATTTAGTTTAACTTCTTAGATGCGTTAGTTTAACCTATGTGCCAAAGCTCAGAAAAGTGTTGTACATGCCATATATATGTGAAAGTTGTTAAATTTCAGTGTATTGCAAGAGTTTCACATAAGTTTAGAATTAGGATTGCAGATAGCTTTACCAGTTCAATATCATTTAGTTTAACTTCCAAGATGTGTTAGTTTAACCTATTCGCCAAAGCTCGGAAAGTGTTTTACATGTCATATATATGTGAAAGTTTTTCAATTTCAGTGTATGGGAAGAGTTTTACATAAGTTTAGAATTAGGATTTCAGATTGCGTTAGCACTTCTATATCATTTAGTTTAACTACTTAGATGCGTTAGTTTAACCTAGGCGCAAAAGCTCGGAAAAGTGTTTTACATGTCATATATATGAAAAAGTTGTTCAATTTCAGTGTATTGCAAGTGTTTCACATAAGTTTAGAATTCGGATTGCAGATAGCGTTAGCACTTTTTATCATTGAGTTTAACTTCTTAGACCTTTTATTTTAACCTATGTGCCAAAGCTCGGAAAAGTGTTGTACATATCATATATATGTGAAAGTTGTTCAATTTCAGTGTATTGCAAGAGTTGCACATATGTTTAGAATTAGGATTGCAGATAGCGTTAGCACTTCTATATCATTTATTTTAACTATTTAGATGCGTTAGTTTAACCTAGGCACAAAAGCTCGGAAATGTGTTGTACATGTCATATACATGTGAAATTTGTTCAATTTCAGTGTATTGCAAGAGTTTCACATAAGTTTAGAATTAGGATTTCATATATAGTTAGCACTTCTATATCATTGAGTTTAACTTCTTAGATGCGTTATTATAACCTAGGCGCCAAAGCTGGGAAAAGTGTTTTACATGTCATATACATGTGAAAATTGTTCAATTTCAGTGTATTGCAAGTGTTTCACGTAAATTTTGAATAAGGATTGCAGATAGCGTTAGCACTTCTATATCATTTATTTTAACTATTTAGATGTGTTAGTTTAACCTAGGCGCAAAAGCTCAGGAAAGTGTTTTACATGTCATATATATGTGAAAGTTGTTCAATTTCAGTGTATTGCAAGAGTTTCACATAAGTTTAGAATTAGGATTGCAGATAGCGTAGGTACTTCTATATCATTTACTTTAACTACTTAGATGCGTTAGTTTAACCTAGGCGCAAACGCTCGGAAAAGTGTTTTACATGTCATATATAGGTGAAAGTTGTTCAATTTCAGTGTATTACAAGAGTTTCATGTTAGTTTAGAATTAGCATTGCAGATAGCTTTACCAGTTCAATATCATTTAGTTTAACTTCTTAGATGCGTTAGTTTAACCTAGGCGCAAAAGCTCGGAAAAGTGATTTACATGTCATATATATGTGAAAGTTTTTCAATTTCAGTGTATGGGAAGAGTTTTACATAAGTTTCGAATTAGGATTTTAGTTAGCGTTAGCACTTCTATATCATTTAGTTTAACTTCTTAGATGCGTTAGTTTAACCTATGTGCCAAAGCTCAGAAAAGTGTTGTACATGCCATATATATGTGAAAGTTGTTAAATTTCAGTGTATTGCAAGAGTTTCACATAAGTTTAGAATTAGGATTGCAGATAGCTTTACCAGTTCAATATCATTTAGTTTAACTTCCAAGATGTGTTAGTTTAACCTATTCGCCAAAGCTCGGAAAGTGTTTTACATGTCATATATATGTGAAAGTTTTTCAATTTCAGTGTATGGGAAGAGTTTTACATAAGTTTAGAATTAGGATTTCAGATTGCGTTAGCACTTCTATATCATTTAGTTTAACTACTTAGATGCGTTAGTTTAACCTAGGCGCAAAAGCTCGGAAAAGTGTTTTACATGTCATATATATGAAAAAGTTGTTCAATTTCAGTGTATTGCAAGTGTTTCACATAAGTTTAGAATTCGGATTGCAGATAGCGTTAGCACTTTTTATCATTGAGTTTAACTTCTTAGACCTTTTATTTTAACCTATGTGCCAAAGCTCGGAAAAGTGTTGTACATATCATATATATGTGAAAGTTGTTCAATTTCAGTGTATTGCAAGAGTTGCACATATGTTTAGAATTAGGATTGCAGATAGCGTTAGCACTTCTATATCATTTATTTTAACTATTTAGATGCGTTAGTTTAACCTAGGCACAAAAGCTCGGAAATGTGTTGTACATGTCATATACATGTGAAATTTGTTCAATTTCAGTGTATTGCAAGAGTTTCACATAAGTTTAGAATTAGGATTTCATATATAGTTAGCACTTCTATATCATTGAGTTTAACTTCTTAGATGCGTTATTATAACCTAGGCGCCAAAGCTGGGAAAAGTGTTTTACATGTCATATACATGTGAAAATTGTTCAATTTCAGTGTATTGCAAGTGTTTCACGTAAATTTTGAATAAGGATTGCAGATAGCGTTAGCACTTCTATATCATTTATTTTAACTATTTAGATGTGTTAGTTTAACCTAGGCGCAAAAGCTCAGGAAAGTGTTTTACATGTCATATATATGTGAAAGTTGTTCAATTTCAGTGTATTGCAAGAGTTTCACATAAGTTTAGAATTAGGATTGCAGATAGCGTTAGCACTTCTATATCATTTATTTTAACTATTTAGATGTGTTAGTTTAACCTAGGCGCAAAAGCTCAGGAAAGTGTTTTACATGTCATATATATGTGAAAGTTGTTCAATTTCAGTGTATTGCAAGAGTTTCACATAAGTTTAGAATTAGGATTGCAGATAGCGTAGGTACTTCTATATCATTTACTTTAACTACTTAGATGCGTTAGTTTAACCTAGGCGCAAACGCTCGGAAAAGTGTTTTACATGTCATATATAGGTGAAAGTTGTTCAATTTCAGTGTATTACAAGAGTTTCATGTTAGTTTAGAATTAGCATTGCAGATAGCTTTACCCGTTCAATATCATTTAGTTTAACTTCTTAGATGCGTTAGTTTAACCTAGGCGCAAAAGCTCGGAAAAGTGATTTACATGTCATATATATGTGAAAGTTTTTCAATTTCAGTGTATGGGAAGAGTTTTACATAAGTTTCGAATTAGGATTTTAGTTAGCGTTAGCACTTCTATATCATTTAGTTTAACTTCTTAGATGCGTTAGTTTAACCTATGTGCCAAAGCTCAGAAAAGTGTTGTACATGCCATATATATGTGAAAGTTGTTAAATTTCAGTGTATTGCAAGAGTTTCACATAAGTTTAGAATTAGGATTGCAGATAGCTTTACCAGTTCAATATCATTTAGTTTAACTTCCAAGATGTGTTAGTTTAACCTATTCGCCAAAGCTCGGAAAGTGTTTTACATGTCATATATATGTGAAAGTTTTTCAATTTCAGTGTATGGGAAGAGTTTCACATAAGTTTAGAATTAGGATTTCAGATTGCGTTAGCACTTCTATATCATTTAGTTTAACTACTTAGATGCGTTAGTTTAACCTAGGCGCAAAAGCTCGGAAAAGTGTTTTACATGTCATATATATGAAAAAGTTGTTCAATTTCAGTGTATTGCAAGTGTTTCACATAAGTTTAGAATTCGGATTGCAGATAGCGTTAGCACTTTTTATCATTGAGTTTAACTTCTTAGACCTTTTATTTTAACCTATGTGCCAAAGCTCGGAAAAGTGTTGTACATATCATATATATGTGAAAGTTGTTCAATTTCAGTGTATTGCAAGAGTTGCACATATGTTTAGAATTAGGATTGCAGATAGCGTTAGCACTTCTATATCATTTATTTTAACTATTTAGATGCGTTAGTTTAACCTAGGCACAAAAGCTCGGAAATGTGTTGTACATGTCATATACATGTGAAATTTGTTCAATTTCAGTGTATTGCAAGAGTTTCACATAAGTTTAGAATTAGGATTTCATATATAGTTAGCACTTCTATATCATTGAGTTTAACTTCTTAGATGCGTTATTATAACCTAGGCGCCAAAGCTGGGAAAAGTGTTTTACATGTCATATACATGTGAAAGTTGTTCAATTTCAGTGTATTGCAAGTGTTTCACGTAAATTTTGAATAAGGATTGCAGATAGCGTTAGCACTTCTATATCATTTATTTTAACTATTTAGATGCGTTAGTTTAACCTAGGCGCAAAAGCTCGGAAAAGTGTTTTACATGTCATATATATGTGAAAGTTGTTCAATTTCAGTGTATTGCAAGAGTTTCACATAAGTTTAGAATTAGGATTGCAGATAGCTTTACCAGTTCAATATCATTTAGTTTAACTTCCAAGATGTGTTAGTTTAACCTATTCGCCAAAGATCGGAAAAGTGATTTACATGTCATATATATGTGAAAGTTGTTCAATTTCAGTGTATGGGAAGAGTTTCACATAAGTTTAGAATTAGGATTGCAGATAGCTTTACCAGTTCAATATCATTTAGATTAACTTCTTAGATGCGTTAGTTTAACCTAGGCGCAAAAGCTCGGGAAAGTGTTTTACATGCCATATATACGTGAAAGTTGTTCAAGTTCAGTGTATAGGAAGAGTTCACATAAGTTTAGAATTAGGATTTCATATATAGTTAGCACTTCTATATCATTGACTTTAACTTCTTAGATGCGTTATTATAACCTAGGCGCCAAAACTGGGAAAAGTGTTTTACATGTCATATACATGTGAAAATTGTTCAATTTCAGTGTATTGCAAGTGTTTCAGGTAAATTTTGAATTAGGATTGCAGATAGCGTTAGCACTTCTATATTATTTAGTTTTACTACTTAGATGCGTTAGTTTAACCTAGGCGCAAAAGCTCGGAAACGTATATTCAGTGTATTGCAAGAGTTTAACATAAGTTTAGAATTAGTATTGCAGATAGCCTTACCAGTTCAATATCATTTATTTTAACTTCGTAGATGCGTTAGTTTAACCTAGGCGCAAAAGCTCGGAAAGTGTTTTACATGTCATATATATATGAAAGTTTTTCAATTTCAGTGTATGGGAAGAGTTTTACATAAGTTTAGAATTAGGATTTCAGATTGCGTTAGCACTTCTATATCATTGAGTTTAACTTCTTAGACGTTTTATTTTAACCTATGTGCCAAAGCTCGGAAAAGTGTTGTACATGTCATATATATGTGAAAGTTGTTCAATTTCAGTGTATTGCAAGAGTTGCACATATGTTTAGAATTAGGATTGCAGATAGTGTTAGCACTTCTATATCATTTATTTTAACTATTTAGATGCGTTAGTTTAACCTAGGCGCAAAAGCTCGGAAAAGTGTTTTACATGTCATATATATGTGAAAGTTGTTCAATTTCAGTGTATTGCAAGAGTTTCACATAAGTTTAGAATTAGGATTGCAGATAGCGTAGGTACTTCTATATCATTTACTTTAACTACTTAGATGCGTTAGTTCAACCTAGGCGCAAAAGCTCGGAAAAGTGTTTTACATGTCATATATATGTGAAAGTTGTTCAATTTCAGTGTATGGGAAGAGTTTCACATAAGTTTAGAATTAGGATTGCAGATAGCTTTACCAGTTCAATATCATTTAGATTAACTTCTTAGATGCGTTAGTTTAACCTAGGCGCAAAAGCTCGGGAAAGTGTTTTACATGCCATATATACGTGAAAGTTGTTCAAGTTCAGTGTATAGGAAGAGTTCACATAAGTTTAGAATTAGGATTTCATATATAGTTAGCACTTCTATATCATTGACTTTAACTTCTTAGATGCGTTATTATAACCTAGGCGCCAAAACTGGGAAAAGTGTTTTACATGTCATATACATGTGAAAATTGTTCAATTTCAGTGTATTGCAAGTGTTTCAGGTAAATTTTGAATTAGGATTGCAGATAGCGTTAGCACTTCTATATTATTTAGTTTTACTACTTAGATGCGTTAGTTTAACCTAGGCGCAAAAGCTCGGAAAAGTGTTTTACATGTCATATATATGTGAAAGTTGTTCAATTTCAGTGTATTGCAAGAGTTTTACATAAGTTTAGAATTAGGATGGCAGATAGCGTTAGCACTTCTATACCATTGAGTTTAACATCTTAGATGCGTTAGTTTAACGTATTCGCCAAAGCTCAAAAAGGGGTTTTACATGTCATATATATGTGAAAGTTGTTAAATTTAAGTGTATTGCAAGAGTTGCACATATGTTTAGAATTAGTATTGCAGATAGCATTAGCACTTCTATAACATTTATTTTAACTATTATGATGCGTTAGTTTAACCTAGGCGCAAAAGCTTGGAAAAGTGTTTTACATGTCATATATATGTGAAAGTTTTTCAATTTCAGTGTATGGGAAGAGTTTTACATAAGTTTAGAATTAGGACTTCAGATAGCGTTAGCACTTCTATATCATTTAGTTTAACTACTTAGATGCGTTAGTTTAACCTGGGCGCAAAAGCTCAGAAAAGTGTTTTACATGTCATATATATGTGAAAGTTGTTCAATTTCAGTGTATTACAAGAGTTTCATGTAAGTTTAGAATTAGCATTTTAGATAGCTTTACCAGTTCAATATCATTCAGTTTAACTTCTTAGAGGTGTTAGTTTAAGCTAGGCGCAAAAGCTCGGGAAAGTATTTTACATGACATATATATGTGAACGTTGTTCAATTTCAGTGTATTGCAAGAGTTTAACATAAGTTTAGAATTAGTATTGCAGATAGCCTTACCAGTTCAATATCATTTATTTTAACTTCGTAGATGCGTTAGTTTAACCTAGGCGCAAAAGCTCGGAAAGTGTTTTACATGTCATATATATGTGAAAGTTTTTCAATTTCAGTGTATGGGAAGAGTTTTACATAAGTTTAGAATTAGGATTTCAGATTGCGTTAGCACTTCTATATCATTGAGTTTAACTTCTTAGACGTTTTATTTTAACCTATGTGCCAAAGCTCGGAAAAGTGTTGTACATGTCATATATATGTGAAAGTTGTTCAATTTCAGTGTATTGCAAGAGTTGCACATATGTTTAGAATTAGGATTGCAGATAGTGTTAGCACTTCTATATCATTTAACTATTTAGATGCGTTAGTTTAACCTAGGCGCAAAAGCTCGGAAAAGTGTTTTACATGTCATATATATGTGAAAGTTGTTCAATTTCAGTGTATTGCAAGAGTTTCACATAAGTTTAGAATTAGGATTGCAGATAGCTTTACCAGTTCAATATCATTTAGTTTAACTTCCAAGATGTGTTAGTTTAACCTATTCGCCAAAGATCGGAAAAGTGATTTACATGTCATATATATGTGAAAGTTGTTCAATTTTAGTGTATGGGAAGAGTTTCACATAAGTTTAGAATTAGGATTTCATATATCGTTAGCACTTCTATATCATTTAGTTTAACTTCTTAGATGCGTTAGTTTAACCTAGGCGCAAAAGCTCGGAAAAGTGTTTTACATGTAATATATATGTGAAAGTTGTTCAATTTAAGTGTATTGCAAGAGTTTCACATAAGTTTAGAATTAGGTTTGCAGATATCGTTAGCACTTTTATATCATTGAGTTTAAGTTCTTAGATGTTTTAGTTTAACCTATGTGCCAAAGCTCGGAAAAGTGTTTTACATGTCATATATATTTGAAAGTTGTTAAATTTCAGTGTATTTCAAGAGTTTCACATAAGTTTAGAATTTGGTTTGCAGATAGCTTTACCAGTTCAAAATCATTTAGTTTAACTTCTTAGAAGCGTTATTTTAACCTAGGCGCCAAAGCTCCGAAAAGTGTTTTACATGTCATATATAAGTGAAAGTTTTTCAATTTCAGGTTATGGGAAGAGTTTCACATAAGTTTAGAATTAGGATTTCAGATAGCGTTAGCACTTCTATATCATTGAGTTTAACATCTTAGATGCATTAGTTTAACCTAGGCGCAAAAGCTAGGAAAAGTGTTTTACATGTCATATATATCTGAAAGATGTTCAATTTCAATGTGTTGGGAGAGTTTCATATAAGTTTAGAATTAGGATTGCAGATAGCTTTACCAGTTCAATATCATTTAGTTTAACTTCTTAGATGCGTTAGTTTAACCTAGGCGCAAACGCTCGGAAAAGTGTTTTACATGTCATATATAGGTGAAAGTTGTTCAATTTCAGTGTATTACAAGAGTTTCATGTTAGTTTAGAATTAGCATTGCAGATAGCTTTACCAGTTCAATATCATTTAGTTTAACTTCTTAGATGCGTTAGTTTAACCTAGGCGCAAAAGCTCGGAAAAGTGATTTACATGTCATATATATGTGAAAGTTTTTCAATTTCAGTGTATGGGAAGAGTTTTACATAAGTTTCGAATTAGGATTTTAGTTAGCGTTAGCACTTCTATATCATTTAGTTTAACTTCTTAGATGCGTTAGTTTAACCTATGTGCCAAAGCTCAGAAAAGTGTTGTACATGCCATATATATGTGAAAGTTGTTAAATTTCAGTGTATTGCAAGAGTTTCACATAAGTTTAGAATTAGGATTGCAGATAGCTTTACCAGTTCAATATCATTTAGTTTAACTTCCAAGATGTGTTAGTTTAACCTATTCGCCAAAGCTCGGAAAGTGTTTTACATGTCATATATATGTGAAAGTTTTTCAATTTCAGTGTATGGGAAGAGTTTTACATAAGTTTAGAATTAGGATTTCAGATTGCGTTAGCACTTCTATATCATATAGTTTAACTACTTAGATGCGTTAGTTTAACCTAGGCGCAAAAGCTCGGAAAAGTGTTTTACATGTCATATATATGAAAAAGTTGTTCAATTTCAGTGTATTGCAAGTGTTTCACATAAGTTTAGAATTCGGATTGCAGATAGCGTTAGCACTTTTTATCATTGAGTTTAACTTCTTAGACCTTTTATTTTAACCTATGTGCCAAAGCTCGGAAAAGTGTTGTACATATCATATATATGTGAAAGTTGTTCAATTTCAGTGTATTGCAAGAGTTGCACATATGTTTAGAATTAGGATTGCAGATAGCGTTAGCACTTCTATATCATTTATTTTAACTATTTAGATGCGTTAGTTTAACCTAGGCACAAAAGCTCGGAAATGTGTTGTACATGTCATATACATGTGAAATTTGTTCAATTTCAGTGTATTGCAAGAGTTTCACATAAGTTTAGAATTAGGATTTCATATATAGTTAGCACTTCTATATCATTGAGTTTAACTTCTTAGATGCGTTATTATAACCTAGGCGCCAAAGCTGGGAAAAGTGTTTTACATGTCATATACATGTGAAAATTGTTCAATTTCAGTGTATTGCAAGTGTTTCACGTAAATTTTGAATAAGGATTGCAGATAGCGTTAGCACTTCTATATCATTTATTTTAACTATTTAGATGTGTTAGTTTAACCTAGGCGCAAAAGCTCAGGAAAGTGTTTTACATGTCATATATATGTGAAAGTTGTTCAATTTCAGTGTATTGCAAGAGTTTCACATAAGTTTAGAATTAGGATTGCAGATAGCGTTAGCACTTCTATATCATTTATTTTAACTATTTAGATGTGTTAGTTTAACCTAGGCGCAAAAGCTCAGGAAAGTGTTTTACATGTCATATATATGTGAAAGTTGTTCAATTTCAGTGTATTGCAAGAGTTTCACATAAGTTTAGAATTAGGATTGCAGATAGCGTAGGTACTTCTATATCATTTACTTTAACTACTTAGATGCGTTAGTTTAACCTAGGCGCAAACGCTCGGAAAAGTGTTTTACATGTCATATATAGGTGAAAGTTGTTCAATTTCAGTGTATTACAAGAGTTTCATGTTAGTTTAGAATTAGCATTGCAGATAGCTTTACCCGTTCAATATCATTTAGTTTAACTTCTTAGATGCGTTAGTTTAACCTAGGCGCAAAAGCTCGGAAAAGTGATTTACATGTCATATATATGTGAAAGTTTTTCAATTTCAGTGTATGGGAAGAGTTTTACATAAGTTTCGAATTAGGATTTTAGTTAGCGTTAGCACTTCTATATCATTTAGTTTAACTTCTTAGATGCGTTAGTTTAACCTATGTGCCAAAGCTCAGAAAAGTGTTGTACATGCCATATATATGTGAAAGTTGTTAAATTTCAGTGTATTGCAAGAGTTTCACATAAGTTTAGAATTAGGATTGCAGATAGCTTTACCAGTTCAATATCATTTAGTTTAACTTCCAAGATGTGTTAGTTTAACCTATTCGCCAAAGCTCGGAAAGTGTTTTACATGTCATATATATGTGAAAGTTTTTCAATTTCAGTGTATGGGAAGAGTTTCACATAAGTTTAGAATTAGGATTTCAGATTGCGTTAGCACTTCTATATCATTTAGTTTAACTACTTAGATGCGTTAGTTTAACCTAGGCGCAAAAGCTCGGAAAAGTGTTTTACATGTCATATATATGAAAAAGTTGTTCAATTTCAGTGTATTGCAAGTGTTTCACATAAGTTTAGAATTCGGATTGCAGATAGCGTTAGCACTTTTTATCATTGAGTTTAACTTCTTAGACCTTTTATTTTAACCTATGTGCCAAAGCTCGGAAAAGTGTTGTACATATCATATATATGTGAAAGTTGTTCAATTTCAGTGTATTGCAAGAGTTGCACATATGTTTAGAATTAGGATTGCAGATAGCGTTAGCACTTCTATATCATTTATTTTAACTATTTAGATGCGTTAGTTTAACCTAGGCACAAAAGCTCGGAAATGTGTTGTACATGTCATATACATGTGAAATTTGTTCAATTTCAGTGTATTGCAAGAGTTTCACATAAGTTTAGAATTAGGATTTCATATATAGTTAGCACTTCTATATCATTGAGTTTAACTTCTTAGATGCGTTATTATAACCTAGGCGCCAAAGCTGGGAAAAGTGTTTTACATGTCATATACATGTGAAAATTGTTCAATTTCAGTGTATTGCAAGTGTTTCACGTAAATTTTGAATAAGGATTGCAGATAGCGTTAGCACTTCTATATCATTTATTTTAACTATTTAGATGTGTTAGTTTAACCTAGGCGCAAAAGCTCAGGAAAGTGTTTTACATGTCATATATATGTGAAAGTTGTTCAATTTCAGTGTATTGCAAGAGTTTCACATAAGTTTAGAATTAGGATTGCAGATAGCGTTAGCACTTCTATATCATTTATTTTAACTATTTAGATGTGTTAGTTTAACCTAGGCGCAAAAGCTCAGGAAAGTGTTTTACATGTCATATATATGTGAAAGTTGTTCAATTTCAGTGTATTGCAAGAGTTTCACATAAGTTTAGAATTAGGATTGCAGATAGCGTAGGTACTTCTATATCATTTACTTTAACTACTTAGATGCGTTAGTTTAACCTAGGCGCAAACGCTCGGAAAACTGTTTTACATGTCATATATAGGTGAAAGTTGTTCAATTTCAGTGTATTACAAGAGTTTCATGTTAGTTTAGAATTAGCATTGCAGATAGCTTTACCAGTTCAATATCATTTAGTTTAACTTCTTAGATGCGTTAGTTTAACCTAGGCGCAAAAGCTCGGAAAAGTGATTTACATGTCATATATATGTGAAAGTTTTTCAATTTCAGTGTATGGGAAGAGTTTTACATAAGTTTCGAATTAGGATTTTAGTTAGCGTTAGCACTTCTATATCATTTAGTTTAACTTCTTAGATGCGTTAGTTTAACCTATGTGCCAAAGCTCAGAAAAGTGTTGTACATGCCATATATATGTGAAAGTTGTTAAATTTCAGTGTATTGCAAGAGTTTCACATAAGTTTAGAATTAGGATTGCAGATAGCTTTACCAGTTCAATATCATTTAGTTTAACTTCCAAGATGTGTTAGTTTAACCTATTCGCCAAAGCTCGGAAAGTGTTTTACATGTCATATATATGTGAAAGTTTTTCAATTTCAGTGTATGGGAAGAGTTTTACATAAGTTTAGAATTAGGATTTCAGATTGCGTTAGCACTTCTATATCATTTAGTTTAACTACTTAGATGCGTTAGTTTAACCTAGGCGCAAAAGCTCGGAAAAGTGTTTTACATGTCATATATATGAAAAAGTTGTTCAATTTCAGTGTATTGCAAGTGTTTCACATAAGTTTAGAATTCGGATTGCAGATAGCGTTAGCACTTTTTATCATTGAGTTTAACTTCTTAGACCTTTTATTTTAACCTATGTGCCAAAGCTCGGAAAAGTGTTGTACATATCATATATATGTGAAAGTTGTTCAATTTCAGTGTATTGCAAGAGTTGCACATATGTTTAGAATTAGGATTGCAGATAGCGTTAGCACTTCTATATCATTTATTTTAACTATTTAGATGCGTTAGTTTAACCTAGGCACAAAAGCTCGGAAATGTGTTGTACATGTCATATACATGTGAAATTTGTTCAATTTCAGTGTATTGCAAGAGTTTCACATAAGTTTAGAATTAGGATTTCATATATAGTTAGCACTTCTATATCATTGAGTTTAACTTCTTAGATGCGTTATTATAACCTAGGCGCCAAAGCTGGGAAAAGTGTTTTACATGTCATATACATGTGAAAATTGTTCAATTTCAGTGTATTGCAAGTGTTTCACGTAAATTTTGAATAAGGATTGCAGATAGCGTTAGCACTTCTATATCATTTATTTTAACTATTTAGATGTGTTAGTTTAACCTAGGCGCAAAAGCTCAGGAAAGTGTTTTACATGTCATATATATGTGAAAGTTGTTCAATTTCAGTGTATTGCAAGAGTTTCACATAAGTTTAGAATTAGGATTGCAGATAGCGTTAGCACTTCTATATCATTTATTTTAACTATTTAGATGTGTTAGTTTAACCTAGGCGCAAAAGCTCAGGAAAGTGTTTTACATGTCATATATATGTGAAAGTTGTTCAATTTCAGTGTATTGCAAGAGTTTCACATAAGTTTAGAATTAGGATTGCAGATAGCGTAGGTACTTCTATATCATTTACTTTAACTACTTAGATGCGTTAGTTTAACCTAGGCGCAAACGCTCGGAAAAGTGTTTTACATGTCATATATAGGTGAAAGTTGTTCAATTTCAGTGTATTACAAGAGTTTCATGTTAGTTTAGAATTAGCATTGCAGATAGCTTTACCAGTTCAATATCATTTAGTTTAACTTCTTAGATGCGTTAGTTTAACCTAGGCGCAAAAGCTCGGAAAAGTGATTTACATGTCATATATATGTGAAAGTTTTTCAATTTCAGTGTATGGGAAGAGTTTTACATAAGTTTCGAATTAGGATTTTAGTTAGCGTTAGCACTTCTATATCATTTAGTTTAACTTCTTAGATGCGTTAGTTTAACCTATGTGCCAAAGCTCAGAAAAGTGTTGTACATGCCATATATATGTGAAAGTTGTTAAATTTCAGTGTATTGCAAGAGTTTCACATAAGTTTAGAATTAGGATTGCAGATAGCTTTACCAGTTCAATATCATTTAGTTTAACTTCCAAGATGTGTTAGTTTAACCTATTCGCCAAAGCTCGGAAAGTGTTTTACATGTCATATATATGTGAAAGTTTTTCAATTTCAGTGTATGGGAAGAGTTTTACATAAGTTTAGAATTAGGATTTCAGATTGCGTTAGCACTTCTATATCATTTAGTTTAACTACTTAGATGCGTTAGTTTAACCTAGGCGCAAAAGCTCGGAAAAGTGTTTTACATGTCATATATATGAAAAAGTTGTTCAATTTCAGTGTATTGCAAGTGTTTCACATAAGTTTAGAATTCGGATTGCAGATAGCGTTAGCACTTTTTATCATTGAGTTTAACTTCTTAGACCTTTTATTTTAACCTATGTGCCAAAGCTCGGAAAAGTGTTGTACATATCATATATATGTGAAAGTTGTTCAATTTCAGTGTATTGCAAGAGTTGCACATATGTTTAGAATTAGGATTGCAGATAGCGTTAGCACTTCTATATCATTTATTTTAACTATTTAGATGCGTTAGTTTAACCTAGGCACAAAAGCTCGGAAATGTGTTGTACATGTCATATACATGTGAAATTTGTTCAATTTCAGTGTATTGCAAGAGTTTCACATAAGTTTAGAATTAGGATTTCATATATAGTTAGCACTTCTATATCATTGAGTTTAACTTCTTAGATGCGTTATTATAACCTAGGCGCCAAAGCTGGGAAAAGTGTTTTACATGTCATATACATGTGAAAATTGTTCAATTTCAGTGTATTGCAAGTGTTTCACGTAAATTTTGAATAAGGATTGCAGATAGCGTTAGCACTTCTATATCATTTATTTTAACTATTTAGATGTGTTAGTTTAACCTAGGCGCAAAAGCTCAGGAAAGTGTTTTACATGTCATATATATGTGAAAGTTGTTCAATTTCAGTGTATTGCAAGAGTTTCACATAAGTTTAGAATTAGGATTGCAGATAGCGTTAGCACTTCTATATCATTTATTTTAACTATTTAGATGTGTTAGTTTAACCTAGGCGCAAAAGCTCAGGAAAGTGTTTTACATGTCATATATATGTGAAAGTTGTTCAATTTCAGTGTATTGCAAGAGTTTCACATAAGTTTAGAATTAGGATTGCAGATAGCGTAGGTACTTCTATATCATTTACTTTAACTACTTAGATGCGTTAGTTTAACCTAGGCGCAAACGCTCGGAAAAGTGTTTTACATGTCATATATAGGTGAAAGTTGTTCAATTTCAGTGTATTACAAGAGTTTCATGTTAGTTTAGAATTAGCATTGCAGATAGCTTTACCAGTTCAATATCATTTAGTTTAACTTCTTAGATGCGTTAGTTTAACCTAGGCGCAAAAGCTCGGAAAAGTGATTTACATGTCATATATATGTGAAAGTTTTTCAATTTCAGTGTATGGGAAGAGTTTTACATAAGTTTCGAATTAGGATTTTAGTTAGCGTTAGCACTTCTATATCATTTAGTTTAACTTCTTAGATGCGTTAGTTTAACCTATGTGCCAAAGCTCAGAAAAGTGTTGTACATGCCATATATATGTGAAAGTTGTTAAATTTCAGTGTATTGCAAGAGTTTCACATAAGTTTAGAATTAGGATTGCAGATAGCTTTACCAGTTCAATATCATTTAGTTTAACTTCCAAGATGTGTTAGTTTAACCTATTCGCCAAAGCTCGGAAAGTGTTTTACATGTCATATATATGTGAAAGTTTTTCAATTTCAGTGTATGGGAAGAGTTTTACATAAGTTTAGAATTAGGATTTCAGATTGCGTTAGCACTTCTATATCATTTAGTTTAACTACTTAGATGCGTTAGTTTAACCTAGGCGCAAAAGCTCGGAAAAGTGTTTTACATGTCATATATATGAAAAAGTTGTTCAATTTCAGTGTATTGCAAGTGTTTCACATAAGTTTAGAATTCGGATTGCAGATAGCGTTAGCACTTTTTATCATTGAGTTTAACTTCTTAGACCTTTTATTTTAACCTATGTGCCAAAGCTCGGAAAAGTGTTGTACATATCATATATATGTGAAAGTTGTTCAATTTCAGTGTATTGCAAGAGTTGCACATATGTTTAGAATTAGGATTGCAGATAGCGTTAGCACTTCTATATCATTTATTTTAACTATTTAGATGCGTTAGTTTAACCTAGGCACAAAAGCTCGGAAATGTGTTGTACATGTCATATACATGTGAAATTTGTTCAATTTCAGTGTATTGCAAGAGTTTCACATAAGTTTAGAATTAGGATTTCATATATAGTTAGCACTTCTATATCATTGAGTTTAACTTCTTAGATGCGTTATTATAACCTAGGCGCCAAAGCTGGGAAAAGTGTTTTACATGTCATATACATGTGAAAATTGTTCAATTTCAGTGTATTGCAAGTGTTTCACGTAAATTTTGAATAAGGATTGCAGATAGCGTTAGCACTTCTATATCATTTATTTTAACTATTTAGATGTGTTAGTTTAACCTAGGCGCAAAAGCTCAGGAAAGTGTTTTACATGTCATATATATGTGAAAGTTGTTCAATTTCAGTGTATTGCAAGAGTTTCACATAAGTTTAGAATTAGGATTGCAGATAGCGTTAGCACTTCTATATCATTTATTTTAACTATTTAGATGTGTTAGTTTAACCTAGGCGCAAAAGCTCAGGAAAGTGTTTTACATGTCATATATATGTGAAAGTTGTTCAATTTCAGTGTATTGCAAGAGTTTCACATAAGTTTAGAATTAGGATTGCAGATAGCGTAGGTACTTCTATATCATTTACTTTAACTACTTAGATGCGTTAGTTTAACCTAGGCGCAAACGCTCGGAAAACTGTTTTACATGTCATATATAGGTGAAAGTTGTTCAATTTCAGTGTATTACAAGAGTTTCATGTTAGTTTAGAATTAGCATTGCAGATAGCTTTACCAGTTCAATATCATTTAGTTTAACTTCTTAGATGCGTTAGTTTAACCTAGGCGCAAAAGCTCGGAAAAGTGATTTACATGTCATATATATGTGAAAGTTTTTCAATTTCAGTGTATGGGAAGAGTTTTACATAAGTTTCGAATTAGGATTTTAGTTAGCGTTAGCACTTCTATATCATTTAGTTTAACTTCTTAGATGCGTTAGTTTAACCTATGTGCCAAAGCTCAGAAAAGTGTTGTACATGCCATATATATGTGAAAGTTGTTAAATTTCAGTGTATTGCAAGAGTTTCACATAAGTTTAGAATTAGGATTGCAGATAGCTTTACCAGTTCAATATCATTTAGTTTAACTTCCAAGATGTGTTAGTTTAACCTATTCGCCAAAGCTCGGAAAGTGTTTTACATGTCATATATATGTGAAAGTTTTTCAATTTCAGTGTATGGGAAGAGTTTTACATAAGTTTAGAATTAGGATTTCAGATTGCGTTAGCACTTCTATATCATTTAGTTTAACTACTTAGATGCGTTAGTTTAACCTAGGCGCAAAAGCTCGGAAAAGTGTTTTACATGTCATATATATGAAAAAGTTGTTCAATTTCAGTGTATTGCAAGTGTTTCACATAAGTTTAGAATTCGGATTGCAGATAGCGTTAGCACTTTTTATCATTGAGTTTAACTTCTTAGACCTTTTATTTTAACCTATGTGCCAAAGCTCGGAAAAGTGTTGTACATATCATATATATGTGAAAGTTGTTCAATTTCAGTGTATTGCAAGAGTTGCACATATGTTTAGAATTAGGATTGCAGATAGCGTTAGCACTTCTATATCATTTATTTTAACTATTTAGATGCGTTAGTTTAACCTAGGCACAAAAGCTCGGAAATGTGTTGTACATGTCATATACATGTGAAATTTGTTCAATTTCAGTGTATTGCAAGAGTTTCACATAAGTTTAGAATTAGGATTTCATATATAGTTAGCACTTCTATATCATTGAGTTTAACTTCTTAGATGCGTTATTATAACCTAGGCGCCAAAGCTGGGAAAAGTGTTTTACATGTCATATACATGTGAAAATTGTTCAATTTCAGTGTATTGCAAGTGTTTCACGTAAATTTTGAATAAGGATTGCAGATAGCGTTAGCACTTCTATATCATTTATTTTAACTATTTAGATGTGTTAGTTTAACCTAGGCGCAAAAGCTCAGGAAAGTGTTTTACATGTCATATATATGTGAAAGTTGTTCAATTTCAGTGTATTGCAAGAGTTTCACATAAGTTTAGAATTAGGATTGCAGATAGCGTTAGCACTTCTATATCATTTATTTTAACTATTTAGATGTGTTAGTTTAACCTAGGCGCAAAAGCTCAGGAAAGTGTTTTACATGTCATATATATGTGAAAGTTGTTCAATTTCAGTGTATTGCAAGAGTTTCACATAAGTTTAGAATTAGGATTGCAGATAGCGTAGGTACTTCTATATCATTTACTTTAACTACTTAGATGCGTTAGTTTAACCTAGGCGCAAACGCTCGGAAAAGTGTTTTACATGTCATATATAGGTGAAAGTTGTTCAATTTCAGTGTATTACAAGAGTTTCATGTTAGTTTAGAATTAGCATTGCAGATAGCTTTACCAGTTCAATATCATTTAGTTTAACTTCTTAGATGCGTTAGTTTAACCTAGGCGCAAAAGCTCGGGAAAGTGTTTTACATGCCATATATACGTGAAAGTTGTTCAAGTTCAGTGTATAGGAAGAGTTCACATAAGTTTAGAATTAGGATTTCATATATAGTTAGCACTTCTATATCATTGACTTTAACTTCTTAGATGCGTTATTATAACCTAGGCGCCAAAACTGGGAAAAGTGTTTTACATGTCATATACATGTGAAAATTGTTCAATTTCAGTGTATTGCAAGTGTTTCAGGTAAATTTTGAATTAGGATTGCAGATAGCGTTAGCACTTCTATATTATTTAGTTTTACTACTTAGATGCGTTAGTTTAACCTAGGCGCAAAAGCTCGGAAAAGTGTTTTACATGTCATATATATGTGAAAGTTGTTCAATTTCAGTGTATTGCAAGAGTTTTACATAAGTTTAGAATTAGGATGGCAGATAGCGTTAGCACTTCTATACCATTGAGTTTAACATCTTAGATGCGTTAGTTTAACGTATTCGCCAAAGCTCAAAAAGGGGTTTTACATGTCATATATATGTGAAAGTTGTTAAATTTAAGTGTATTGCAAGAGTTGCACATATGTTTAGAATTAGTATTGCAGATAGCATTAGCACTTCTATAACATTTATTTTAACTATTATGATGCGTTAGTTTAACCTAGGCGCAAAAGCTTGGAAAAGTGTTTTACATGTCATATATATGTGAAAGTTTTTCAATTTCAGTGTATGGGAAGAGTTTTACATAAGTTTAGAATTAGGACTTCAGATAGCGTTAGCACTTCTATATCATTTAGTTTAACTACTTAGATGCGTTAGTTTAACCTGGGCGCAAAAGCTCAGAAAAGTGTTTTACATGTCATATATATGTGAAAGTTGTTCAATTTCAGTGTATTACAAGAGTTTCATGTAAGTTTAGAATTAGCATTTTAGATAGCTTTACCAGTTCAATATCATTCAGTTTAACTTCTTAGAGGTGTTAGTTTAAGCTAGGCGCAAAAGCTCGGGAAAGTATTTTACATGACATATATATGTGAACGTTGTTCAATTTCAGTGTATTGCAAGAGTTTAACATAAGTTTAGAATTAGTATTGCAGATAGCCTTACCAGTTCAATATCATTTATTTTAACTTCGTAGATGCGTTAGTTTAACCTAGGCGCAAAAGCTCGGAAAGTGTTTTACATGTCATATATATGTGAAAGTTTTTCAATTTCAGTGTATGGGAAGAGTTTTACATAAGTTTAGAATTAGGATTTCAGATTGCGTTAGCACTTCTATATCATTGAGTTTAACTTCTTAGACGTTTTATTTTAACCTATGTGCCAAAGCTCGGAAAAGTGTTGTACATGTCATATATATGTGAAAGTTGTTCAATTTCAGTGTATTGCAAGAGTTGCACATATGTTTAGAATTAGGATTGCAGATAGTGTTAGCACTTCTATATCATTTATTTTAACTATTTAGATGCGTTAGTTTAACCTAGGCGCAAAAGCTCGGAAAAGTGTTTTACATGTCATATATATGTGAAAGTTGTTCAATTTCAGTGTATTGCAAGAGTTTCACATAAGTTTAGAATTAGGATTGCAGATAGCTTTACCAGTTCAATATCATTTAGTTTAACTTCCAAGATGTGTTAGTTTAACCTATTCGCCAAAGATCGGAAAAGTGATTTACATGTCATATATATGTGAAAGTTGTTCAATTTTAGTGTATGGGAAGAGTTTCACATAAGTTTAGAATTAGGATTTCATATATCGTTAGCACTTCTATATCATTTAGTTTAACTTCTTAGATGCGTTAGTTTAACCTAGGCGCAAAAGCTCGGAAAAGTGTTTTACATGTAATATATATGTGAAAGTTGTTCAATTTAAGTGTATTGCAAGAGTTTCACATAAGTTTAGAATTAGGTTTGCAGATATCGTTAGCACTTTTATATCATTGAGTTTAAGTTCTTAGATGTTTTAGTTTAACCTATGTGCCAAAGCTCGGAAAAGTGTTTTACATGTCATATATATTTGAAAGTTGTTAAATTTCAGTGTATTTCAAGAGTTTCACATAAGTTTAGAATTTGGTTTGCAGATAGCTTTACCAGTTCAAAATCATTTAGTTTAACTTCTTAGAAGCGTTATTTTAACCTAGGCGCCAAAGCTCCGAAAAGTGTTTTACATGTCATATATAAGTGAAAGTTTTTCAATTTCAGGTTATGGGAAGAGTTTCACATAAGTTTAGAATTAGGATTTCAGATAGCGTTAGCACTTCTATATCATTGAGTTTAACATCTTAGATGCATTAGTTTAACCTAGGCGCAAAAGCTAGGAAAAGTGTTTTACATGTCATATATATCTGAAAGATGTTCAATTTCAATGTGTTGGGAGAGTTTCATATAAGTTTAGAATTAGGATTGCAGATAGCTTTACCAGTTCAATATCATTTAGTTTAACTTCTTAGATGCGTTAGTTTAACCTAGGCGCAAACGCTCGGAAAAGTGTTTTACATGTCATATATAGGTGAAAGTTGTTCAATTTCAGTGTATTACAAGAGTTTCATGTTAGTTTAGAATTAGCATTGCAGATAGCTTTACCAGTTCAATATCATTTAGTTTAACTTCTTAGATGCGTTAGTTTAACCTAGGCGCAAAAGCTCGGAAAAGTGATTTACATGTCATATATATGTGAAAGTTTTTCAATTTCAGTGTATGGGAAGAGTTTTACATAAGTTTCGAATTAGGATTTTAGTTAGCGTTAGCACTTCTATATCATTTAGTTTAACTTCTTAGATGCGTTAGTTTAACCTATGTGCCAAAGCTCAGAAAAGTGTTGTACATGCCATATATATGTGAAAGTTGTTAAATTTCAGTGTATTGCAAGAGTTTCACATAAGTTTAGAATTAGGATTGCAGATAGCTTTACCAGTTCAATATCATTTAGTTTAACTTCCAAGATGTGTTAGTTTAACCTATTCGCCAAAGCTCGGAAAGTGTTTTACATGTCATATATATGTGAAAGTTTTTCAATTTCAGTGTATGGGAAGAGTTTTACATAAGTTTAGAATTAGGATTTCAGATTGCGTTAGCACTTCTATATCATTTAGTTTAACTACTTAGATGCGTTAGTTTAACCTAGGCGCAAAAGCTCGGAAAAGTGTTTTACATGTCATATATATGAAAAAGTTGTTCAATTTCAGTGTATTGCAAGTGTTTCACATAAGTTTAGAATTCGGATTGCAGATAGCGTTAGCACTTTTTATCATTGAGTTTAACTTCTTAGACCTTTTATTTTAACCTATGTGCCAAAGCTCGGAAAAGTGTTGTACATATCATATATATGTGAAAGTTGTTCAATTTCAGTGTATTGCAAGAGTTGCACATATGTTTAGAATTAGGATTGCAGATAGCGTTAGCACTTCTATATCATTTATTTTAACTATTTAGATGCGTTAGTTTAACCTAGGCACAAAAGCTCGGAAATGTGTTGTACATGTCATATACATGTGAAATTTGTTCAATTTCAGTGTATTGCAAGAGTTTCACATAAGTTTAGAATTAGGATTTCATATATAGTTAGCACTTCTATATCATTGAGTTTAACTTCTTAGATGCGTTATTATAACCTAGGCGCCAAAGCTGGGAAAAGTGTTTTACATGTCATATACATGTGAAAATTGTTCAATTTCAGTGTATTGCAAGTGTTTCACGTAAATTTTGAATAAGGATTGCAGATAGCGTTAGCACTTCTATATCATTTATTTTAACTATTTAGATGTGTTAGTTTAACCTAGGCGCAAAAGCTCAGGAAAGTGTTTTACATGTCATATATATGTGAAAGTTGTTCAATTTCAGTGTATTGCAAGAGTTTCACATAAGTTTAGAATTAGGATTGCAGATAGCGTTAGCACTTCTATATCATTTATTTTAACTATTTAGATGTGTTAGTTTAACCTAGGCGCAAAAGCTCAGGAAAGTGTTTTACATGTCATATATATGTGAAAGTTGTTCAATTTCAGTGTATTGCAAGAGTTTCACATAAGTTTAGAATTAGGATTGCAGATAGCGTAGGTACTTCTATATCATTTACTTTAACTACTTAGATGCGTTAGTTTAACCTAGGCGCAAACGCTCGGAAAAGTGTTTTACATGTCATATATAGGTGAAAGTTGTTCAATTTCAGTGTATTACAAGAGTTTCATGTTAGTTTAGAATTAGCATTGCAGATAGCTTTACCCGTTCAATATCATTTAGTTTAACTTCTTAGATGCGTTAGTTTAACCTAGGCGCAAAAGCTCGGAAAAGTGATTTACATGTCATATATATGTGAAAGTTTTTCAATTTCAGTGTATGGGAAGAGTTTTACATAAGTTTCGAATTAGGATTTTAGTTAGCGTTAGCACTTCTATATCATTTAGTTTAACTTCTTAGATGCGTTAGTTTAACCTATGTGCCAAAGCTCAGAAAAGTGTTGTACATGCCATATATATGTGAAAGTTGTTAAATTTCAGTGTATTGCAAGAGTTTCACATAAGTTTAGAATTAGGATTGCAGATAGCTTTACCAGTTCAATATCATTTAGTTTAACTTCCAAGATGTGTTAGTTTAACCTATTCGCCAAAGCTCGGAAAGTGTTTTACATGTCATATATATGTGAAAGTTTTTCAATTTCAGTGTATGGGAAGAGTTTCACATAAGTTTAGAATTAGGATTTCAGATTGCGTTAGCACTTCTATATCATTTAGTTTAACTACTTAGATGCGTTAGTTTAACCTAGGCGCAAAAGCTCGGAAAAGTGTTTTACATGTCATATATATGAAAAAGTTGTTCAATTTCAGTGTATTGCAAGTGTTTCACATAAGTTTAGAATTCGGATTGCAGATAGCGTTAGCACTTTTTATCATTGAGTTTAACTTCTTAGACCTTTTATTTTAACCTATGTGCCAAAGCTCGGAAAAGTGTTGTACATATCATATATATGTGAAAGTTGTTCAATTTCAGTGTATTGCAAGAGTTGCACATATGTTTAGAATTAGGATTGCAGATAGCGTTAGCACTTCTATATCATTTATTTTAACTATTTAGATGCGTTAGTTTAACCTAGGCACAAAAGCTCGGAAATGTGTTGTACATGTCATATACATGTGAAATTTGTTCAATTTCAGTGTATTGCAAGAGTTTCACATAAGTTTAGAATTAGGATTTCATATATAGTTAGCACTTCTATATCATTGAGTTTAACTTCTTAGATGCGTTATTATAACCTAGGCGCCAAAGCTGGGAAAAGTGTTTTACATGTCATATACATGTGAAAATTGTTCAATTTCAGTGTATTGCAAGTGTTTCACGTAAATTTTGAATAAGGATTGCAGATAGCGTTAGCACTTCTATATCATTTATTTTAACTATTTAGATGTGTTAGTTTAACCTAGGCGCAAAAGCTCAGGAAAGTGTTTTACATGTCATATATATGTGAAAGTTGTTCAATTTCAGTGTATTGCAAGAGTTTCACATAAGTTTAGAATTAGGATTGCAGATAGCGTTAGCACTTCTATATCATTTATTTTAACTATTTAGATGTGTTAGTTTAACCTAGGCGCAAAAGCTCAGGAAAGTGTTTTACATGTCATATATATGTGAAAGTTGTTCAATTTCAGTGTATTGCAAGAGTTTCACATAAGTTTAGAATTAGGATTGCAGATAGCGTAGGTACTTCTATATCATTTACTTTAACTACTTAGATGCGTTAGTTTAACCTAGGCGCAAACGCTCGGAAAAGTGTTTTACATGTCATATATAGGTGAAAGTTGTTCAATTTCAGTGTATTACAAGAGTTTCATGTTAGTTTAGAATTAGCATTGCAGATAGCTTTACCAGTTCAATATCATTTAGTTTAACTTCTTAGATGCGTTAGTTTAACCTAGGCGCAAAAGCTCGGAAAAGTGATTTACATGTCATATATATGTGAAAGTTTTTCAATTTCAGTGTATGGGAAGAGTTTTACATAAGTTTCGAATTAGGATTTTAGTTAGCGTTAGCACTTCTATATCATTTAGTTTAACTTCTTAGATGCGTTAGTTTAACCTATGTGCCAAAGCTCAGAAAAGTGTTGTACATGCCATATATATGTGAAAGTTGTTAAATTTCAGTGTATTGCAAGAGTTTCACATAAGTTTAGAATTAGGATTGCAGATAGCTTTACCAGTTCAATATCATTTAGTTTAACTTCCAAGATGTGTTAGTTTAACCTATTCGCCAAAGCTCGGAAAGTGTTTTACATGTCATATATATGTGAAAGTTTTTCAATTTCAGTGTATGGGAAGAGTTTCACATAAGTTTAGAATTAGGATTTCAGATTGCGTTAGCACTTCTATATCATTTAGTTTAACTACTTAGATGCGTTAGTTTAACCTAGGCGCAAAAGCTCGGAAAAGTGTTTTACATGTCATATATATGAAAAAGTTGTTCAATTTCAGTGTATTGCAAGTGTTTCACATAAGTTTAGAATTCAGATTGCAGATAGCGTTAGCACTTTTTATCATTGAGTTTAACTTCTTAGACCTTTTATTTTAACCTATGTGCCAAAGCTCGGAAAAGTGTTGTACATATCATATATATGTGAAAGTTGTTCAATTTCAGTGTATTGCAAGAGTTGCACATATGTTTAGAATTAGGATTGCAGATAGCGTTAGCACTTCTATATCATTTATTTTAACTATTTAGATGCGTTAGTTTAACCTAGGCACAAAAGCTCGGAAATGTGTTGTACATGTCATATACATGTGAAATTTGTTCAATTTCAGTGTATTGCAAGAGTTTCACATAAGTTTAGAATTAGGATTTCATATATAGTTAGCACTTCTATATCATTGAGTTTAACTTCTTAGATGCGTTATTATAACCTAGGCGCCAAAGCTGGGAAAAGTGTTTTACATGTCATATACATGTGAAAATTGTTCAATTTCAGTGTATTGCAAGTGTTTCACGTAAATTTTGAATAAGGATTGCAGATAGCGTTAGCACTTCTATATCATTTATTTTAACTATTTAGATGTGTTAGTTTAACCTAGGCGCAAAAGCTCAGGAAAGTGTTTTACATGTCATATATATGTGAAAGTTGTTCAATTTCAGTGTATTGCAAGAGTTTCACATAAGTTTAGAATTAGGATTGCAGATAGCGTTAGCACTTCTATATCATTTATTTTAACTATTTAGATGTGTTAGTTTAACCTAGGCGCAAAAGCTCAGGAAAGTGTTTTACATGTCATATATATGTGAAAGTTGTTCAATTTCAGTGTATTGCAAGAGTTTCACATAAGTTTAGAATTAGGATTGCAGATAGCGTAGGTACTTCTATATCATTTACTTTAACTACTTAGATGCGTTAGTTTAACCTAGGCGCAAACGCTCGGAAAAGTGTTTTACATGTCATATATAGGTGAAAGTTGTTCAATTTCAGTGTATTACAAGAGTTTCATGTTAGTTTAGAATTAGCATTGCAGATAGCTTTACCAGTTCAATATCATTTAGTTTAACTTCTTAGATGCGTTAGTTTAACCTAGGCGCAAAAGCTCGGAAAAGTGATTTACATGTCATATATATGTGAAAGTTTTTCAATTTCAGTGTATGGGAAGAGTTTTACATAAGTTTCGAATTAGGATTTTAGTTAGCGTTAGCACTTCTATATCATTTAGTTTAACTTCTTAGATGCGTTAGTTTAACCTATGTGCCAAAGCTCAGAAAAGTGTTGTACATGCCATATATATGTGAAAGTTGTTAAATTTCAGTGTATTGCAAGAGTTTCACATAAGTTTAGAATTAGGATTGCAGATAGCTTTACCAGTTCAATATCATTTAGTTTAACTTCCAAGATGTGTTAGTTTAACCTATTCGCCAAAGCTCGGAAAGTGTTTTACATGTCATATATATGTGAAAGTTTTTCAATTTCAGTGTATGGGAAGAGTTTTACATAAGTTTAGAATTAGGATTTCAGATTGCGTTAGCACTTCTATATCATTTAGTTTAACTACTTAGATGCGTTAGTTTAACCTAGGCGCAAAAGCTCGGAAAAGTGTTTTACATGTCATATATATGAAAAAGTTGTTCAATTTCAGTGTATTGCAAGTGTTTCACATAAGTTTAGAATTCGGATTGCAGATAGCGTTAGCACTTTTTATCATTGAGTTTAACTTCTTAGACCTTTTATTTTAACCTATGTGCCAAAGCTCGGAAAAGTGTTGTACATATCATATATATGTGAAAGTTGTTCAATTTCAGTGTATTGCAAGAGTTGCACATATGTTTAGAATTAGGATTGCAGATAGCGTTAGCACTTCTATATCATTTATTTTAACTATTTAGATGCGTTAGTTTAACCTAGGCACAAAAGCTCGGAAATGTGTTGTACATGTCATATACATGTGAAATTTGTTCAATTTCAGTGTATTGCAAGAGTTTCACATAAGTTTAGAATTAGGATTTCATATATAGTTAGCACTTCTATATCATTGAGTTTAACTTCTTAGATGCGTTATTATAACCTAGGCGCCAAAGCTGGGAAAAGTGTTTTACATGTCATATACATGTGAAAATTGTTCAATTTCAGTGTATTGCAAGTGTTTCACGTAAATTTTGAATAAGGATTGCAGATAGCGTTAGCACTTCTATATCATTTATTTTAACTATTTAGATGTGTTAGTTTAACCTAGGCGCAAAAGCTCAGGAAAGTGTTTTACATGTCATATATATGTGAAAGTTGTTCAATTTCAGTGTATTGCAAGAGTTTCACATAAGTTTAGAATTAGGATTGCAGATAGCGTTAGCACTTCTATATCATTTATTTTAACTATTTAGATGTGTTAGTTTAACCTAGGCGCAAAAGCTCAGGAAAGTGTTTTACATGTCATATATATGTGAAAGTTGTTCAATTTCAGTGTATTGCAAGAGTTTCACATAAGTTTAGAATTAGGATTGCAGATAGCGTAGGTACTTCTATATCATTTACTTTAACTACTTAGATGCGTTAGTTTAACCTAGGCGCAAACGCTCGGAAAAGTGTTTTACATGTCATATATAGGTGAAAGTTGTTCAATTTCAGTGTATTACAAGAGTTTCATGTTAGTTTAGAATTAGCATTGCAGATAGCTTTACCAGTTCAATATCATTTAGTTTAACTTCTTAGATGCGTTAGTTTAACCTAGGCGCAAAAGCTCGGAAAAGTGATTTACATGTCATATATATGTGAAAGTTTTTCAATTTCAGTGTATGGGAAGAGTTTTACATAAGTTTCGAATTAGGATTTTAGTTAGCGTTAGCACTTCTATATCATTTAGTTTAACTTCTTAGATGCGTTAGTTTAACCTATGTGCCAAAGCTCAGAAAAGTGTTGTACATGCCATATATATGTGAAAGTTGTTAAATTTCAGTGTATTGCAAGAGTTTCACATAAGTTTAGAATTAGGATTGCAGATAGCTTTACCAGTTCAATATCATTTAGTTTAACTTCCAAGATGTGTTAGTTTAACCTATTCGCCAAAGCTCGGAAAGTGTTTTACATGTCATATATATGTGAAAGTTTTTCAATTTCAGTGTATGGGAAGAGTTTTACATAAGTTTAGAATTAGGATTTCAGATTGCGTTAGCACTTCTATATCATTTAGTTTAACTACTTAGATGCGTTAGTTTAACCTAGGCGCAAAAGCTCGGAAAAGTGTTTTACATGTCATATATATGAAAAAGTTGTTCAATTTCAGTGTATTGCAAGTGTTTCACATAAGTTTAGAATTCGGATTGCAGATAGCGTTAGCACTTTTTATCATTGAGTTTAACTTCTTAGACCTTTTATTTTAACCTATGTGCCAAAGCTCGGAAAAGTGTTGTACATATCATATATATGTGAAAGTTGTTCAATTTCAGTGTATTGCAAGAGTTGCACATATGTTTAGAATTAGGATTGCAGATAGCGTTAGCACTTCTATATCATTTATTTTAACTATTTAGATGCGTTAGTTTAACCTAGGCACAAAAGCTCGGAAATGTGTTGTACATGTCATATACATGTGAAATTTGTTCAATTTCAGTGTATTGCAAGAGTTTCACATAAGTTTAGAATTAGGATTTCATATATAGTTAGCACTTCTATATCATTGAGTTTAACTTCTTAGATGCGTTATTATAACCTAGGCGCCAAAGCTGGGAAAAGTGTTTTACATGTCATATACATGTGAAAATTGTTCAATTTCAGTGTATTGCAAGTGTTTCACGTAAATTTTGAATAAGGATTGCAGATAGCGTTAGCACTTCTATATCATTTATTTTAACTATTTAGATGTGTTAGTTTAACCTAGGCGCAAAAGCTCAGGAAAGTGTTTTACATGTCATATATATGTGAAAGTTGTTCAATTTCAGTGTATTGCAAGAGTTTCACATAAGTTTAGAATTAGGATTGCAGATAGCGTTAGCACTTCTATATCATTTATTTTAACTATTTAGATGTGTTAGTTTAACCTAGGCGCAAAAGCTCAGGAAAGTGTTTTACATGTCATATATATGTGAAAGTTGTTCAATTTCAGTGTATTGCAAGAGTTTCACATAAGTTTAGAATTAGGATTGCAGATAGCGTAGGTACTTCTATATCATTTACTTTAACTACTTAGATGCGTTAGTTTAACCTAGGCGCAAACGCTCGGAAAAGTGTTTTACATGTCATATATAGGTGAAAGTTGTTCAATTTCAGTGTATTACAAGAGTTTCATGTTAGTTTAGAATTAGCATTGCAGATAGCTTTACCAGTTCAATATCATTTAGTTTAACTTCTTAGATGCGTTAGTTTAACCTAGGCGCAAAAGCTCGGAAAAGTGATTTACATGTCATATATATGTGAAAGTTTTTCAATTTCAGTGTATGGGAAGAGTTTTACATAAGTTTCGAATTAGGATTTTAGTTAGCGTTAGCACTTCTATATCATTTAGTTTAACTTCTTAGATGCGTTAGTTTAACCTATGTGCCAAAGCTCAGAAAAGTGTTGTACATGCCATATATATGTGAAAGTTGTTAAATTTCAGTGTATTGCAAGAGTTTCACATAAGTTTAGAATTAGGATTGCAGATAGCTTTACCAGTTCAATATCATTTAGTTTAACTTCCAAGATGTGTTAGTTTAACCTATTCGCCAAAGCTCGGAAAGTGTTTTACATGTCATATATATGTGAAAGTTTTTCAATTTCAGTGTATGGGAAGAGTTTTACATAAGTTTAGAATTAGGATTTCAGATTGCGTTAGCACTTCTATATCATTTAGTTTAACTACTTAGATGCGTTAGTTTAACCTAGGCGCAAAAGCTCGGAAAAGTGTTTTACATGTCATATATATGAAAAAGTTGTTCAATTTCAGTGTATTGCAAGTGTTTCACATAAGTTTAGAATTCGGATTGCAGATAGCGTTAGCACTTTTTATCATTGAGTTTAACTTCTTAGACCTTTTATTTTAACCTATGTGCCAAAGCTCGGAAAAGTGTTGTACATATCATATATATGTGAAAGTTGTTCAATTTCAGTGTATTGCAAGAGTTGCACATATGTTTAGAATTAGGATTGCAGATAGCGTTAGCACTTCTATATCATTTATTTTAACTATTTAGATGCGTTAGTTTAACCTAGGCACAAAAGCTCGGAAATGTGTTGTACATGTCATATACATGTGAAATTTGTTCAATTTCAGTGTATTGCAAGAGTTTCACATAAGTTTAGAATTAGGATTTCATATATAGTTAGCACTTCTATATCATTGAGTTTAACTTCTTAGATGCGTTATTATAACCTAGGCGCCAAAGCTGGGAAAAGTGTTTTACATGTCATATACATGTGAAAATTGTTCAATTTCAGTGTATTGCAAGTGTTTCACGTAAATTTTGAATAAGGATTGCAGATAGCGTTAGCACTTCTATATCATTTATTTTAACTATTTAGATGTGTTAGTTTAACCTAGGCGCAAAAGCTCAGGAAAGTGTTTTACATGTCATATATATGTGAAAGTTGTTCAATTTCAGTGTATTGCAAGAGTTTCACATAAGTTTAGAATTAGGATTGCAGATAGCGTTAGCACTTCTATATCATTTATTTTAACTATTTAGATGTGTTAGTTTAACCTAGGCGCAAAAGCTCAGGAAAGTGTTTTACATGTCATATATATGTGAAAGTTGTTCAATTTCAGTGTATTGCAAGAGTTTCACATAAGTTTAGAATTAGGATTGCAGATAGCGTAGGTACTTCTATATCATTTACTTTAACTACTTAGATGCGTTAGTTTAACCTAGGCGCAAACGCTCGGAAAAGTGTTTTACATGTCATATATAGGTGAAAGTTGTTCAATTTCAGTGTATTACAAGAGTTTCATGTTAGTTTAGAATTAGCATTGCAGATAGCTTTACCAGTTCAATATCATTTAGTTTAACTTCTTAGATGCGTTAGTTTAACCTAGGCGCAAAAGCTCGGAAAAGTGATTTACATGTCATATATATGTGAAAGTTTTTCAATTTCAGTGTATGGGAAGAGTTTTACATAAGTTTCGAATTAGGATTTTAGTTAGCGTTAGCACTTCTATATCATTTAGTTTAACTTCTTAGAT
Source organism: Muscardinus avellanarius (assembly GCF_963383645.1). Taxonomy (NCBI): domain Eukaryota; kingdom Metazoa; phylum Chordata; class Mammalia; order Rodentia; family Gliridae; genus Muscardinus; species Muscardinus avellanarius. The sequence continues at coordinate 43,291,317 of NC_137801.1, read as the reverse complement.
GCGTTAGTTTAACCTATGTGCCAAAGCTCAGAAAAGTGTTGTACATGCCATATATATGTGAAAGTTGTTAAATTTCAGTGTATTGCAAGAGTTTCACATAAGTTTAGAATTAGGATTGCAGATAGCTTTACCAGTTCAATATCATTTAGTTTAACTTCCAAGATGTGTTAGTTTAACCTATTCGCCAAAGCTCGGAAAGTGTTTTACATGTCATATATATGTGAAAGTTTTTCAATTTCAGTGTATGGGAAGAGTTTTACATAAGTTTAGAATTAGGATTTCAGATTGCGTTAGCACTTCTATATCATTTAGTTTAACTACTTAGATGCGTTAGTTTAACCTAGGCGCAAAAGCTCGGAAAAGTGTTTTACATGTCATATATATGAAAAAGTTGTTCAATTTCAGTGTATTGCAAGTGTTTCACATAAGTTTAGAATTCGGATTGCAGATAGCGTTAGCACTTTTTATCATTGAGTTTAACTTCTTAGACCTTTTATTTTAACCTATGTGCCAAAGCTCGGAAAAGTGTTGTACATATCATATATATGTGAAAGTTGTTCAATTTCAGTGTATTGCAAGAGTTGCACATATGTTTAGAATTAGGATTGCAGATAGCGTTAGCACTTCTATATCATTTATTTTAACTATTTAGATGCGTTAGTTTAACCTAGGCACAAAAGCTCGGAAATGTGTTGTACATGTCATATACATGTGAAATTTGTTCAATTTCAGTGTATTGCAAGAGTTTCACATAAGTTTAGAATTAGGATTTCATATATAGTTAGCACTTCTATATCATTGAGTTTAACTTCTTAGATGCGTTATTATAACCTAGGCGCCAAAGCTGGGAAAAGTGTTTTACATGTCATATACATGTGAAAATTGTTCAATTTCAGTGTATTGCAAGTGTTTCACGTAAATTTTGAATAAGGATTGCAGATAGCGTTAGCACTTCTATATCATTTATTTTAACTATTTAGATGTGTTAGTTTAACCTAGGCGCAAAAGCTCAGGAAAGTGTTTTACATGTCATATATATGTGAAAGTTGTTCAATTTCAGTGTATTGCAAGAGTTTCACATAAGTTTAGAATTAGGATTGCAGATAGCGTTAGCACTTCTATATCATTTATTTTAACTATTTAGATGTGTTAGTTTAACCTAGGCGCAAAAGCTCAGGAAAGTGTTTTACATGTCATATATATGTGAAAGTTGTTCAATTTCAGTGTATTGCAAGAGTTTCACATAAGTTTAGAATTAGGATTGCAGATAGCGTAGGTACTTCTATATCATTTACTTTAACTACTTAGATGCGTTAGTTTAACCTAGGCGCAAACGCTCGGAAAAGTGTTTTACATGTCATATATAGGTGAAAGTTGTTCAATTTCAGTGTATTACAAGAGTTTCATGTTAGTTTAGAATTAGCATTGCAGATAGCTTTACCAGTTCAATATCATTTAGTTTAACTTCTTAGATGCGTTAGTTTAACCTAGGCGCAAAAGCTCGGAAAAGTGATTTACATGTCATATATATGTGAAAGTTTTTCAATTTCAGTGTATGGGAAGAGTTTTACATAAGTTTCGAATTAGGATTTTAGTTAGCGTTAGCACTTCTATATCATTTAGTTTAACTTCTTAGATGCGTTAGTTTAACCTATGTGCCAAAGCTCAGAAAAGTGTTGTACATGCCATATATATGTGAAAGTTGTTAAATTTCAGTGTATTGCAAGAGTTTCACATAAGTTTAGAATTAGGATTGCAGATAGCTTTACCAGTTCAATATCATTTAGTTTAACTTCCAAGATGTGTTAGTTTAACCTATTCGCCAAAGCTCGGAAAGTGTTTTACATGTCATATATATGTGAAAGTTTTTCAATTTCAGTGTATGGGAAGAGTTTTACATAAGTTTAGAATTAGGATTTCAGATTGCGTTAGCACTTCTATATCATTTAGTTTAACTACTTAGATGCGTTAGTTTAACCTAGGCGCAAAAGCTCGGAAAAGTGTTTTACATGTCATATATATGAAAAAGTTGTTCAATTTCAGTGTATTGCAAGTGTTTCACATAAGTTTAGAATTCGGATTGCAGATAGCGTTAGCACTTTTTATCATTGAGTTTAACTTCTTAGACCTTTTATTTTAACCTATGTGCCAAAGCTCGGAAAAGTGTTGTACATATCATATATATGTGAAAGTTGTTCAATTTCAGTGTATTGCAAGAGTTGCACATATGTTTAGAATTAGGATTGCAGATAGCGTTAGCACTTCTATATCATTTATTTTAACTATTTAGATGCGTTAGTTTAACCTAGGCACAAAAGCTCGGAAATGTGTTGTACATGTCATATACATGTGAAATTTGTTCAATTTCAGTGTATTGCAAGAGTTTCACATAAGTTTAGAATTAGGATTTCATATATAGTTAGCACTTCTATATCATTGAGTTTAACTTCTTAGATGCGTTATTATAACCTAGGCGCCAAAGCTGGGAAAAGTGTTTTACATGTCATATACATGTGAAAATTGTTCAATTTCAGTGTATTGCAAGTGTTTCACGTAAATTTTGAATAAGGATTGCAGATAGCGTTAGCACTTCTATATCATTTATTTTAACTATTTAGATGTGTTAGTTTAACCTAGGCGCAAAAGCTCAGGAAAGTGTTTTACATGTCATATATATGTGAAAGTTGTTCAATTTCAGTGTATTGCAAGAGTTTCACATAAGTTTAGAATTAGGATTGCAGATAGCGTAGGTACTTCTATATCATTTACTTTAACTACTTAGATGCGTTAGTTTAACCTAGGCGCAAACGCTCGGAAAAGTGTTTTACATGTCATATATAGGTGAAAGTTGTTCAATTTCAGTGTATTACAAGAGTTTCATGTTAGTTTAGAATTAGCATTGCAGATAGCTTTACCAGTTCAATATCATTTAGTTTAACTTCTTAGATGCGTTAGTTTAACCTAGGCGCAAAAGCTCGGAAAAGTGATTTACATGTCATATATATGTGAAAGTTTTTCAATTTCAGTGTATGGGAAGAGTTTTACATAAGTTTCGAATTAGGATTTTAGTTAGCGTTAGCACTTCTATATCATTTAGTTTAACTTCTTAGATGCGTTAGTTTAACCTATGTGCCAAAGCTCAGAAAAGTGTTGTACATGCCATATATATGTGAAAGTTGTTAAATTTCAGTGTATTGCAAGAGTTTCACATAAGTTTAGAATTAGGATTGCAGATAGCTTTACCAGTTCAATATCATTTAGTTTAACTTCCAAGATGTGTTAGTTTAACCTATTCGCCAAAGCTCGGAAAGTGTTTTACATGTCATATATATGTGAAAGTTTTTCAATTTCAGTGTATGGGAAGAGTTTTACATAAGTTTAGAATTAGGATTTCAGATTGCGTTAGCACTTCTATATCATTTAGTTTAACTACTTAGATGCGTTAGTTTAACCTAGGCGCAAAAGCTCGGAAAAGTGTTTTACATGTCATATATATGAAAAAGTTGTTCAATTTCAGTGTATTGCAAGTGTTTCACATAAGTTTAGAATTCGGATTGCAGATAGCGTTAGCACTTTTTATCATTGAGTTTAACTTCTTAGACCTTTTATTTTAACCTATGTGCCAAAGCTCGGAAAAGTGTTGTACATATCATATATATGTGAAAGTTGTTCAATTTCAGTGTATTGCAAGAGTTGCACATATGTTTAGAATTAGGATTGCAGATAGCGTTAGCACTTCTATATCATTTATTTTAACTATTTAGATGCGTTAGTTTAACCTAGGCACAAAAGCTCGGAAATGTGTTGTACATGTCATATACATGTGAAATTTGTTCAATTTCAGTGTATTGCAAGAGTTTCACATAAGTTTAGAATTAGGATTTCATATATAGTTAGCACTTCTATATCATTGAGTTTAACTTCTTAGATGCGTTATTATAACCTAGGCGCCAAAGCTGGGAAAAGTGTTTTACATGTCATATACATGTGAAAATTGTTCAATTTCAGTGTATTGCAAGTGTTTCACGTAAATTTTGAATAAGGATTGCAGATAGCGTTAGCACTTCTATATCATTTATTTTAACTATTTAGATGTGTTAGTTTAACCTAGGCGCAAAAGCTCAGGAAAGTGTTTTACATGTCATATATATGTGAAAGTTGTTCAATTTCAGTGTATTGCAAGAGTTTCACATAAGTTTAGAATTAGGATTGCAGATAGCGTTAGCACTTCTATATCATTTATTTTAACTATTTAGATGTGTTAGTTTAACCTAGGCGCAAAAGCTCAGGAAAGTGTTTTACATGTCATATATATGTGAAAGTTGTTCAATTTCAGTGTATTGCAAGAGTTTCACATAAGTTTAGAATTAGGATTGCAGATAGCGTAGGTACTTCTATATCATTTACTTTAACTACTTAGATGCGTTAGTTTAACCTAGGCGCAAACGCTCGGAAAAGTGTTTTACATGTCATATATAGGTGAAAGTTGTTCAATTTCAGTGTATTACAAGAGTTTCATGTTAGTTTAGAATTAGCATTGCAGATAGCTTTACCCGTTCAATATCATTTAGTTTAACTTCTTAGATGCGTTAGTTTAACCTAGGCGCAAAAGCTCGGAAAAGTGATTTACATGTCATATATATGTGAAAGTTTTTCAATTTCAGTGTATGGGAAGAGTTTTACATAAGTTTCGAATTAGGATTTTAGTTAGCGTTAGCACTTCTATATCATTTAGTTTAACTTCTTAGATGCGTTAGTTTAACCTATGTGCCAAAGCTCAGAAAAGTGTTGTACATGCCATATATATGTGAAAGTTGTTAAATTTCAGTGTATTGCAAGAGTTTCACATAAGTTTAGAATTAGGATTGCAGATAGCTTTACCAGTTCAATATCATTTAGTTTAACTTCCAAGATGTGTTAGTTTAACCTATTCGCCAAAGCTCGGAAAGTGTTTTACATGTCATATATATGTGAAAGTTTTTCAATTTCAGTGTATGGGAAGAGTTTCACATAAGTTTAGAATTAGGATTTCAGATTGCGTTAGCACTTCTATATCATTTAGTTTAACTACTTAGATGCGTTAGTTTAACCTAGGCGCAAAAGCTCGGAAAAGTGTTTTACATGTCATATATATGAAAAAGTTGTTCAATTTCAGTGTATTGCAAGTGTTTCACATAAGTTTAGAATTCGGATTGCAGATAGCGTTAGCACTTTTTATCATTGAGTTTAACTTCTTAGACCTTTTATTTTAACCTATGTGCCAAAGCTCGGAAAAGTGTTGTACATATCATATATATGTGAAAGTTGTTCAATTTCAGTGTATTGCAAGAGTTGCACATATGTTTAGAATTAGGATTGCAGATAGCGTTAGCACTTCTATATCATTTATTTTAACTATTTAGATGTGTTAGTTTAACCTAGGCACAAAAGCTCGGAAATGTGTTGTACATGTCATATACATGTGAAATTTGTTCAATTTCAGTGTATTGCAAGAGTTTCACATAAGTTTAGAATTAGGATTTCATATATAGTTAGCACTTCTATATCATTGAGTTTAACTTCTTAGATGCGTTATTATAACCTAGGCGCCAAAGCTGGGAAAAGTGTTTTACATGTCATATACATGTGAAAATTGTTCAATTTCAGTGTATTGCAAGTGTTTCACGTAAATTTTGAATAAGGATTGCAGATAGCGTTAGCACTTCTATATCATTTATTTTAACTATTTAGATGTGTTAGTTTAACCTAGGCGCAAAAGCTCAGGAAAGTGTTTTACATGTCATATATATGTGAAAGTTGTTCAATTTCAGTGTATTGCAAGAGTTTCACATAAGTTTAGAATTAGGATTGCAGATAGCGTTAGCACTTCTATATCATTTATTTTAACTATTTAGATGTGTTAGTTTAACCTAGGCGCAAAAGCTCAGGAAAGTGTTTTACATGTCATATATATGTGAAAGTTGTTCAATTTCAGTGTATTGCAAGAGTTTCACATAAGTTTAGAATTAGGATTGCAGATAGCGTAGGTACTTCTATATCATTTACTTTAACTACTTAGATGCGTTAGTTTAACCTAGGCGCAAACGCTCGGAAAAGTGTTTTACATGTCATATATAGGTGAAAGTTGTTCAATTTCAGTGTATTACAAGAGTTTCATGTTAGTTTAGAATTAGCATTGCAGATAGCTTTACCAGTTCAATATCATTTAGTTTAACTTCTTAGATGCGTTAGTTTAACCTAGGCGCAAAAGCTCGGAAAAGTGATTTACATGTCATATATATGTGAAAGTTTTTCAATTTCAGTGTATGGGAAGAGTTTTACATAAGTTTCGAATTAGGATTTTAGTTAGCGTTAGCACTTCTATATCATTTAGTTTAACTTCTTAGATGCGTTAGTTTAACCTATGTGCCAAAGCTCAGAAAAGTGTTGTACATGCCATATATATGTGAAAGTTGTTAAATTTCAGTGTATTGCAAGAGTTTCACATAAGTTTAGAATTAGGATTGCAGATAGCTTTACCAGTTCAATATCATTTAGTTTAACTTCCAAGATGTGTTAGTTTAACCTATTCGCCAAAGCTCGGAAAGTGTTTTACATGTCATATATATGTGAAAGTTTTTCAATTTCAGTGTATGGGAAGAGTTTCACATAAGTTTAGAATTAGGATTTCAGATTGCGTTAGCACTTCTATATCATTTAGTTTAACTACTTAGATGCGTTAGTTTAACCTAGGCGCAAAAGCTCGGAAAAGTGTTTTACATGTCATATATATGAAAAAGTTGTTCAATTTCAGTGTATTGCAAGTGTTTCACATAAGTTTAGAATTCGGATTGCAGATAGCGTTAGCACTTTTTATCATTGAGTTTAACTTCTTAGACCTTTTATTTTAACCTATGTGCCAAAGCTCGGAAAAGTGTTGTACATATCATATATATGTGAAAGTTGTTCAATTTCAGTGTATTGCAAGAGTTGCACATATGTTTAGAATTAGGATTGCAGATAGCGTTAGCACTTCTATATCATTTATTTTAACTATTTAGATGCGTTAGTTTAACCTAGGCACAAAAGCTCGGAAATGTGTTGTACATGTCATATACATGTGAAATTTGTTCAATTTCAGTGTATTGCAAGAGTTTCACATAAGTTTAGAATTAGGATTTCATATATAGTTAGCACTTCTATATCATTGAGTTTAACTTCTTAGATGCGTTATTATAACCTAGGCTCCAAAGCTGGGAAAAGTGTTTTACATGTCATATACATGTGAAAATTGTTCAATTTCAGTGTATTGCAAGTGTTTCACGTAAATTTTGAATAAGGATTGCAGATAGCGTTAGCACTTCTATATCATTTATTTTAACTATTTAGATGTGTTAGTTTAACCTAGGCGCAAAAGCTCAGGAAAGTGTTTTACATGTCATATATATGTGAAAGTTGTTCAATTTCAGTGTATTGCAAGAGTTTCACATAAGTTTAGAATTAGGATTGCAGATAGCGTTAGCACTTCTATATCATTTATTTTAACTATTTAGATGTGTTAGTTTAACCTAGGCGCAAAAGCTCAGGAAAGTGTTTTACATGTCATATATATGTGAAAGTTGTTCAATTTCAGTGTATTGCAAGAGTTTCACATAAGTTTAGAATTAGGATTGCAGATAGCGTAGGTACTTCTATATCATTTACTTTAACTACTTAGATGCGTTAGTTTAACCTAGGCGCAAACGCTCGGAAAAGTGTTTTACATGTCATATATAGGTGAAAGTTGTTCAATTTCAGTGTATTACAAGAGTTTCATGTTAGTTTAGAATTAGCATTGCAGATAGCTTTACCCGTTCAATATCATTTAGTTTAACTTCTTAGATGCGTTAGTTTAACCTAGGCGCAAAAGCTCGGAAAAGTGATTTACATGTCATATATATGTGAAAGTTTTTCAATTTCAGTGTATGGGAAGAGTTTTACATAAGTTTCGAATTAGGATTTTAGTTAGCGTTAGCACTTCTATATCATTTAGTTTAACTTCTTAGATGCGTTAGTTTAACCTATGTGCCAAAGCTCAGAAAAGTGTTGTACATGCCATATATATGTGAAAGTTGTTAAATTTCAGTGTATTGCAAGAGTTTCACATAAGTTTAGAATTAGGATTGCAGATAGCTTTACCAGTTCAATATCATTTAGTTTAACTTCCAAGATGTGTTAGTTTAACCTATTCGCCAAAGCTCGGAAAGTGTTTTACATGTCATATATATGTGAAAGTTTTTCAATTTCAGTGTATGGGAAGAGTTTTACATAAGTTTAGAATTAGGATTTCAGATTGCGTTAGCACTTCTATATCATTTAGTTTAACTACTTAGATGCGTTAGTTTAACCTAGGCGCAAAAGCTCGGAAAAGTGTTTTACATGTCATATATATGAAAAAGTTGTTCAATTTCAGTGTATTGCAAGTGTTTCACATAAGTTTAGAATTCGGATTGCAGATAGCGTTAGCACTTTTTATCATTGAGTTTAACTTCTTAGACCTTTTATTTTAACCTATGTGCCAAAGCTCGGAAAAGTGTTGTACATATCATATATATGTGAAAGTTGTTCAATTTCAGTGTATTGCAAGAGTTGCACATATGTTTAGAATTAGGATTGCAGATAGCGTTAGCACTTCTATATCATTTATTTTAACTATTTAGATGCGTTAGTTTAACCTAGGCACAAAAGCTCGGAAATGTGTTGTACATGTCATATACATGTGAAATTTGTTCAATTTCAGTGTATTGCAAGAGTTTCACATAAGTTTAGAATTAGGATTTCATATATAGTTAGCACTTCTATATCATTGAGTTTAACTTCTTAGATGCGTTATTATAACCTAGGCGCCAAAGCTGGGAAAAGTGTTTTACATGTCATATACATGTGAAAATTGTTCAATTTCAGTGTATTGCAAGTGTTTCACGTAAATTTTGAATAAGGATTGCAGATAGCGTTAGCACTTCTATATCATTTATTTTAACTATTTAGATGTGTTAGTTTAACCTAGGCGCAAAAGCTCAGGAAAGTGTTTTACATGTCATATATATGTGAAAGTTGTTCAATTTCAGTGTATTGCAAGAGTTTCACATAAGTTTAGAATTAGGATTGCAGATAGCGTTAGCACTTCTATATCATTTATTTTAACTATTTAGATGTGTTAGTTTAACCTAGGCGCCAAAGCTCAGGAAAGTGTTTTACATGTCATATATATGTGAAAGTTGTTCAATTTCAGTGTATTGCAAGAGTTTCACATAAGTTTAGAATTAGGATTGCAGATAGCTTTACCAGTTCAATATCATTTAGTTTAACTTCCAAGATGTGTTAGTTTAACCTATTCGCCAAAGCTCGGAAAGTGTTTTACATGTCATATATATGTGAAAGTTTTTCAATTTCAGTGTATGGGAAGAGTTTCACATAAGTTTAGAATTAGGATTTCAGATTGCGTTAGCACTTCTATATCATTTAGTTTAACTACTTAGATGCGTTAGTTTAACCTAGGCGCAAAAGCTCGGAAAAGTGTTTTACATGTCATATATATGAAAAAGTTGTTCAATTTCAGTGTATTGCAAGTGTTTCACATAAGTTTAGAATTCGGATTGCAGATAGCGTTAGCACTTTTTATCATTGAGTTTAACTTCTTAGACCTTTTATTTTAACCTATGTGCCAAAGCTCGGAAAAGTGTTGTACATATCATATATATGTGAAAGTTGTTCAATTTCAGTGTATTGCAAGAGTTGCACATATGTTTAGAATTAGGATTGCAGATAGCGTTAGCACTTCTATATCATTTATTTTAACTATTTAGATGCGTTAGTTTAACCTAGGCACAAAAGCTCGGAAATGTGTTGTACATGTCATATACATGTGAAATTTGTTCAATTTCAGTGTATTGCAAGAGTTTCACATAAGTTTAGAATTAGGATTTCATATATAGTTAGCACTTCTATATCATTGAGTTTAACTTCTTAGATGCGTTATTATAACCTAGGCTCCAAAGCTGGGAAAAGTGTTTTACATGTCATATACATGTGAAAATTGTTCAATTTCAGTGTATTGCAAGTGTTTCACGTAAATTTTGAATAAGGATTGCAGATAGCGTTAGCACTTCTATATCATTTATTTTAACTATTTAGATGTGTTAGTTTAACCTAGGCGCAAAAGCTCAGGAAAGTGTTTTACATGTCATATATATGTGAAAGTTGTTCAATTTCAGTGTATTGCAAGAGTTTCACATAAGTTTAGAATTAGGATTGCAGATAGCGTTAGCACTTCTATATCATTTATTTTAACTATTTAGATGTGTTAGTTTAACCTAGGCGCAAAAGCTCAGGAAAGTGTTTTACATGTCATATATATGTGAAAGTTGTTCAATTTCAGTGTATTGCAAGAGTTTCACATAAGTTTAGAATTAGGATTGCAGATAGCGTAGGTACTTCTATATCATTTACTTTAACTACTTAGATGCGTTAGTTTAACCTAGGCGCAAACGCTCGGAAAAGTGTTTTACATGTCATATATAGGTGAAAGTTGTTCAATTTCAGTGTATTACAAGAGTTTCATGTTAGTTTAGAATTAGCATTGCAGATAGCTTTACCCGTTCAATATCATTTAGTTTAACTTCTTAGATGCGTTAGTTTAACCTAGGCGCAAAAGCTCGGAAAAGTGATTTACATGTCATATATATGTGAAAGTTTTTCAATTTCAGTGTATGGGAAGAGTTTTACATAAGTTTCGAATTAGGATTTTAGTTAGCGTTAGCACTTCTATATCATTTAGTTTAACTTCTTAGATGCGTTAGTTTAACCTATGTGCCAAAGCTCAGAAAAGTGTTGTACATGCCATATATATGTGAAAGTTGTTAAATTTCAGTGTATTGCAAGAGTTTCACATAAGTTTAGAATTAGGATTGCAGATAGCTTTACCAGTTCAATATCATTTAGTTTAACTTCCAAGATGTGTTAGTTTAACCTATTCGCCAAAGCTCGGAAAGTGTTTTACATGTCATATATATGTGAAAGTTTTTCAATTTCAGTGTATGGGAAGAGTTTTACATAAGTTTAGAATTAGGATTTCAGATTGCGTTAGCACTTCTATATCATTTAGTTTAACTACTTAGATGCGTTAGTTTAACCTAGGCGCAAAAGCTCGGAAAAGTGTTTTACATGTCATATATATGAAAAAGTTGTTCAATTTCAGTGTATTGCAAGTGTTTCACATAAGTTTAGAATTCGGATTGCAGATAGCGTTAGCACTTTTTATCATTGAGTTTAACTTCTTAGACCTTTTATTTTAACCTATGTGCCAAAGCTCGGAAAAGTGTTGTACATATCATATATATGTGAAAGTTGTTCAATTTCAGTGTATTGCAAGAGTTGCACATATGTTTAGAATTAGGATTGCAGATAGCGTTAGCACTTCTATATCATTTATTTTAACTATTTAGATGCGTTAGTTTAACCTAGGCACAAAAGCTCGGAAATGTGTTGTACATGTCATATACATGTGAAATTTGTTCAATTTCAGTGTATTGCAAGAGTTTCACATAAGTTTAGAATTAGGATTTCATATATAGTTAGCACTTCTATATCATTGAGTTTAACTTCTTAGATGCGTTATTATAACCTAGGCGCCAAAGCTGGGAAAAGTGTTTTACATGTCATATACATGTGAAAATTGTTCAATTTCAGTGTATTGCAAGTGTTTCACGTAAATTTTGAATAAGGATTGCAGATAGCGTTAGCACTTCTATATCATTTATTTTAACTATTTAGATGTGTTAGTTTAACCTAGGCGCAAAAGCTCAGGAAAGTGTTTTACATGTCATATATATGTGAAAGTTGTTCAATTTCAGTGTATTGCAAGAGTTTCACATAAGTTTAGAATTAGGATTGCAGATAGCGTTAGCACTTCTATATCATTTATTTTAACTATTTAGATGTGTTAGTTTAACCTAGGCGCAAAAGCTCAGGAAAGTGTTTTACATGTCATATATATGTGAAAGTTGTTCAATTTCAGTGTATTGCAAGAGTTTCACATAAGTTTAGAATTAGGATTGCAGATAGCGTAGGTACTTCTATATCATTTACTTTAACTACTTAGATGCGTTAGTTTAACCTAGGCGCAAACGCTCGGAAAAGTGTTTTACATGTCATATATAGGTGAAAGTTGTTCAATTTCAGTGTATTACAAGAGTTTCATGTTAGTTTAGAATTAGCATTGCAGATAGCTTTACCAGTTCAATATCATTTAGTTTAACTTCTTAGATGCGTTAGTTTAACCTAGGCGCAAAAGCTCGGAAAAGTGATTTACATGTCATATATATGTGAAAGTTTTTCAATTTCAGTGTATGGGAAGAGTTTTACATAAGTTTCGAATTAGGATTTTAGTTAGCGTTAGCACTTCTATATCATTTAGTTTAACTTCTTAGATGCGTTAGTTTAACCTATGTGCCAAAGCTCAGAAAAGTGTTGTACATGCCATATATATGTGAAAGTTGTTAAATTTCAGTGTATTGCAAGAGTTTCACATAAGTTTAGAATTAGGATTGCAGATAGCTTTACCAGTTCAATATCATTTAGTTTAACTTCCAAGATGTGTTAGTTTAACCTATTCGCCAAAGCTCGGAAAGTGTTTTACATGTCATATATATGTGAAAGTTTTTCAATTTCAGTGTATTGCAAGTGTTTCACATAAGTTTAGAATTCGGATTGCAGATAGCGTTAGCACTTTTTATCATTGAGTTTAACTTCTTAGACCTTTTATTTTAACCTATGTGCCAAAGCTCGGAAAAGTGTTGTACATATCATATATATGTGAAAGTTGTTCAATTTCAGTGTATTGCAAGAGTTGCACATATGTTTAGAATTAGGATTGCAGATAGCGTTAGCACTTCTATATCATTTATTTTAACTATTTAGATGCGTTAGTTTAACCTAGGCACAAAAGCTCGGAAATGTGTTGTACATGTCATATACATGTGAAATTTGTTCAATTTCAGTGTATTGCAAGAGTTTCACATAAGTTTAGAATTAGGATTGCAGATAGCGTTAGCACTTCTATATCATTGAGTTTAACTTCTTAGACGCGTTATTATAACCTAGGCGCCAAAGCTGGGAAAAGTGTTTTACATGTCATATACATGTGAAAGTTGTTCAATTTCAGTGTATTGCAAGTGTTTCACGTAAATTTTGAATAAGGATTGCAGATAGCGTTAGCACTTCTATATCATTTATTTTAACTATTTAGATGCGTTAGTTTAACCTAGGCGCAAAAGCTCGGAAAAGTGTTTTACATGTCATATATATGTGAAAGTTGTTCAATTTCAGTGTATTGCAAGAGTTTCACATAAGTTTAGAATTAGGATTGCAGATAGCTTTACCAGTTCAATATAATTTAGTTTAACTTCCAAGATGTGTTAGTTTAACCTATTCGCCAAAGATCGGAAAAGTGATTTACATGTCATATATATGTGAAAGTTGTTCAATTTTAGTGTATGGGAAGAGTTTCACATAAGTTTAGAATTAGGATTTCATATATCGTTAGCACTTCTATATCATTTAGTTTAACTTCTTAGATGCGTTAGTTTAACCTAGGCGCAAAAGCTCGGAAAAGTGTTTTACATGTAATATATATGTGAAAGTTGTTCAATTTAAGTGTATTGCAAGAGTTTCACATAAGTTTAGAATTAGGTTTGCAGATATCGTTAGCACTTTTATATCATTGAGTTTAAGTTCTTAGATGTTTTAGTTTAACCTATGTGCCAAAGCTCGGAAAAGTGTTTTACATGTCATATATATTTGAAAGTTGTTAAATTTCAGTGTATTTCAAGAGTTTCACATAAGTTTAGAATTTGGTTTGCAGATAGCTTTACCAGTTCAAAATCATTTAGTTTAACTTCTTAGAAGCGTTATTTTAACCTAGGCGCCAAAGCTCCGAAAAGTGTTTTACATGTCATATATAAGTGAAAGTTTTTCAATTTCAGGTTATGGGAAGAGTTTCACATAAGTTTAGAATTAGGATTTCAGATAGCGTTAGCACTTCTATATCATTGAGTTTAACATCTTAGATGCATTAGTTTAACCTAGGCGCAAAAGCTAGGAAAAGTGTTTTACATGTCATATATATCTGAAAGATGTTCAATTTCAATGTGTTGGGAGAGTTTCATATAAGTTTAGAATTAGGATTGCAGATAGCTTTACCAGTTCAATATCATTTAGTTTAACTTCTTAGATGCGTTAGTTTAACCTAGGCGCAAACGCTCGGAAAAGTGTTTTACATGTCATATATAGGTGAAAGTTGTTCAATTTCAGTGTATTACAAGAGTTTCATGTTAGTTTAGAATTAGCATTGCAGATAGCTTTACCAGTTCAATATCATTTAGTTTAACTTCTTAGATGCGTTAGTTTAACCTAGGCGCAAAAGCTCGGAAAAGTGATTTACATGTCATATATATGTGAAAGTTTTTCAATTTCAGTGTATGGGAAGAGTTTTACATAAGTTTCGAATTAGGATTTTAGTTAGCGTTAGCACTTCTATATCATTGAGTTTAACTTCTTAGATGCGTTAGTTTAACCTAGGCGCCAAAGCTGGGAAAAGTGTTTTACATGTCATATACATGTGAAAATTGTTCAATTTCAGTGTATTGCAAGTGTTTCACGTAAATTTTGAATAAGGATTGCAGATAGCGTTAGCACTTCTATATCATTTATTTTAACTATTTAGATGTGTTAGTTTAACCTAGGCGCAAAAGCTCAGGAAAGTGTTTTACATGTCATATATATGTGAAAGTTGTTCAATTTCAGTGTATGGGAAGAGTTTCACATAAGTTTAGAATTAGGATTGCAGATAGCTTTACCAGTTCAATATCATTTAGATTAACTTCTTAGATGCGTTAGTTTAACCTAGGCGCAAAAGCTCGGGAAAGTGTTTTACATGCCATATATACGTGAAAGTTGTTCAAGTTCAGTGTATAGGAAGAGTTCACATAAGTTTAGAATTAGGATTTCATATATAGTTAGCACTTCTATATCATTGACTTTAACTTCTTAGATGCGTTATTATAACCTAGGCGCCAAAACTGGGAAAAGTGTTTTACATGTCATATACATGTGAAAATTGTTCAATTTCAGTGTATTGCAAGTGTTTCAGGTAAATTTTGAATTAGGATTGCAGATAGCGTTAGCACTTCTATATTATTTAGTTTTACTACTTAGATGCGTTAGTTTAACCTAGGCGCAAAAGCTCGGAAAAGTATATTCAGTGTATTGCAAGAGTTTAACATAAGTTTAGAATTAGTATTGCAGATAGCCTTACCAGTTCAATATCATTTATTTTAACTTCGTAGATGCGTTAGTTTAACCTAGGCGCAAAAGCTCGGAAAGTGTTTTACATGTCATATATATATGAAAGTTTTTCAATTTCAGTGTATGGGAAGAGTTTTACATAAGTTTAGAATTAGGATTTCAGATTGCGTTAGCACTTCTATATCATTGAGTTTAACTTCTTAGACGTTTTATTTTAACCTATGTGCCAAAGCTCGGAAAAGTGTTGTACATGTCATATATATGTGAAAGTTGTTCAATTTCAGTGTATTGCAAGAGTTGCACATATGTTTAGAATTAGGATTGCAGATAGTGTTAGCACTTCTATATCATTTATTTTAACTATTTAGATGCGTTAGTTTAACCTAGGCGCAAAAGCTCGGAAAAGTGTTTTACATGTCATATATATGTGAAAGTTGTTCAATTTCAGTGTATTGCAAGAGTTTCACATAAGTTTAGAATTAGGATTGCAGATAGCGTAGGTACTTCTATATCATTTACTTTAACTACTTAGATGCGTTAGTTTAACCTAGGCGCAAAAGCTCGGAAAAGTGTTTTACATGTCATATATATGTGAAAGTTGTTCAATTTCAGTGTATGGGAAGAGTTTCACATAAGTTTAGAATTAGGATTGCAGATAGCTTTACCAGTTCAATATCATTTAGATTAACTTCTTAGATGCGTTAGTTTAACCTAGGCGCAAAAGCTCGGGAAAGTGTTTTACATGCCATATATACGTGAAAGTTGTTCAAGTTCAGTGTATAGGAAGAGTTCACATAAGTTTAGAATTAGGATTTCATATATAGTTAGCACTTCTATATCATTGACTTTAACTTCTTAGATGCGTTATTATAACCTAGGCGCCAAAACTGGGAAAAGTGTTTTACATGTCATATACATGTGAAAATTGTTCAATTTCAGTGTATTGCAAGTGTTTCAGGTAAATTTTGAATTAGGATTGCAGATAGCGTTAGCACTTCTATATTATTTAGTTTTACTACTTAGATGCGTTAGTTTAACCTAGGCGCAAAAGCTCGGAAAAGTGTTTTACATGTCATATATATGTGAAAGTTGTTCAATTTCAGTGTATTGCAAGAGTTTTACATAAGTTTAGAATTAGGATGGCAGATAGCGTTAGCACTTCTATACCATTGAGTTTAACATCTTAGATGCGTTAGTTTAACGTATTCGCCAAAGCTCAAAAAGGGGTTTTACATGTCATATATATGTGAAAGTTGTTAAATTTAAGTGTATTGCAAGAGTTGCACATATGTTTAGAATTAGTATTGCAGATAGCATTAGCACTTCTATAACATTTATTTTAACTATTATGATGCGTTAGTTTAACCTAGGCGCAAAAGCTTGGAAAAGTGTTTTACATGTCATATATATGTGAAAGTTTTTCAATTTCAGTGTATGGGAAGAGTTTTACATAAGTTTAGAATTAGGACTTCAGATAGCGTTAGCACTTCTATATCATTTAGTTTAACTACTTAGATGCGTTAGTTTAACCTGGGCGCAAAAGCTCAGAAAAGTGTTTTACATGTCATATATATGTGAAAGTTGTTCAATTTCAGTGTATTACAAGAGTTTCATGTAAGTTTAGAATTAGCATTTTAGATAGCTTTACCAGTTCAATATCATTCAGTTTAACTTCTTAGAGGTGTTAGTTTAAGCTAGGCGCAAAAGCTCGGGAAAGTATTTTACATGACATATATATGTGAACGTTGTTCAATTTCAGTGTATTGCAAGAGTTTAACATAAGTTTAGAATTAGTATTGCAGATAGCCTTACCAGTTCAATATCATTTATTTTAACTTCGTAGATGCGTTAGTTTAACCTAGGCGCAAAAGCTCGGAAAGTGTTTTACATGTCATATATATGTGAAAGTTTTTCAATTTCAGTGTATGGGAAGAGTTTTACATAAGTTTAGAATTAGGATTTCAGATTGCGTTAGCACTTCTATATCATTGAGTTTAACTTCTTAGACGTTTTATTTTAACCTATGTGCCAAAGCTCGGAAAAGTGTTGTACATGTCATATATATGTGAAAGTTGTTCAATTTCAGTGTATTGCAAGAGTTGCACATATGTTTAGAATTAGGATTGCAGATAGTGTTAGCACTTCTATATCATTTATTTTAACTATTTAGATGCGTTAGTTTAACCTAGGCGCAAAAGCTCGGAAAAGTGTTTTACATGTCATATATATGTGAAAGTTGTTCAATTTCAGTGTATTGCAAGAGTTTCACATAAGTTTAGAATTAGGATTGCAGATAGCTTTACCAGTTCAATATCATTTAGTTTAACTTCCAAGATGTGTTAGTTTAACCTATTCGCCAAAGATCGGAAAAGTGATTTACATGTCATATATATGTGAAAGTTGTTCAATTTTAGTGTATGGGAAGAGTTTCACATAAGTTTAGAATTAGGATTTCATATATCGTTAGCACTTCTATATCATTTAGTTTAACTTCTTAGATGCGTTAGTTTAACCTAGGCGCAAAAGCTCGGAAAAGTGTTTTACATGTAATATATATGTGAAAGTTGTTCAATTTAAGTGTATTGCAAGAGTTTCACATAAGTTTAGAATTAGGTTTGCAGATATCGTTAGCACTTTTATATCATTGAGTTTAAGTTCTTAGATGTTTTAGTTTAACCTATGTGCCAAAGCTCGGAAAAGTGTTTTACATGTCATATATATTTGAAAGTTGTTAAATTTCAGTGTATTTCAAGAGTTTCACATAAGTTTAGAATTTGGTTTGCAGATAGCTTTACCAGTTCAAAATCATTTAGTTTAACTTCTTAGAAGCGTTATTTTAACCTAGGCGCCAAAGCTCCGAAAAGTGTTTTACATGTCATATATAAGTGAAAGTTTTTCAATTTCAGGTTATGGGAAGAGTTTCACATAAGTTTAGAATTAGGATTTCAGATAGCGTTAGCACTTCTATATCATTGAGTTTAACATCTTAGATGCATTAGTTTAACCTAGGCGCAAAAGCTAGGAAAAGTGTTTTACATGTCATATATATCTGAAAGATGTTCAATTTCAATGTGTTGGGAGAGTTTCATATAAGTTTAGAATTAGGATTGCAGATAGCTTTACCAGTTCAATATCATTTAGTTTAACTTCTTAGATGCGTTAGTTTAACCTAGGCGCAAACGCTCGGAAAAGTGTTTTACATGTCATATATAGGTGAAAGTTGTTCAATTTCAGTGTATTACAAGAGTTTCATGTTAGTTTAGAATTAGCATTGCAGATAGCTTTACCAGTTCAATATCATTTAGTTTAACTTCTTAGATGCGTTAGTTTAACCTAGGCGCAAAAGCTCGGAAAAGTGATTTACATGTCATATATATGTGAAAGTTTTTCAATTTCAGTGTATGGGAAGAGTTTTACATAAGTTTCGAATTAGGATTTTAGTTAGCGTTAGCACTTCTATATCATTTAGTTTAACTTCTTAGATGCGTTAGTTTAACCTATGTGCCAAAGCTCAGAAAAGTGTTGTACATGCCATATATATGTGAAAGTTGTTAAATTTCAGTGTATTGCAAGAGTTTCACATAAGTTTAGAATTAGGATTGCAGATAGCTTTACCAGTTCAATATCATTTAGTTTAACTTCCAAGATGTGTTAGTTTAACCTATTCGCCAAAGCTCGGAAAGTGTTTTACATGTCATATATATGTGAAAGTTTTTCAATTTCAGTGTATGGGAAGAGTTTTACATAAGTTTAGAATTAGGATTTCAGATTGCGTTAGCACTTCTATATCATTTAGTTTAACTACTTAGATGCGTTAGTTTAACCTAGGCGCAAAAGCTCGGAAAAGTGTTTTACATGTCATATATATGAAAAAGTTGTTCAATTTCAGTGTATTGCAAGTGTTTCACATAAGTTTAGAATTCGGATTGCAGATAGCGTTAGCACTTTTTATCATTGAGTTTAACTTCTTAGACCTTTTATTTTAACCTATGTGCCAAAGCTCGGAAAAGTGTTGTACATATCATATATATGTGAAAGTTGTTCAATTTCAGTGTATTGCAAGAGTTGCACATATGTTTAGAATTAGGATTGCAGATAGCGTTAGCACTTCTATATCATTTATTTTAACTATTTAGATGCGTTAGTTTAACCTAGGCACAAAAGCTCGGAAATGTGTTGTACATGTCATATACATGTGAAATTTGTTCAATTTCAGTGTATTGCAAGAGTTTCACATAAGTTTAGAATTAGGATTTCATATATAGTTAGCACTTCTATATCATTGAGTTTAACTTCTTAGATGCGTTATTATAACCTAGGCGCCAAAGCTGGGAAAAGTGTTTTACATGTCATATACATGTGAAAATTGTTCAATTTCAGTGTATTGCAAGTGTTTCACGTAAATTTTGAATAAGGATTGCAGATAGCGTTAGCACTTCTATATCATTTATTTTAACTATTTAGATGTGTTAGTTTAACCTAGGCGCAAAAGCTCAGGAAAGTGTTTTACATGTCATATATATGTGAAAGTTGTTCAATTTCAGTGTATTGCAAGAGTTTCACATAAGTTTAGAATTAGGATTGCAGATAGCGTTAGCACTTCTATATCATTTATTTTAACTATTTAGATGTGTTAGTTTAACCTAGGCGCAAAAGCTCAGGAAAGTGTTTTACATGTCATATATATGTGAAAGTTGTTCAATTTCAGTGTATTGCAAGAGTTTCACATAAGTTTAGAATTAGGATTGCAGATAGCGTAGGTACTTCTATATCATTTACTTTAACTACTTAGATGCGTTAGTTTAACCTAGGCGCAAACGCTCGGAAAAGTGTTTTACATGTCATATATAGGTGAAAGTTGTTCAATTTCAGTGTATTACAAGAGTTTCATGTTAGTTTAGAATTAGCATTGCAGATAGCTTTACCCGTTCAATATCATTTAGTTTAACTTCTTAGATGCGTTAGTTTAACCTAGGCGCAAAAGCTCGGAAAAGTGATTTACATGTCATATATATGTGAAAGTTTTTCAATTTCAGTGTATGGGAAGAGTTTTACATAAGTTTCGAATTAGGATTTTAGTTAGCGTTAGCACTTCTATATCATTTAGTTTAACTTCTTAGATGCGTTAGTTTAACCTATGTGCCAAAGCTCAGAAAAGTGTTGTACATGCCATATATATGTGAAAGTTGTTAAATTTCAGTGTATTGCAAGAGTTTCACATAAGTTTAGAATTAGGATTGCAGATAGCTTTACCAGTTCAATATCATTTAGTTTAACTTCCAAGATGTGTTAGTTTAACCTATTCGCCAAAGCTCGGAAAGTGTTTTACATGTCATATATATGTGAAAGTTTTTCAATTTCAGTGTATGGGAAGAGTTTCACATAAGTTTAGAATTAGGATTTCAGATTGCGTTAGCACTTCTATATCATTTAGTTTAACTACTTAGATGCGTTAGTTTAACCTAGGCGCAAAAGCTCGGAAAAGTGTTTTACATGTCATATATATGAAAAAGTTGTTCAATTTCAGTGTATTGCAAGTGTTTCACATAAGTTTAGAATTCGGATTGCAGATAGCGTTAGCACTTTTTATCATTGAGTTTAACTTCTTAGACCTTTTATTTTAACCTATGTGCCAAAGCTCGGAAAAGTGTTGTACATATCATATATATGTGAAAGTTGTTCAATTTCAGTGTATTGCAAGAGTTGCACATATGTTTAGAATTAGGATTGCAGATAGCGTTAGCACTTCTATATCATTTATTTTAACTATTTAGATGCGTTAGTTTAACCTAGGCACAAAAGCTCGGAAATGTGTTGTACATGTCATATACATGTGAAATTTGTTCAATTTCAGTGTATTGCAAGAGTTTCACATAAGTTTAGAATTAGGATTTCATATATAGTTAGCACTTCTATATCATTGAGTTTAACTTCTTAGATGCGTTATTATAACCTAGGCGCCAAAGCTGGGAAAAGTGTTTTACATGTCATATACATGTGAAAATTGTTCAATTTCAGTGTATTGCAAGTGTTTCACGTAAATTTTGAATAAGGATTGCAGATAGCGTTAGCACTTCTATATCATTTATTTTAACTATTTAGATGTGTTAGTTTAACCTAGGCGCAAAAGCTCAGGAAAGTGTTTTACATGTCATATATATGTGAAAGTTGTTCAATTTCAGTGTATTGCAAGAGTTTCACATAAGTTTAGAATTAGGATTGCAGATAGCGTTAGCACTTCTATATCATTTATTTTAACTATTTAGATGTGTTAGTTTAACCTAGGCGCAAAAGCTCAGGAAAGTGTTTTACATGTCATATATATGTGAAAGTTGTTCAATTTCAGTGTATTGCAAGAGTTTCACATAAGTTTAGAATTAGGATTGCAGATAGCGTAGGTACTTCTATATCATTTACTTTAACTACTTAGATGCGTTAGTTTAACCTAGGCGCAAACGCTCGGAAAAGTGTTTTACATGTCATATATAGGTGAAAGTTGTTCAATTTCAGTGTATTACAAGAGTTTCATGTTAGTTTAGAATTAGCATTGCAGATAGCTTTACCAGTTCAATATCATTTAGTTTAACTTCTTAGATGCGTTAGTTTAACCTAGGCGCAAAAGCTCGGAAAAGTGATTTACATGTCATATATATGTGAAAGTTTTTCAATTTCAGTGTATGGGAAGAGTTTTACATAAGTTTCGAATTAGGATTTTAGTTAGCGTTAGCACTTCTATATCATTTAGTTTAACTTCTTAGATGCGTTAGTTTAACCTATGTGCCAAAGCTCAGAAAAGTGTTGTACATGCCATATATATGTGAAAGTTGTTAAATTTCAGTGTATTGCAAGAGTTTCACATAAGTTTAGAATTAGGATTGCAGATAGCTTTACCAGTTCAATATCATTTAGTTTAACTTCCAAGATGTGTTAGTTTAACCTATTCGCCAAAGCTCGGAAAGTGTTTTACATGTCATATATATGTGAAAGTTTTTCAATTTCAGTGTATGGGAAGAGTTTTACATAAGTTTAGAATTAGGATTTCAGATTGCGTTAGCACTTCTATATCATTTAGTTTAACTACTTAGATGCGTTAGTTTAACCTAGGCGCAAAAGCTCGGAAAAGTGTTTTACATGTCATATATATGAAAAAGTTGTTCAATTTCAGTGTATTGCAAGTGTTTCACATAAGTTTAGAATTCGGATTGCAGATAGCGTTAGCACTTTTTATCATTGAGTTTAACTTCTTAGACCTTTTATTTTAACCTATGTGCCAAAGCTCGGAAAAGTGTTGTACATATCATATATATGTGAAAGTTGTTCAATTTCAGTGTATTGCAAGAGTTGCACATATGTTTAGAATTAGGATTGCAGATAGCGTTAGCACTTCTATATCATTTATTTTAACTATTTAGATGCGTTAGTTTAACCTAGGCACAAAAGCTCGGAAATGTGTTGTACATGTCATATACATGTGAAATTTGTTCAATTTCAGTGTATTGCAAGAGTTTCACATAAGTTTAGAATTAGGATTTCATATATAGTTAGCACTTCTATATCATTGAGTTTAACTTCTTAGATGCGTTATTATAACCTAGGCGCCAAAGCTGGGAAAAGTGTTTTACATGTCATATACATGTGAAAATTGTTCAATTTCAGTGTATTGCAAGTGTTTCACGTAAATTTTGAATAAGGATTGCAGATAGCGTTAGCACTTCTATATCATTTATTTTAACTATTTAGATGTGTTAGTTTAACCTAGGCGCAAAAGCTCAGGAAAGTGTTTTACATGTCATATATATGTGAAAGTTGTTCAATTTCAGTGTATTGCAAGAGTTTCACATAAGTTTAGAATTAGGATTGCAGATAGCGTTAGCACTTCTATATCATTTATTTTAACTATTTAGATGTGTTAGTTTAACCTAGGCGCAAAAGCTCAGGAAAGTGTTTTACATGTCATATATATGTGAAAGTTGTTCAATTTCAGTGTATTGCAAGAGTTTCACATAAGTTTAGAATTAGGATTGCAGATAGCGTAGGTACTTCTATATCATTTACTTTAACTACTTAGATGCGTTAGTTTAACCTAGGCGCAAACGCTCGGAAAAGTGTTTTACATGTCATATATAGGTGAAAGTTGTTCAATTTCAGTGTATTACAAGAGTTTCATGTTAGTTTAGAATTAGCATTGCAGATAGCTTTACCAGTTCAATATCATTTAGTTTAACTTCTTAGATGCGTTAGTTTAACCTAGGCGCAAAAGCTCGGAAAAGTGATTTACATGTCATATATATGTGAAAGTTTTTCAATTTCAGTGTATGGGAAGAGTTTTACATAAGTTTCGAATTAGGATTTTAGTTAGCGTTAGCACTTCTATATCATTTAGTTTAACTTCTTAGATGCGTTAGTTTAACCTATGTGCCAAAGCTCAGAAAAGTGTTGTACATGCCATATATATGTGAAAGTTGTTAAATTTCAGTGTATTGCAAGAGTTTCACATAAGTTTAGAATTAGGATTGCAGATAGCTTTACCAGTTCAATATCATTTAGTTTAACTTCCAAGATGTGTTAGTTTAACCTATTCGCCAAAGCTCGGAAAGTGTTTTACATGTCATATATATGTGAAAGTTTTTCAATTTCAGTGTATGGGAAGAGTTTTACATAAGTTTAGAATTAGGATTTCAGATTGCGTTAGCACTTCTATATCATTTAGTTTAACTACTTAGATGCGTTAGTTTAACCTAGGCGCAAAAGCTCGGAAAAGTGTTTTACATGTCATATATATGAAAAAGTTGTTCAATTTCAGTGTATTGCAAGTGTTTCACATAAGTTTAGAATTCGGATTGCAGATAGCGTTAGCACTTTTTATCATTGAGTTTAACTTCTTAGACCTTTTATTTTAACCTATGTGCCAAAGCTCGGAAAAGTGTTGTACATATCATATATATGTGAAAGTTGTTCAATTTCAGTGTATTGCAAGAGTTGCACATATGTTTAGAATTAGGATTGCAGATAGCGTTAGCACTTCTATATCATTTATTTTAACTATTTAGATGCGTTAGTTTAACCTAGGCACAAAAGCTCGGAAATGTGTTGTACATGTCATATACATGTGAAATTTGTTCAATTTCAGTGTATTGCAAGAGTTTCACATAAGTTTAGAATTAGGATTTCATATATAGTTAGCACTTCTATATCATTGAGTTTAACTTCTTAGATGCGTTATTATAACCTAGGCGCCAAAGCTGGGAAAAGTGTTTTACATGTCATATACATGTGAAAATTGTTCAATTTCAGTGTATTGCAAGTGTTTCACGTAAATTTTGAATAAGGATTGCAGATAGCGTTAGCACTTCTATATCATTTATTTTAACTATTTAGATGTGTTAGTTTAACCTAGGCGCAAAAGCTCAGGAAAGTGTTTTACATGTCATATATATGTGAAAGTTGTTCAATTTCAGTGTATTGCAAGAGTTTCACATAAGTTTAGAATTAGGATTGCAGATAGCGTTAGCACTTCTATATCATTTATTTTAACTATTTAGATGTGTTAGTTTAACCTAGGCGCAAAAGCTCAGGAAAGTGTTTTACATGTCATATATATGTGAAAGTTGTTCAATTTCAGTGTATTGCAAGAGTTTCACATAAGTTTAGAATTAGGATTGCAGATAGCGTAGGTACTTCTATATCATTTACTTTAACTACTTAGATGCGTTAGTTTAACCTAGGCGCAAACGCTCGGAAAAGTGTTTTACATGTCATATATAGGTGAAAGTTGTTCAATTTCAGTGTATTACAAGAGTTTCATGTTAGTTTAGAATTAGCATTGCAGATAGCTTTACCAGTTCAATATCATTTAGTTTAACTTCTTAGATGCGTTAGTTTAACCTAGGCGCAAAAGCTCGGAAAAGTGATTTACATGTCATATATATGTGAAAGTTTTTCAATTTCAGTGTATGGGAAGAGTTTTACATAAGTTTCGAATTAGGATTTTAGTTAGCGTTAGCACTTCTATATCATTTAGTTTAACTTCTTAGATGCGTTAGTTTAACCTATGTGCCAAAGCTCAGAAAAGTGTTGTACATGCCATATATATGTGAAAGTTGTTAAATTTCAGTGTATTGCAAGAGTTTCACATAAGTTTAGAATTAGGATTGCAGATAGCTTTACCAGTTCAATATCATTTAGTTTAACTTCCAAGATGTGTTAGTTTAACCTATTCGCCAAAGCTCGGAAAGTGTTTTACATGTCATATATATGTGAAAGTTTTTCAATTTCAGTGTATGGGAAGAGTTTTACATAAGTTTAGAATTAGGATTTCAGATTGCGTTAGCACTTCTATATCATTTAGTTTAACTACTTAGATGCGTTAGTTTAACCTAGGCGCAAAAGCTCGGAAAAGTGTTTTACATGTCATATATATGAAAAAGTTGTTCAATTTCAGTGTATTGCAAGTGTTTCACATAAGTTTAGAATTCGGATTGCAGATAGCGTTAGCACTTTTTATCATTGAGTTTAACTTCTTAGACCTTTTATTTTAACCTATGTGCCAAAGCTCGGAAAAGTGTTGTACATATCATATATATGTGAAAGTTGTTCAATTTCAGTGTATTGCAAGAGTTGCACATATGTTTAGAATTAGGATTGCAGATAGCGTTAGCACTTCTATATCATTTATTTTAACTATTTAGATGCGTTAGTTTAACCTAGGCACAAAAGCTCGGAAATGTGTTGTACATGTCATATACATGTGAAATTTGTTCAATTTCAGTGTATTGCAAGAGTTTCACATAAGTTTAGAATTAGGATTTCATATATAGTTAGCACTTCTATATCATTGAGTTTAACTTCTTAGATGCGTTATTATAACCTAGGCGCCAAAGCTGGGAAAAGTGTTTTACATGTCATATACATGTGAAAATTGTTCAATTTCAGTGTATTGCAAGTGTTTCACGTAAATTTTGAATAAGGATTGCAGATAGCGTTAGCACTTCTATATCATTTATTTTAACTATTTAGATGTGTTAGTTTAACCTAGGCGCAAAAGCTCAGGAAAGTGTTTTACATGTCATATATATGTGAAAGTTGTTCAATTTCAGTGTATTGCAAGAGTTTCACATAAGTTTAGAATTAGGATTGCAGATAGCGTTAGCACTTCTATATCATTTATTTTAACTATTTAGATGTGTTAGTTTAACCTAGGCGCAAAAGCTCAGGAAAGTGTTTTACATGTCATATATATGTGAAAGTTGTTCAATTTCAGTGTATTGCAAGAGTTTCACATAAGTTTAGAATTAGGATTGCAGATAGCGTAGGTACTTCTATATCATTTACTTTAACTACTTAGATGCGTTAGTTTAACCTAGGCGCAAACGCTCGGAAAAGTGTTTTACATGTCATATATAGGTGAAAGTTGTTCAATTTCAGTGTATTACAAGAGTTTCATGTTAGTTTAGAATTAGCATTGCAGATAGCTTTACCCGTTCAATATCATTTAGTTTAACTTCTTAGATGCGTTAGTTTAACCTAGGCGCAAAAGCTCGGAAAAGTGATTTACATGTCATATATATGTGAAAGTTTTTCAATTTCAGTGTATGGGAAGAGTTTTACATAAGTTTCGAATTAGGATTTTAGTTAGCGTTAGCACTTCTATATCATTTAGTTTAACTTCTTAGATGCGTTAGTTTAACCTATGTGCCAAAGCTCAGAAAAGTGTTGTACATGCCATATATATGTGAAAGTTGTTAAATTTCAGTGTATTGCAAGAGTTTCACATAAGTTTAGAATTAGGATTGCAGATAGCTTTACCAGTTCAATATCATTTAGTTTAACTTCCAAGATGTGTTAGTTTAACCTATTCGCCAAAGCTCGGAAAGTGTTTTACATGTCATATATATGTGAAAGTTTTTCAATTTCAGTGTATGGGAAGAGTTTTACATAAGTTTAGAATTAGGATTTCAGATTGCGTTAGCACTTCTATATCATTTAGTTTAACTACTTAGATGCGTTAGTTTAACCTAGGCGCAAAAGCTCGGAAAAGTGTTTTACATGTCATATATATGAAAAAGTTGTTCAATTTCAGTGTATTGCAAGTGTTTCACATAAGTTTAGAATTCGGATTGCAGATAGCGTTAGCACTTTTTATCATTGAGTTTAACTTCTTAGACCTTTTATTTTAACCTATGTGCCAAAGCTCGGAAAAGTGTTGTACATATCATATATATGTGAAAGTTGTTCAATTTCAGTGTATTGCAAGAGTTGCACATATGTTTAGAATTAGGATTGCAGATAGCGTTAGCACTTCTATATCATTTATTTTAACTATTTAGATGCGTTAGTTTAACCTAGGCACAAAAGCTCGGAAATGTGTTGTACATGTCATATACATGTGAAATTTGTTCAATTTCAGTGTATTGCAAGAGTTTCACATAAGTTTAGAATTAGGATTTCATATATAGTTAGCACTTCTATATCATTGAGTTTAACTTCTTAGATGCGTTATTATAACCTAGGCGCCAAAGCTGGGAAAAGTGTTTTACATGTCATATACATGTGAAAATTGTTCAATTTCAGTGTATTGCAAGTGTTTCACGTAAATTTTGAATAAGGATTGCAGATAGCGTTAGCACTTCTATATCATTTATTTTAACTATTTAGATGTGTTAGTTTAACCTAGGCGCAAAAGCTCAGGAAAGTGTTTTACATGTCATATATATGTGAAAGTTGTTCAATTTCAGTGTATTGCAAGAGTTTCACATAAGTTTAGAATTAGGATTGCAGATAGCGTTAGCACTTCTATATCATTTATTTTAACTATTTAGATGTGTTAGTTTAACCTAGGCGCAAAAGCTCAGGAAAGTGTTTTACATGTCATATATATGTGAAAGTTGTTCAATTTCAGTGTATTGCAAGAGTTTCACATAAGTTTAGAATTAGGATTGCAGATAGCGTAGGTACTTCTATATCATTTACTTTAACTACTTAGATGCGTTAGTTTAACCTAGGCGCAAACGCTCGGAAAAGTGTTTTACATGTCATATATAGGTGAAAGTTGTTCAATTTCAGTGTATTACAAGAGTTTCATGTTAGTTTAGAATTAGCATTGCAGATAGCTTTACCAGTTCAATATCATTTAGTTTAACTTCTTAGATGCGTTAGTTTAACCTAGGCGCAAAAGCTCGGAAAAGTGATTTACATGTCATATATATGTGAAAGTTTTTCAATTTCAGTGTATGGGAAGAGTTTTACATAAGTTTCGAATTAGGATTTTAGTTAGCGTTAGCACTTCTATATCATTTAGTTTAACTTCTTAGATGCGTTAGTTTAACCTATGTGCCAAAGCTCAGAAAAGTGTTGTACATGCCATATATATGTGAAAGTTGTTAAATTTCAGTGTATTGCAAGAGTTTCACATAAGTTTAGAATTAGGATTGCAGATAGCTTTACCAGTTCAATATCATTTAGTTTAACTTCCAAGATGTGTTAGTTTAACCTATTCGCCAAAGCTCGGAAAGTGTTTTACATGTCATATATATGTGAAAGTTTTTCAATTTCAGTGTATGGGAAGAGTTTTACATAAGTTTAGAATTAGGATTTCAGATTGCGTTAGCACTTCTATATCATTTAGTTTAACTACTTAGATGCGTTAGTTTAACCTAGGCGCAAAAGCTCGGAAAAGTGTTTTACATGTCATATATATGAAAAAGTTGTTCAATTTCAGTGTATTGCAAGTGTTTCACATAAGTTTAGAATTCGGATTGCAGATAGCGTTAGCACTTTTTATCATTGAGTTTAACTTCTTAGACCTTTTATTTTAACCTATGTGCCAAAGCTCGGAAAAGTGTTGTACATATCATATATATGTGAAAGTTGTTCAATTTCAGTGTATTGCAAGAGTTGCACATATGTTTAGAATTAGGATTGCAGATAGCGTTAGCACTTCTATATCATTTATTTTAACTATTTAGATGCGTTAGTTTAACCTAGGCACAAAAGCTCGGAAATGTGTTGTACATGTCATATACATGTGAAATTTGTTCAATTTCAGTGTATTGCAAGAGTTTCACATAAGTTTAGAATTAGGATTTCATATATAGTTAGCACTTCTATATCATTGAGTTTAACTTCTTAGATGCGTTATTATAACCTAGGCGCCAAAGCTGGGAAAAGTGTTTTACATGTCATATACATGTGAAAATTGTTCAATTTCAGTGTATTGCAAGTGTTTCACGTAAATTTTGAATAAGGATTGCAGATAGCGTTAGCACTTCTATATCATTTATTTTAACTATTTAGATGTGTTAGTTTAACCTAGGCGCAAAAGCTCAGGAAAGTGTTTTACATGTCATATATATGTGAAAGTTGTTCAATTTCAGTGTATTGCAAGAGTTTCACATAAGTTTAGAATTAGGATTGCAGATAGCGTTAGCACTTCTATATCATTTATTTTAACTATTTAGATGTGTTAGTTTAACCTAGGCGCAAAAGCTCAGGAAAGTGTTTTACATGTCATATATATGTGAAAGTTGTTCAATTTCAGTGTATTGCAAGAGTTTCACATAAGTTTAGAATTAGGATTGCAGATAGCGTAGGTACTTCTATATCATTTACTTTAACTACTTAGATGCGTTAGTTTAACCTAGGCGCAAACGCTCGGAAAAGTGTTTTACATGTCATATATAGGTGAAAGTTGTTCAATTTCAGTGTATTACAAGAGTTTCATGTTAGTTTAGAATTAGCATTGCAGATAGCTTTACCAGTTCAATATCATTTAGTTTAACTTCTTAGATGCGTTAGTTTAACCTAGGCGCAAAAGCTCGGAAAAGTGATTTACATGTCATATATATGTGAAAGTTTTTCAATTTCAGTGTATGGGAAGAGTTTTACATAAGTTTCGAATTAGGATTTTAGTTAGCGTTAGCACTTCTATATCATTTAGTTTAACTTCTTAGATGCGTTAGTTTAACCTATGTGCCAAAGCTCAGAAAAGTGTTGTACATGCCATATATATGTGAAAGTTGTTAAATTTCAGTGTATTGCAAGAGTTTCACATAAGTTTAGAATTAGGATTGCAGATAGCTTTACCAGTTCAATATCATTTAGTTTAACTTCCAAGATGTGTTAGTTTAACCTATTCGCCAAAGCTCGGAAAGTGTTTTACATGTCATATATATGTGAAAGTTTTTCAATTTCAGTGTATGGGAAGAGTTTTACATAAGTTTAGAATTAGGATTTCAGATTGCGTTAGCACTTCTATATCATTTAGTTTAACTACTTAGATGCGTTAGTTTAACCTAGGCGCAAAAGCTCGGAAAAGTGTTTTACATGTCATATATATGAAAAAGTTGTTCAATTTCAGTGTATTGCAAGTGTTTCACATAAGTTTAGAATTCGGATTGCAGATAGCGTTAGCACTTTTTATCATTGAGTTTAACTTCTTAGACCTTTTATTTTAACCTATGTGCCAAAGCTCGGAAAAGTGTTGTACATATCATATATATGTGAAAGTTGTTCAATTTCAGTGTATTGCAAGAGTTGCACATATGTTTAGAATTAGGATTGCAGATAGCGTTAGCACTTCTATATCATTTATTTTAACTATTTAGATGCGTTAGTTTAACCTAGGCACAAAAGCTCGGAAATGTGTTGTACATGTCATATACATGTGAAATTTGTTCAATTTCAGTGTATTGCAAGAGTTTCACATAAGTTTAGAATTAGGATTTCATATATAGTTAGCACTTCTATATCATTGAGTTTAACTTCTTAGATGCGTTATTATAACCTAGGCGCCAAAGCTGGGAAAAGTGTTTTACATGTCATATACATGTGAAAATTGTTCAATTTCAGTGTATTGCAAGTGTTTCACGTAAATTTTGAATAAGGATTGCAGATAGCGTTAGCACTTCTATATCATTTATTTTAACTATTTAGATGTGTTAGTTTAACCTAGGCGCAAAAGCTCAGGAAAGTGTTTTACATGTCATATATATGTGAAAGTTGTTCAATTTCAGTGTATTGCAAGAGTTTCACATAAGTTTAGAATTAGGATTGCAGATAGCGTTAGCACTTCTATATCATTTATTTTAACTATTTAGATGTGTTAGTTTAACCTAGGCGCAAAAGCTCAGGAAAGTGTTTTACATGTCATATATATGTGAAAGTTGTTCAATTTCAGTGTATTGCAAGAGTTTCACATAAGTTTAGAATTAGGATTGCAGATAGCGTAGGTACTTCTATATCATTTACTTTAACTACTTAGATGCGTTAGTTTAACCTAGGCGCAAACGCTCGGAAAAGTGTTTTACATGTCATATATAGGTGAAAGTTGTTCAATTTCAGTGTATTACAAGAGTTTCATGTTAGTTTAGAATTAGCATTGCAGATAGCTTTACCAGTTCAATATCATTTAGTTTAACTTCTTAGATGCGTTAGTTTAACCTAGGCGCAAAAGCTCGGAAAAGTGATTTACATGTCATATATATGTGAAAGTTTTTCAATTTCAGTGTATGGGAAGAGTTTTACATAAGTTTCGAATTAGGATTTTAGTTAGCGTTAGCACTTCTATATCATTTAGTTTAACTTCTTAGATGCGTTAGTTTAACCTATGTGCCAAAGCTCAGAAAAGTGTTGTACATGCCATATATATGTGAAAGTTGTTAAATTTCAGTGTATTGCAAGAGTTTCACATAAGTTTAGAATTAGGATTGCAGATAGCTTTACCAGTTCAATATCATTTAGTTTAACTTCCAAGATGTGTTAGTTTAACCTATTCGCCAAAGCTCGGAAAGTGTTTTACATGTCATATATATGTGAAAGTTTTTCAATTTCAGTGTATGGGAAGAGTTTTACATAAGTTTAGAATTAGGATTTCAGATTGCGTTAGCACTTCTATATCATTTAGTTTAACTACTTAGATGCGTTAGTTTAACCTAGGCGCAAAAGCTCGGAAAAGTGTTTTACATGTCATATATATGAAAAAGTTGTTCAATTTCAGTGTATTGCAAGTGTTTCACATAAGTTTAGAATTCGGATTGCAGATAGCGTTAGCACTTTTTATCATTGAGTTTAACTTCTTAGACCTTTTATTTTAACCTATGTGCCAAAGCTCGGAAAAGTGTTGTACATATCATATATATGTGAAAGTTGTTCAATTTCAGTGTATTGCAAGAGTTGCACATATGTTTAGAATTAGGATTGCAGATAGCGTTAGCACTTCTATATCATTTATTTTAACTATTTAGATGCGTTAGTTTAACCTAGGCACAAAAGCTCGGAAATGTGTTGTACATGTCATATACATGTGAAATTTGTTCAATTTCAGTGTATTGCAAGAGTTTCACATAAGTTTAGAATTAGGATTTCATATATAGTTAGCACTTCTATATCATTGAGTTTAACTTCTTAGATGCGTTATTATAACCTAGGCGCCAAAGCTGGGAAAAGT
The DNA here is from genome assembly GCF_963383645.1 of Muscardinus avellanarius. Classification (NCBI taxonomy): domain Eukaryota; kingdom Metazoa; phylum Chordata; class Mammalia; order Rodentia; family Gliridae; genus Muscardinus; species Muscardinus avellanarius. The sequence continues at coordinate 43,258,553 of NC_137801.1, read as the reverse complement.
GTTTTACATGTCATATACATGTGAAAATTGTTCAATTTCAGTGTATTGCAAGTGTTTCACGTAAATTTTGAATAAGGATTGCAGATAGCGTTAGCACTTCTATATCATTTATTTTAACTATTTAGATGTGTTAGTTTAACCTAGGCGCAAAAGCTCAGGAAAGTGTTTTACATGTCATATATATGTGAAAGTTGTTCAATTTCAGTGTATTGCAAGAGTTTCACATAAGTTTAGAATTAGGATTGCAGATAGCGTAGGTACTTCTATATCATTTACTTTAACTACTTAGATGCGTTAGTTTAACCTAGGCGCAAACGCTCGGAAAAGTGTTTTACATGTCATATATAGGTGAAAGTTGTTCAATTTCAGTGTATTACAAGAGTTTCATGTTAGTTTAGAATTAGCATTGCAGATAGCTTTACCAGTTCAATATCATTTAGTTTAACTTCTTAGATGCGTTAGTTTAACCTAGGCGCAAAAGCTCTGAAAAGTGATTTACATGTCATATATATGTGAAAGTTTTTCAATTTCAGTGTATGGGAAGAGTTTTACATAAGTTTCGAATTAGGATTTTAGTTAGCGTTAGCACTTCTATATCATTTAGTTTAACTTCTTAGATGCGTTAGTTTAACCTATGTGCCAAAGCTCAGAAAAGTGTTGTACATGCCATATATATGTGAAAGTTGTTAAATTTCAGTGTATTGCAAGAGTTTCACATAAGTTTAGAATTAGGATTGCAGATAGCTTTACCAGTTCAATATCATTTAGTTTAACTTCCAAGATGTGTTAGTTTAACCTATTCGCCAAAGCTCGGAAAGTGTTTTACATGTCATATATATGTGAAAGTTTTTCAATTTCAGTGTATGGGAAGAGTTTTACATAAGTTTAGAATTAGGATTTCAGATTGCGTTAGCACTTCTATATCATTTAGTTTAACTACTTAGATGCGTTAGTTTAACCTAGGCGCAAAAGCTCGGAAAAGTGTTTTACATGTCATATATATGAAAAAGTTGTTCAATTTCAGTGTATTGCAAGTGTTTCACATAAGTTTAGAATTCGGATTGCAGATAGCGTTAGCACTTTTTATCATTGAGTTTAACTTCTTAGACCTTTTATTTTAACCTATGTGCCAAAGCTCGGAAAAGTGTTGTACATATCATATATATGTGAAAGTTGTTCAATTTCAGTGTATTGCAAGAGTTGCACATATGTTTAGAATTAGGATTGCAGATAGCGTTAGCACTTCTATATCATTTATTTTAACTATTTAGATGCGTTAGTTTAACCTAGGCACAAAAGCTCGGAAATGTGTTGTACATGTCATATACATGTGAAATTTGTTCAATTTCAGTGTATTGCAAGAGTTTCACATAAGTTTAGAATTAGGATTTCATATATAGTTAGCACTTCTATATCATTGAGTTTAACTTCTTAGATGCGTTATTATAACCTAGGCGCCAAAGCTGGGAAAAGTGTTTTACATGTCATATACATGTGAAAATTGTTCAATTTCAGTGTATTGCAAGTGTTTCACGTAAATTTTGAATAAGGATTGCAGATAGCGTTAGCACTTCTATATCATTTATTTTAACTATTTAGATGTGTTAGTTTAACCTAGGCGCAAAAGCTCAGGAAAGTGTTTTACATGTCATATATATGTGAAAGTTGTTCAATTTCAGTGTATTGCAAGAGTTTCACATAAGTTTAGAATTAGGATTGCAGATAGCGTAGGTACTTCTATATCATTTACTTTAACTACTTAGATGCGTTAGTTTAACCTAGGCGCAAACGCTCGGAAAAGTGTTTTACATGTCATATATAGGTGAAAGTTGTTCAATTTCAGTGTATTACAAGAGTTTCATGTTAGTTTAGAATTAGCATTGCAGATAGCTTTACCAGTTCAATATCATTTAGTTTAACTTCTTAGATGCGTTAGTTTAACCTAGGCGCAAAAGCTCGGAAAAGTGATTTACATGTCATATATATGTGAAAGTTTTTCAATTTCAGTGTATGGGAAGAGTTTTACATAAGTTTCGAATTAGGATTTTAGTTAGCGTTAGCACTTCTATATCATTTAGTTTAACTTCTTAGATGCGTTAGTTTAACCTATGTGCCAAAGCTCAGAAAAGTGTTGTACATGCCATATATATGTGAAAGTTGTTAAATTTCAGTGTATTGCAAGAGTTTCACATAAGTTTAGAATTAGGATTGCAGATAGCTTTACCAGTTCAATATCATTTAGTTTAACTTCCAAGATGTGTTAGTTTAACCTATTCGCCAAAGCTCGGAAAGTGTTTTACATGTCATATATATGTGAAAGTTTTTCAATTTCAGTGTATGGGAAGAGTTTTACATAAGTTTAGAATTAGGATTTCAGATTGCGTTAGCACTTCTATATCATTTAGTTTAACTACTTAGATGCGTTAGTTTAACCTAGGCGCAAAAGCTCGGAAAAGTGTTTTACATGTCATATATATGAAAAAGTTGTTCAATTTCAGTGTATTGCAAGTGTTTCACATAAGTTTAGAATTCGGATTGCAGATAGCGTTAGCACTTTTTATCATTGAGTTTAACTTCTTAGACCTTTTATTTTAACCTATGTGCCAAAGCTCGGAAAAGTGTTGTACATATCATATATATGTGAAAGTTGTTCAATTTCAGTGTATTGCAAGAGTTGCACATATGTTTAGAATTAGGATTGCAGATAGCGTTAGCACTTCTATATCATTTATTTTAACTATTTAGATGCGTTAGTTTAACCTAGGCACAAAAGCTCGGAAATGTGTTGTACATGTCATATACATGTGAAATTTGTTCAATTTCAGTGTATTGCAAGAGTTTCACATAAGTTTAGAATTAGGATTTCATATATAGTTAGCACTTCTATATCATTGAGTTTAACTTCTTAGATGCGTTATTATAACCTAGGCGCCAAAGCTGGGAAAAGTGTTTTACATGTCATATACATGTGAAAATTGTTCAATTTCAGTGTATTGCAAGTGTTTCACGTAAATTTTGAATAAGGATTGCAGATAGCGTTAGCACTTCTATATCATTTATTTTAACTATTTAGATGTGTTAGTTTAACCTAGGCGCAAAAGCTCAGGAAAGTGTTTTACATGTCATATATATGTGAAAGTTGTTCAATTTCAGTGTATTGCAAGAGTTTCACATAAGTTTAGAATTAGGATTGCAGATAGCGTAGGTACTTCTATATCATTTACTTTAACTACTTAGATGCGTTAGTTTAACCTAGGCGCAAACGCTCGGAAAAGTGTTTTACATGTCATATATAGGTGAAAGTTGTTCAATTTCAGTGTATTACAAGAGTTTCATGTTAGTTTAGAATTAGCATTGCAGATAGCTTTACCAGTTCAATATCATTTAGTTTAACTTCTTAGATGCGTTAGTTTAACCTAGGCGCAAAAGCTCGGAAAAGTGATTTACATGTCATATATATGTGAAAGTTTTTCAATTTCAGTGTATGGGAAGAGTTTTACATAAGTTTCGAATTAGGATTTTAGTTAGCGTTAGCACTTCTATATCATTTAGTTTAACTTCTTAGATGCGTTAGTTTAACCTATGTGCCAAAGCTCAGAAAAGTGTTGTACATGCCATATATATGTGAAAGTTGTTAAATTTCAGTGTATTGCAAGAGTTTCACATAAGTTTAGAATTAGGATTGCAGATAGCTTTACCAGTTCAATATCATTTAGTTTAACTTCCAAGATGTGTTAGTTTAACCTATTCGCCAAAGCTCGGAAAGTGTTTTACATGTCATATATATGTGAAAGTTTTTCAATTTCAGTGTATGGGAAGAGTTTTACATAAGTTTAGAATTAGGATTTCAGATTGCGTTAGCACTTCTATATCATTTAGTTTAACTACTTAGATGCGTTAGTTTAACCTAGGCGCAAAAGCTCGGAAAAGTGTTTTACATGTCATATATATGAAAAAGTTGTTCAATTTCAGTGTATTGCAAGTGTTTCACATAAGTTTAGAATTCGGATTGCAGATAGCGTTAGCACTTTTTATCATTGAGTTTAACTTCTTAGACCTTTTATTTTAACCTATGTGCCAAAGCTCGGAAAAGTGTTGTACATATCATATATATGTGAAAGTTGTTCAATTTCAGTGTATTGCAAGAGTTGCACATATGTTTAGAATTAGGATTGCAGATAGCGTTAGCACTTCTATATCATTTATTTTAACTATTTAGATGCGTTAGTTTAACCTAGGCACAAAAGCTCGGAAATGTGTTGTACATGTCATATACATGTGAAATTTGTTCAATTTCAGTGTATTGCAAGAGTTTCACATAAGTTTAGAATTAGGATTTCATATATAGTTAGCACTTCTATATCATTGAGTTTAACTTCTTAGATGCGTTATTATAACCTAGGCGCCAAAGCTGGGAAAAGTGTTTTACATGTCATATACATGTGAAAATTGTTCAATTTCAGTGTATTGCAAGTGTTTCACGTAAATTTTGAATAAGGATTGCAGATAGCGTTAGCACTTCTATATCATTTATTTTAACTATTTAGATGTGTTAGTTTAACCTAGGCGCAAAAGCTCAGGAAAGTGTTTTACATGTCATATATATGTGAAAGTTGTTCAATTTCAGTGTATTGCAAGAGTTTCACATAAGTTTAGAATTAGGATTGCAGATAGCGTTAGCACTTCTATATCATTTATTTTAACTATTTAGATGTGTTAGTTTAACCTAGGCGCAAAAGCTCAGGAAAGTGTTTTACATGTCATATATATGTGAAAGTTGTTCAATTTCAGTGTATTGCAAGAGTTTCACATAAGTTTAGAATTAGGATTGCAGATAGCGTAGGTACTTCTATATCATTTACTTTAACTACTTAGATGCGTTAGTTTAACCTAGGCGCAAACGCTCGGAAAAGTGTTTTACATGTCATATATAGGTGAAAGTTGTTCAATTTCAGTGTATTACAAGAGTTTCATGTTAGTTTAGAATTAGCATTGCAGATAGCTTTACCCGTTCAATATCATTTAGTTTAACTTCTTAGATGCGTTAGTTTAACCTAGGCGCAAAAGCTCGGAAAAGTGATTTACATGTCATATATATGTGAAAGTTTTTCAATTTCAGTGTATGGGAAGAGTTTTACATAAGTTTCGAATTAGGATTTTAGTTAGCGTTAGCACTTCTATATCATTTAGTTTAACTTCTTAGATGCGTTAGTTTAACCTATGTGCCAAAGCTCAGAAAAGTGTTGTACATGCCATATATATGTGAAAGTTGTTAAATTTCAGTGTATTGCAAGAGTTTCACATAAGTTTAGAATTAGGATTGCAGATAGCTTTACCAGTTCAATATCATTTAGTTTAACTTCCAAGATGTGTTAGTTTAACCTATTCGCCAAAGCTCGGAAAGTGTTTTACATGTCATATATATGTGAAAGTTTTTCAATTTCAGTGTATGGGAAGAGTTTCACATAAGTTTAGAATTAGGATTTCAGATTGCGTTAGCACTTCTATATCATTTAGTTTAACTACTTAGATGCGTTAGTTTAACCTAGGCGCAAAAGCTCGGAAAAGTGTTTTACATGTCATATATATGAAAAAGTTGTTCAATTTCAGTGTATTGCAAGTGTTTCACATAAGTTTAGAATTCGGATTGCAGATAGCGTTAGCACTTTTTATCATTGAGTTTAACTTCTTAGACCTTTTATTTTAACCTATGTGCCAAAGCTCGGAAAAGTGTTGTACATATCATATATATGTGAAAGTTGTTCAATTTCAGTGTATTGCAAGAGTTGCACATATGTTTAGAATTAGGATTGCAGATAGCGTTAGCACTTCTATATCATTTATTTTAACTATTTAGATGTGTTAGTTTAACCTAGGCACAAAAGCTCGGAAATGTGTTGTACATGTCATATACATGTGAAATTTGTTCAATTTCAGTGTATTGCAAGAGTTTCACATAAGTTTAGAATTAGGATTTCATATATAGTTAGCACTTCTATATCATTGAGTTTAACTTCTTAGATGCGTTATTATAACCTAGGCGCCAAAGCTGGGAAAAGTGTTTTACATGTCATATACATGTGAAAATTGTTCAATTTCAGTGTATTGCAAGTGTTTCACGTAAATTTTGAATAAGGATTGCAGATAGCGTTAGCACTTCTATATCATTTATTTTAACTATTTAGATGTGTTAGTTTAACCTAGGCGCAAAAGCTCAGGAAAGTGTTTTACATGTCATATATATGTGAAAGTTGTTCAATTTCAGTGTATTGCAAGAGTTTCACATAAGTTTAGAATTAGGATTGCAGATAGCGTTAGCACTTCTATATCATTTATTTTAACTATTTAGATGTGTTAGTTTAACCTAGGCGCAAAAGCTCAGGAAAGTGTTTTACATGTCATATATATGTGAAAGTTGTTCAATTTCAGTGTATTGCAAGAGTTTCACATAAGTTTAGAATTAGGATTGCAGATAGCGTAGGTACTTCTATATCATTTACTTTAACTACTTAGATGCGTTAGTTTAACCTAGGCGCAAACGCTCGGAAAAGTGTTTTACATGTCATATATAGGTGAAAGTTGTTCAATTTCAGTGTATTACAAGAGTTTCATGTTAGTTTAGAATTAGCATTGCAGATAGCTTTACCAGTTCAATATCATTTAGTTTAACTTCTTAGATGCGTTAGTTTAACCTAGGCGCAAAAGCTCGGAAAAGTGATTTACATGTCATATATATGTGAAAGTTTTTCAATTTCAGTGTATGGGAAGAGTTTTACATAAGTTTCGAATTAGGATTTTAGTTAGCGTTAGCACTTCTATATCATTTAGTTTAACTTCTTAGATGCGTTAGTTTAACCTATGTGCCAAAGCTCAGAAAAGTGTTGTACATGCCATATATATGTGAAAGTTGTTAAATTTCAGTGTATTGCAAGAGTTTCACATAAGTTTAGAATTAGGATTGCAGATAGCTTTACCAGTTCAATATCATTTAGTTTAACTTCCAAGATGTGTTAGTTTAACCTATTCGCCAAAGCTCGGAAAGTGTTTTACATGTCATATATATGTGAAAGTTTTTCAATTTCAGTGTATGGGAAGAGTTTCACATAAGTTTAGAATTAGGATTTCAGATTGCGTTAGCACTTCTATATCATTTAGTTTAACTACTTAGATGCGTTAGTTTAACCTAGGCGCAAAAGCTCGGAAAAGTGTTTTACATGTCATATATATGAAAAAGTTGTTCAATTTCAGTGTATTGCAAGTGTTTCACATAAGTTTAGAATTCGGATTGCAGATAGCGTTAGCACTTTTTATCATTGAGTTTAACTTCTTAGACCTTTTATTTTAACCTATGTGCCAAAGCTCGGAAAAGTGTTGTACATATCATATATATGTGAAAGTTGTTCAATTTCAGTGTATTGCAAGAGTTGCACATATGTTTAGAATTAGGATTGCAGATAGCGTTAGCACTTCTATATCATTTATTTTAACTATTTAGATGCGTTAGTTTAACCTAGGCACAAAAGCTCAGAAATGTGTTGTACATGTCATATACATGTGAAATTTGTTCAATTTCAGTGTATTGCAAGAGTTTCACATAAGTTTAGAATTAGGATTTCATATATAGTTAGCACTTCTATATCATTGAGTTTAACTTCTTAGATGCGTTATTATAACCTAGGCTCCAAAGCTGGGAAAAGTGTTTTACATGTCATATACATGTGAAAATTGTTCAATTTCAGTGTATTGCAAGTGTTTCACGTAAATTTTGAATAAGGATTGCAGATAGCGTTAGCACTTCTATATCATTTATTTTAACTATTTAGATGTGTTAGTTTAACCTAGGCGCAAAAGCTCAGGAAAGTGTTTTACATGTCATATATATGTGAAAGTTGTTCAATTTCAGTGTATTGCAAGAGTTTCACATAAGTTTAGAATTAGGATTGCAGATAGCGTTAGCACTTCTATATCATTTATTTTAACTATTTAGATGTGTTAGTTTAACCTAGGCGCAAAAGCTCAGGAAAGTGTTTTACATGTCATATATATGTGAAAGTTGTTCAATTTCAGTGTATTGCAAGAGTTTCACATAAGTTTAGAATTAGGATTGCAGATAGCGTAGGTACTTCTATATCATTTACTTTAACTACTTAGATGCGTTAGTTTAACCTAGGCGCAAACGCTCGGAAAAGTGTTTTACATGTCATATATAGGTGAAAGTTGTTCAATTTCAGTGTATTACAAGAGTTTCATGTTAGTTTAGAATTAGCATTGCAGATAGCTTTACCCGTTCAATATCATTTAGTTTAACTTCTTAGATGCGTTAGTTTAACCTAGGCGCAAAAGCTCGGAAAAGTGATTTACATGTCATATATATGTGAAAGTTTTTCAATTTCAGTGTATGGGAAGAGTTTTACATAAGTTTCGAATTAGGATTTTAGTTAGCGTTAGCACTTCTATATCATTTAGTTTAACTTCTTAGATGCGTTAGTTTAACCTATGTGCCAAAGCTCAGAAAAGTGTTGTACATGCCATATATATGTGAAAGTTGTTAAATTTCAGTGTATTGCAAGAGTTTCACATAAGTTTAGAATTAGGATTGCAGATAGCTTTACCAGTTCAATATCATTTAGTTTAACTTCCAAGATGTGTTAGTTTAACCTATTCGCCAAAGCTCGGAAAGTGTTTTACATGTCATATATATGTGAAAGTTTTTCAATTTCAGTGTATGGGAAGAGTTTCACATAAGTTTAGAATTAGGATTTCAGATTGCGTTAGCACTTCTATATCATTTAGTTTAACTACTTAGATGCGTTAGTTTAACCTAGGCGCAAAAGCTCGGAAAAGTGTTTTACATGTCATATATATGAAAAAGTTGTTCAATTTCAGTGTATTGCAAGTGTTTCACATAAGTTTAGAATTCGGATTGCAGATAGCGTTAGCACTTTTTATCATTGAGTTTAACTTCTTAGACCTTTTATTTTAACCTATGTGCCAAAGCTCGGAAAAGTGTTGTACATATCATATATATGTGAAAGTTGTTCAATTTCAGTGTATTGCAAGAGTTGCACATATGTTTAGAATTAGGATTGCAGATAGCGTTAGCACTTCTATATCATTTATTTTAACTATTTAGATGCGTTAGTTTAACCTAGGCACAAAAGCTCGGAAATGTGTTGTACATGTCATATACATGTGAAATTTGTTCAATTTCAGTGTATTGCAAGAGTTTCACATAAGTTTAGAATTAGGATTTCATATATAGTTAGCACTTCTATATCATTGAGTTTAACTTCTTAGATGCGTTATTATAACCTAGGCGCCAAAGCTGGGAAAAGTGTTTTACATGTCATATACATGTGAAAATTGTTCAATTTCAGTGTATTGCAAGTGTTTCACGTAAATTTTGAATAAGGATTGCAGATAGCGTTAGCACTTCTATATCATTTATTTTAACTATTTAGATGTGTTAGTTTAACCTAGGCGCAAAAGCTCAGGAAAGTGTTTTACATGTCATATATATGTGAAAGTTGTTCAATTTCAGTGTATTGCAAGAGTTTCACATAAGTTTAGAATTAGGATTGCAGATAGCGTTAGCACTTCTATATCATTTATTTTAACTATTTAGATGTGTTAGTTTAACCTAGGCGCAAAAGCTCAGGAAAGTGTTTTACATGTCATATATATGTGAAAGTTGTTCAATTTCAGTGTATTGCAAGAGTTTCACATAAGTTTAGAATTAGGATTGCAGATAGCGTAGGTACTTCTATATCATTTACTTTAACTACTTAGATGCGTTAGTTTAACCTAGGCGCAAACGCTCGGAAAAGTGTTTTACATGTCATATATAGGTGAAAGTTGTTCAATTTCAGTGTATTACAAGAGTTTCATGTTAGTTTAGAATTAGCATTGCAGATAGCTTTACCAGTTCAATATCATTTAGTTTAACTTCTTAGATGCGTTAGTTTAACCTAGGCGCAAAAGCTCGGAAAAGTGATTTACATGTCATATATATGTGAAAGTTTTTCAATTTCAGTGTATGGGAAGAGTTTTACATAAGTTTCGAATTAGGATTTTAGTTAGCGTTAGCACTTCTATATCATTTAGTTTAACTTCTTAGATGCGTTAGTTTAACCTATGTGCCAAAGCTCAGAAAAGTGTTGTACATGCCATATATATGTGAAAGTTGTTAAATTTCAGTGTATTGCAAGAGTTTCACATAAGTTTAGAATTAGGATTGCAGATAGCTTTACCAGTTCAATATCATTTAGTTTAACTTCCAAGATGTGTTAGTTTAACCTATTCGCCAAAGCTCGGAAAGTGTTTTACATGTCATATATATGTGAAAGTTTTTCAATTTCAGTGTATGGGAAGAGTTTTACATAAGTTTAGAATTAGGATTTCAGATTGCGTTAGCACTTCTATATCATTTAGTTTAACTACTTAGATGCGTTAGTTTAACCTAGGCGCAAAAGCTCGGAAAAGTGTTTTACATGTCATATATATGAAAAAGTTGTTCAATTTCAGTGTATTGCAAGTGTTTCACATAAGTTTAGAATTCGGATTGCAGATAGCGTTAGCACTTTTTATCATTGAGTTTAACTTCTTAGACCTTTTATTTTAACCTATGTGCCAAAGCTCGGAAAAGTGTTGTACATATCATATATATGTGAAAGTTGTTCAATTTCAGTGTATTGCAAGAGTTGCACATATGTTTAGAATTAGGATTGCAGATAGCGTTAGCACTTCTATATCATTTATTTTAACTATTTAGATGCGTTAGTTTAACCTAGGCACAAAAGCTCGGAAATGTGTTGTACATGTCATATACATGTGAAATTTGTTCAATTTCAGTGTATTGCAAGAGTTTCACATAAGTTTAGAATTAGGATTTCATATATAGTTAGCACTTCTATATCATTGAGTTTAACTTCTTAGATGCGTTATTATAACCTAGGCGCCAAAGCTGGGAAAAGTGTTTTACATGTCATATACATGTGAAAATTGTTCAATTTCAGTGTATTGCAAGTGTTTCACGTAAATTTTGAATAAGGATTGCAGATAGCGTTAGCACTTCTATATCATTTATTTTAACTATTTAGATGTGTTAGTTTAACCTAGGCGCAAAAGCTCAGGAAAGTGTTTTACATGTCATATATATGTGAAAGTTGTTCAATTTCAGTGTATTGCAAGAGTTTCACATAAGTTTAGAATTAGGATTGCAGATAGCGTAGGTACTTCTATATCATTTACTTTAACTACTTAGATGCGTTAGTTTAACCTAGGCGCAAACGCTCGGAAAAGTGTTTTACATGTCATATATAGGTGAAAGTTGTTCAATTTCAGTGTATTACAAGAGTTTCATGTTAGTTTAGAATTAGCATTGCAGATAGCTTTACCAGTTCAATATCATTTAGTTTAACTTCTTAGATGCGTTAGTTTAACCTAGGCGCAAAAGCTCTGAAAAGTGATTTACATGTCATATATATGTGAAAGTTTTTCAATTTCAGTGTATGGGAAGAGTTTTACATAAGTTTCGAATTAGGATTTTAGTTAGCGTTAGCACTTCTATATCATTTAGTTTAACTTCTTAGATGCGTTAGTTTAACCTATGTGCCAAAGCTCAGAAAAGTGTTGTACATGCCATATATATGTGAAAGTTGTTAAATTTCAGTGTATTGCAAGAGTTTCACATAAGTTTAGAATTAGGATTGCAGATAGCTTTACCAGTTCAATATCATTTAGTTTAACTTCCAAGATGTGTTAGTTTAACCTATTCGCCAAAGCTCGGAAAGTGTTTTACATGTCATATATATGTGAAAGTTTTTCAATTTCAGTGTATGGGAAGAGTTTTACATAAGTTTAGAATTAGGATTTCAGATTGCGTTAGCACTTCTATATCATTTAGTTTAACTACTTAGATGCGTTAGTTTAACCTAGGCGCAAAAGCTCGGAAAAGTGTTTTACATGTCATATATATGAAAAAGTTGTTCAATTTCAGTGTATTGCAAGTGTTTCACATAAGTTTAGAATTCGGATTGCAGATAGCGTTAGCACTTTTTATCATTGAGTTTAACTTCTTAGACCTTTTATTTTAACCTATGTGCCAAAGCTCGGAAAAGTGTTGTACATATCATATATATGTGAAAGTTGTTCAATTTCAGTGTATTGCAAGAGTTGCACATATGTTTAGAATTAGGATTGCAGATAGCGTTAGCACTTCTATATCATTTATTTTAACTATTTAGATGCGTTAGTTTAACCTAGGCACAAAAGCTCGGAAATGTGTTGTACATGTCATATACATGTGAAATTTGTTCAATTTCAGTGTATTGCAAGAGTTTCACATAAGTTTAGAATTAGGATTTCATATATAGTTAGCACTTCTATATCATTGAGTTTAACTTCTTAGATGCGTTATTATAACCTAGGCGCCAAAGCTGGGAAAAGTGTTTTACATGTCATATACATGTGAAAATTGTTCAATTTCAGTGTATTGCAAGTGTTTCACGTAAATTTTGAATAAGGATTGCAGATAGCGTTAGCACTTCTATATCATTTATTTTAACTATTTAGATGTGTTAGTTTAACCTAGGCGCAAAAGCTCAGGAAAGTGTTTTACATGTCATATATATGTGAAAGTTGTTCAATTTCAGTGTATTGCAAGAGTTTCACATAAGTTTAGAATTAGGATTGCAGATAGCGTAGGTACTTCTATATCATTTACTTTAACTACTTAGATGCGTTAGTTTAACCTAGGCGCAAACGCTCGGAAAAGTGTTTTACATGTCATATATAGGTGAAAGTTGTTCAATTTCAGTGTATTACAAGAGTTTCATGTTAGTTTAGAATTAGCATTGCAGATAGCTTTACCAGTTCAATATCATTTAGTTTAACTTCTTAGATGCGTTAGTTTAACCTAGGCGCAAAAGCTCGGAAAAGTGATTTACATGTCATATATATGTGAAAGTTTTTCAATTTCAGTGTATGGGAAGAGTTTTACATAAGTTTCGAATTAGGATTTTAGTTAGCGTTAGCACTTCTATATCATTTAGTTTAACTTCTTAGATGCGTTAGTTTAACCTATGTGCCAAAGCTCAGAAAAGTGTTGTACATGCCATATATATGTGAAAGTTGTTAAATTTCAGTGTATTGCAAGAGTTTCACATAAGTTTAGAATTAGGATTGCAGATAGCTTTACCAGTTCAATATCATTTAGTTTAACTTCCAAGATGTGTTAGTTTAACCTATTCGCCAAAGCTCGGAAAGTGTTTTACATGTCATATATATGTGAAAGTTTTTCAATTTCAGTGTATGGGAAGAGTTTTACATAAGTTTAGAATTAGGATTTCAGATTGCGTTAGCACTTCTATATCATTTAGTTTAACTACTTAGATGCGTTAGTTTAACCTAGGCGCAAAAGCTCGGAAAAGTGTTTTACATGTCATATATATGAAAAAGTTGTTCAATTTCAGTGTATTGCAAGTGTTTCACATAAGTTTAGAATTCGGATTGCAGATAGCGTTAGCACTTTTTATCATTGAGTTTAACTTCTTAGACCTTTTATTTTAACCTATGTGCCAAAGCTCGGAAAAGTGTTGTACATATCATATATATGTGAAAGTTGTTCAATTTCAGTGTATTGCAAGAGTTGCACATATGTTTAGAATTAGGATTGCAGATAGCGTTAGCACTTCTATATCATTTATTTTAACTATTTAGATGCGTTAGTTTAACCTAGGCACAAAAGCTCGGAAATGTGTTGTACATGTCATATACATGTGAAATTTGTTCAATTTCAGTGTATTGCAAGAGTTTCACATAAGTTTAGAATTAGGATTTCATATATAGTTAGCACTTCTATATCATTGAGTTTAACTTCTTAGATGCGTTATTATAACCTAGGCGCCAAAGCTGGGAAAAGTGTTTTACATGTCATATACATGTGAAAATTGTTCAATTTCAGTGTATTGCAAGTGTTTCACGTAAATTTTGAATAAGGATTGCAGATAGCGTTAGCACTTCTATATCATTTATTTTAACTATTTAGATGTGTTAGTTTAACCTAGGCGCAAAAGCTCAGGAAAGTGTTTTACATGTCATATATATGTGAAAGTTGTTCAATTTCAGTGTATTGCAAGAGTTTCACATAAGTTTAGAATTAGGATTGCAGATAGCGTTAGCACTTCTATATCATTTATTTTAACTATTTAGATGTGTTAGTTTAACCTAGGCGCAAAAGCTCAGGAAAGTGTTTTACATGTCATATATATGTGAAAGTTGTTCAATTTCAGTGTATTGCAAGAGTTTCACATAAGTTTAGAATTAGGATTGCAGATAGCGTAGGTACTTCTATATCATTTACTTTAACTACTTAGATGCGTTAGTTTAACCTAGGCGCAAACGCTCGGAAAAGTGTTTTACATGTCATATATAGGTGAAAGTTGTTCAATTTCAGTGTATTACAAGAGTTTCATGTTAGTTTAGAATTAGCATTGCAGATAGCTTTACCCGTTCAATATCATTTAGTTTAACTTCTTAGATGCGTTAGTTTAACCTAGGCGCAAAAGCTCGGAAAAGTGATTTACATGTCATATATATGTGAAAGTTTTTCAATTTCAGTGTATGGGAAGAGTTTTACATAAGTTTCGAATTAGGATTTTAGTTAGCGTTAGCACTTCTATATCATTTAGTTTAACTTCTTAGATGCGTTAGTTTAACCTATGTGCCAAAGCTCAGAAAAGTGTTGTACATGCCATATATATGTGAAAGTTGTTAAATTTCAGTGTATTGCAAGAGTTTCACATAAGTTTAGAATTAGGATTGCAGATAGCTTTACCAGTTCAATATCATTTAGTTTAACTTCCAAGATGTGTTAGTTTAACCTATTCGCCAAAGCTCGGAAAGTGTTTTACATGTCATATATATGTGAAAGTTTTTCAATTTCAGTGTATGGGAAGAGTTTCACATAAGTTTAGAATTAGGATTTCAGATTGCGTTAGCACTTCTATATCATTTAGTTTAACTACTTAGATGCGTTAGTTTAACCTAGGCGCAAAAGCTCGGAAAAGTGTTTTACATGTCATATATATGAAAAAGTTGTTCAATTTCAGTGTATTGCAAGTGTTTCACATAAGTTTAGAATTCGGATTGCAGATAGCGTTAGCACTTTTTATCATTGAGTTTAACTTCTTAGACCTTTTATTTTAACCTATGTGCCAAAGCTCGGAAAAGTGTTGTACATATCATATATACGTGAAAGTTGTTCAATTTCAGTGTATTGCAAGAGTTGCACATATGTTTAGAATTAGGATTGCAGATAGCGTTAGCACTTCTATATCATTTATTTTAACTATTTAGATGTGTTAGTTTAACCTAGGCACAAAAGCTCGGAAATGTGTTGTACATGTCATATACATGTGAAATTTGTTCAATTTCAGTGTATTGCAAGAGTTTCACATAAGTTTAGAATTAGGATTTCATATATAGTTAGCACTTCTATATCATTGAGTTTAACTTCTTAGATGCGTTATTATAACCTAGGCGCCAAAGCTGGGAAAAGTGTTTTACATGTCATATACATGTGAAAATTGTTCAATTTCAGTGTATTGCAAGTGTTTCACGTAAATTTTGAATAAGGATTGCAGATAGCGTTAGCACTTCTATATCATTTATTTTAACTATTTAGATGTGTTAGTTTAACCTAGGCGCAAAAGCTCAGGAAAGTGTTTTACATGTCATATATATGTGAAAGTTGTTCAATTTCAGTGTATTGCAAGAGTTTCACATAAGTTTAGAATTAGGATTGCAGATAGCGTTAGCACTTCTATATCATTTATTTTAACTATTTAGATGTGTTAGTTTAACCTAGGCGCAAAAGCTCAGGAAAGTGTTTTACATGTCATATATATGTGAAAGTTGTTCAATTTCAGTGTATTGCAAGAGTTTCACATAAGTTTAGAATTAGGATTGCAGATAGCGTAGGTACTTCTATATCATTTACTTTAACTACTTAGATGCGTTAGTTTAACCTAGGCGCAAACGCTCGGAAAAGTGTTTTACATGTCATATATAGGTGAAAGTTGTTCAATTTCAGTGTATTACAAGAGTTTCATGTTAGTTTAGAATTAGCATTGCAGATAGCTTTACCCGTTCAATATCATTTAGTTTAACTTCTTAGATGCGTTAGTTTAACCTAGGCGCAAAAGCTCGGAAAAGTGATTTACATGTCATATATATGTGAAAGTTTTTCAATTTCAGTGTATGGGAAGAGTTTTACATAAGTTTCGAATTAGGATTTTAGTTAGCGTTAGCACTTCTATATCATTTAGTTTAACTTCTTAGATGCGTTAGTTTAACCTATGTGCCAAAGCTCAGAAAAGTGTTGTACATGCCATATATATGTGAAAGTTGTTAAATTTCAGTGTATTGCAAGAGTTTCACATAAGTTTAGAATTAGGATTGCAGATAGCTTTACCAGTTCAATATCATTTAGTTTAACTTCCAAGATGTGTTAGTTTAACCTATTCGCCAAAGCTCGGAAAGTGTTTTACATGTCATATATATGTGAAAGTTTTTCAATTTCAGTGTATGGGAAGAGTTTCACATAAGTTTAGAATTAGGATTTCAGATTGCGTTAGCACTTCTATATCATTTAGTTTAACTACTTAGATGCGTTAGTTTAACCTAGGCGCAAAAGCTCGGAAAAGTGTTTTACATGTCATATATATGAAAAAGTTGTTCAATTTCAGTGTATTGCAAGTGTTTCACATAAGTTTAGAATTCGGATTGCAGATAGCGTTAGCACTTTTTATCATTGAGTTTAACTTCTTAGACCTTTTATTTTAACCTATGTGCCAAAGCTCGGAAAAGTGTTGTACATATCATATATATGTGAAAGTTGTTCAATTTCAGTGTATTGCAAGAGTTGCACATATGTTTAGAATTAGGATTGCAGATAGCGTTAGCACTTCTATATCATTTATTTTAACTATTTAGATGCGTTAGTTTAACCTAGGCACAAAAGCTCAGAAATGTGTTGTACATGTCATATACATGTGAAATTTGTTCAATTTCAGTGTATTGCAAGAGTTTCACATAAGTTTAGAATTAGGATTTCATATATAGTTAGCACTTCTATATCATTGAGTTTAACTTCTTAGATGCGTTATTATAACCTAGGCTCCAAAGCTGGGAAAAGTGTTTTACATGTCATATACATGTGAAAATTGTTCAATTTCAGTGTATTGCAAGTGTTTCACGTAAATTTTGAATAAGGATTGCAGATAGCGTTAGCACTTCTATATCATTTATTTTAACTATTTAGATGTGTTAGTTTAACCTAGGCGCAAAAGCTCAGGAAAGTGTTTTACATGTCATATATATGTGAAAGTTGTTCAATTTCAGTGTATTGCAAGAGTTTCACATAAGTTTAGAATTAGGATTGCAGATAGCGTTAGCACTTCTATATCATTTATTTTAACTATTTAGATGTGTTAGTTTAACCTAGGCGCAAAAGCTCAGGAAAGTGTTTTACATGTCATATATATGTGAAAGTTGTTCAATTTCAGTGTATTGCAAGAGTTTCACATAAGTTTAGAATTAGGATTGCAGATAGCGTAGGTACTTCTATATCATTTACTTTAACTACTTAGATGCGTTAGTTTAACCTAGGCGCAAACGCTCGGAAAAGTGTTTTACATGTCATATATAGGTGAAAGTTGTTCAATTTCAGTGTATTACAAGAGTTTCATGTTAGTTTAGAATTAGCATTGCAGAT
Source organism: Muscardinus avellanarius (assembly GCF_963383645.1). NCBI lineage: Eukaryota > Metazoa > Chordata > Mammalia > Rodentia > Gliridae > Muscardinus > Muscardinus avellanarius. Next base: position 43,240,777 of record NC_137801.1, on the reverse strand, counting down.
AGCTTTACCCGTTCAATATCATTTAGTTTAACTTCTTAGATGCGTTAGTTTAACCTAGGCGCAAAAGCTCGGAAAAGTGATTTACATGTCATATATATGTGAAAGTTTTTCAATTTCAGTGTATGGGAAGAGTTTTACATAAGTTTCGAATTAGGATTTTAGTTAGCGTTAGCACTTCTATATCATTTAGTTTAACTTCTTAGATGCGTTAGTTTAACCTATGTGCCAAAGCTCAGAAAAGTGTTGTACATGCCATATATATGTGAAAGTTGTTAAATTTCAGTGTATTGCAAGAGTTTCACATAAGTTTAGAATTAGGATTGCAGATAGCTTTACCAGTTCAATATCATTTAGTTTAACTTCCAAGATGTGTTAGTTTAACCTATTCGCCAAAGCTCGGAAAGTGTTTTACATGTCATATATATGTGAAAGTTTTTCAATTTCAGTGTATGGGAAGAGTTTCACATAAGTTTAGAATTAGGATTTCAGATTGCGTTAGCACTTCTATATCATTTAGTTTAACTACTTAGATGCGTTAGTTTAACCTAGGCGCAAAAGCTCGGAAAAGTGTTTTACATGTCATATATATGAAAAAGTTGTTCAATTTCAGTGTATTGCAAGTGTTTCACATAAGTTTAGAATTCGGATTGCAGATAGCGTTAGCACTTTTTATCATTGAGTTTAACTTCTTAGACCTTTTATTTTAACCTATGTGCCAAAGCTCGGAAAAGTGTTGTACATATCATATATATGTGAAAGTTGTTCAATTTCAGTGTATTGCAAGAGTTGCACATATGTTTAGAATTAGGATTGCAGATAGCGTTAGCACTTCTATATCATTTATTTTAACTATTTAGATGCGTTAGTTTAACCTAGGCACAAAAGCTCGGAAATGTGTTGTACATGTCATATACATGTGAAATTTGTTCAATTTCAGTGTATTGCAAGAGTTTCACATAAGTTTAGAATTAGGATTTCATATATAGTTAGCACTTCTATATCATTGAGTTTAACTTCTTAGATGCGTTATTATAACCTAGGCGCCAAAGCTGGGAAAAGTGTTTTACATGTCATATACATGTGAAAATTGTTCAATTTCAGTGTATTGCAAGTGTTTCACGTAAATTTTGAATAAGGATTGCAGATAGCGTTAGCACTTCTATATCATTTATTTTAACTATTTAGATGTGTTAGTTTAACCTAGGCGCAAAAGCTCAGGAAAGTGTTTTACATGTCATATATATGTGAAAGTTGTTCAATTTCAGTGTATTGCAAGAGTTTCACATAAGTTTAGAATTAGGATTGCAGATAGCGTTAGCACTTCTATATCATTTATTTTAACTATTTAGATGTGTTAGTTTAACCTAGGCGCAAAAGCTCAGGAAAGTGTTTTACATGTCATATATATGTGAAAGTTGTTCAATTTCAGTGTATTGCAAGAGTTTCACATAAGTTTAGAATTAGGATTGCAGATAGCGTAGGTACTTCTATATCATTTACTTTAACTACTTAGATGCGTTAGTTTAACCTAGGCGCAAACGCTCGGAAAAGTGTTTTACATGTCATATATAGGTGAAAGTTGTTCAATTTCAGTGTATTACAAGAGTTTCATGTTAGTTTAGAATTAGCATTGCAGATAGCTTTACCAGTTCAATATCATTTAGTTTAACTTCTTAGATGCGTTAGTTTAACCTAGGCGCAAAAGCTCGGAAAAGTGATTTACATGTCATATATATGTGAAAGTTTTTCAATTTCAGTGTATGGGAAGAGTTTTACATAAGTTTCGAATTAGGATTTTAGTTAGCGTTAGCACTTCTATATCATTTAGTTTAACTTCTTAGATGCGTTAGTTTAACCTATGTGCCAAAGCTCAGAAAAGTGTTGTACATGCCATATATATGTGAAAGTTGTTAAATTTCAGTGTATTGCAAGAGTTTCACATAAGTTTAGAATTAGGATTGCAGATAGCTTTACCAGTTCAATATCATTTAGTTTAACTTCCAAGATGTGTTAGTTTAACCTATTCGCCAAAGCTCGGAAAGTGTTTTACATGTCATATATATGTGAAAGTTTTTCAATTTCAGTGTATGGGAAGAGTTTTACATAAGTTTAGAATTAGGATTTCAGATTGCGTTAGCACTTCTATATCATTTAGTTTAACTACTTAGATGCGTTAGTTTAACCTAGGCGCAAAAGCTCGGAAAAGTGTTTTACATGTCATATATATGAAAAAGTTGTTCAATTTCAGTGTATTGCAAGTGTTTCACATAAGTTTAGAATTCGGATTGCAGATAGCGTTAGCACTTTTTATCATTGAGTTTAACTTCTTAGACCTTTTATTTTAACCTATGTGCCAAAGCTCGGAAAAGTGTTGTACATATCATATATATGTGAAAGTTGTTCAATTTCAGTGTATTGCAAGAGTTGCACATATGTTTAGAATTAGGATTGCAGATAGCGTTAGCACTTCTATATCATTTATTTTAACTATTTAGATGCGTTAGTTTAACCTAGGCACAAAAGCTCGGAAATGTGTTGTACATGTCATATACATGTGAAATTTGTTCAATTTCAGTGTATTGCAAGAGTTTCACATAAGTTTAGAATTAGGATTTCATATATAGTTAGCACTTCTATATCATTGAGTTTAACTTCTTAGATGCGTTATTATAACCTAGGCGCCAAAGCTGGGAAAAGTGTTTTACATGTCATATACATGTGAAAATTGTTCAATTTCAGTGTATTGCAAGTGTTTCACGTAAATTTTGAATAAGGATTGCAGATAGCGTTAGCACTTCTATATCATTTATTTTAACTATTTAGATGTGTTAGTTTAACCTAGGCGCAAAAGCTCAGGAAAGTGTTTTACATGTCATATATATGTGAAAGTTGTTCAATTTCAGTGTATTGCAAGAGTTTCACATAAGTTTAGAATTAGGATTGCAGATAGCGTTAGCACTTCTATATCATTTATTTTAACTATTTAGATGTGTTAGTTTAACCTAGGCGCAAAAGCTCAGGAAAGTGTTTTACATGTCATATATATGTGAAAGTTGTTCAATTTCAGTGTATTGCAAGAGTTTCACATAAGTTTAGAATTAGGATTGCAGATAGCGTAGGTACTTCTATATCATTTACTTTAACTACTTAGATGCGTTAGTTTAACCTAGGCGCAAACGCTCGGAAAAGTGTTTTACATGTCATATATAGGTGAAAGTTGTTCAATTTCAGTGTATTACAAGAGTTTCATGTTAGTTTAGAATTAGCATTGCAGATAGCTTTACCAGTTCAATATCATTTAGTTTAACTTCTTAGATGCGTTAGTTTAACCTAGGCGCAAAAGCTCGGAAAAGTGATTTACATGTCATATATATGTGAAAGTTTTTCAATTTCAGTGTATGGGAAGAGTTTTACATAAGTTTCGAATTAGGATTTTAGTTAGCGTTAGCACTTCTATATCATTTAGTTTAACTTCTTAGATGCGTTAGTTTAACCTATGTGCCAAAGCTCAGAAAAGTGTTGTACATGCCATATATATGTGAAAGTTGTTAAATTTCAGTGTATTGCAAGAGTTTCACATAAGTTTAGAATTAGGATTGCAGATAGCTTTACCAGTTCAATATCATTTAGTTTAACTTCCAAGATGTGTTAGTTTAACCTATTCGCCAAAGCTCGGAAAGTGTTTTACATGTCATATATATGTGAAAGTTTTTCAATTTCAGTGTATGGGAAGAGTTTTACATAAGTTTAGAATTAGGATTTCAGATTGCGTTAGCACTTCTATATCATTTAGTTTAACTACTTAGATGCGTTAGTTTAACCTAGGCGCAAAAGCTCGGAAAAGTGTTTTACATGTCATATATATGAAAAAGTTGTTCAATTTCAGTGTATTGCAAGTGTTTCACATAAGTTTAGAATTCGGATTGCAGATAGCGTTAGCACTTTTTATCATTGAGTTTAACTTCTTAGACCTTTTATTTTAACCTATGTGCCAAAGCTCGGAAAAGTGTTGTACATATCATATATATGTGAAAGTTGTTCAATTTCAGTGTATTGCAAGAGTTGCACATATGTTTAGAATTAGGATTGCAGATAGCGTTAGCACTTCTATATCATTTATTTTAACTATTTAGATGCGTTAGTTTAACCTAGGCACAAAAGCTCGGAAATGTGTTGTACATGTCATATACATGTGAAATTTGTTCAATTTCAGTGTATTGCAAGAGTTTCACATAAGTTTAGAATTAGGATTTCATATATAGTTAGCACTTCTATATCATTGAGTTTAACTTCTTAGATGCGTTATTATAACCTAGGCGCCAAAGCTGGGAAAAGTGTTTTACATGTCATATACATGTGAAAATTGTTCAATTTCAGTGTATTGCAAGTGTTTCACGTAAATTTTGAATAAGGATTGCAGATAGCGTTAGCACTTCTATATCATTTATTTTAACTATTTAGATGTGTTAGTTTAACCTAGGCGCAAAAGCTCAGGAAAGTGTTTTACATGTCATATATATGTGAAAGTTGTTCAATTTCAGTGTATTGCAAGAGTTTCACATAAGTTTAGAATTAGGATTGCAGATAGCGTTAGCACTTCTATATCATTTATTTTAACTATTTAGATGTGTTAGTTTAACCTAGGCGCAAAAGCTCAGGAAAGTGTTTTACATGTCATATATATGTGAAAGTTGTTCAATTTCAGTGTATTGCAAGAGTTTCACATAAGTTTAGAATTAGGATTGCAGATAGCGTAGGTACTTCTATATCATTTACTTTAACTACTTAGATGCGTTAGTTTAACCTAGGCGCAAACGCTCGGAAAAGTGTTTTACATGTCATATATAGGTGAAAGTTGTTCAATTTCAGTGTATTACAAGAGTTTCATGTTAGTTTAGAATTAGCATTGCAGATAGCTTTACCAGTTCAATATCATTTAGTTTAACTTCTTAGATGCGTTAGTTTAACCTAGGCGCAAAAGCTCGGAAAAGTGATTTACATGTCATATATATGTGAAAGTTTTTCAATTTCAGTGTATGGGAAGAGTTTTACATAAGTTTCGAATTAGGATTTTAGTTAGCGTTAGCACTTCTATATCATTTAGTTTAACTTCTTAGATGCGTTAGTTTAACCTATGTGCCAAAGCTCAGAAAAGTGTTGTACATGCCATATATATGTGAAAGTTGTTAAATTTCAGTGTATTGCAAGAGTTTCACATAAGTTTAGAATTAGGATTGCAGATAGCTTTACCAGTTCAATATCATTTAGTTTAACTTCCAAGATGTGTTAGTTTAACCTATTCGCCAAAGCTCGGAAAGTGTTTTACATGTCATATATATGTGAAAGTTTTTCAATTTCAGTGTATGGGAAGAGTTTTACATAAGTTTAGAATTAGGATTTCAGATTGCGTTAGCACTTCTATATCATTTAGTTTAACTACTTAGATGCGTTAGTTTAACCTAGGCGCAAAAGCTCGGAAAAGTGTTTTACATGTCATATATATGAAAAAGTTGTTCAATTTCAGTGTATTGCAAGTGTTTCACATAAGTTTAGAATTCGGATTGCAGATAGCGTTAGCACTTTTTATCATTGAGTTTAACTTCTTAGACCTTTTATTTTAACCTATGTGCCAAAGCTCGGAAAAGTGTTGTACATATCATATATATGTGAAAGTTGTTCAATTTCAGTGTATTGCAAGAGTTGCACATATGTTTAGAATTAGGATTGCAGATAGCGTTAGCACTTCTATATCATTTATTTTAACTATTTAGATGCGTTAGTTTAACCTAGGCACAAAAGCTCGGAAATGTGTTGTACATGTCATATACATGTGAAATTTGTTCAATTTCAGTGTATTGCAAGAGTTTCACATAAGTTTAGAATTAGGATTTCATATATAGTTAGCACTTCTATATCATTGAGTTTAACTTCTTAGATGCGTTATTATAACCTAGGCGCCAAAGCTGGGAAAAGTGTTTTACATGTCATATACATGTGAAAATTGTTCAATTTCAGTGTATTGCAAGTGTTTCACGTAAATTTTGAATAAGGATTGCAGATAGCGTTAGCACTTCTATATCATTTATTTTAACTATTTAGATGTGTTAGTTTAACCTAGGCGCAAAAGCTCAGGAAAGTGTTTTACATGTCATATATATGTGAAAGTTGTTCAATTTCAGTGTATTGCAAGAGTTTCACATAAGTTTAGAATTAGGATTGCAGATAGCGTAGGTACTTCTATATCATTTACTTTAACTACTTAGATGCGTTAGTTTAACCTAGGCGCAAACGCTCGGAAAAGTGTTTTACATGTCATATATAGGTGAAAGTTGTTCAATTTCAGTGTATTACAAGAGTTTCATGTTAGTTTAGAATTAGCATTGCAGATAGCTTTACCAGTTCAATATCATTTAGTTTAACTTCTTAGATGCGTTAGTTTAACCTAGGCGCAAAAGCTCGGAAAAGTGATTTACATGTCATATATATGTGAAAGTTTTTCAATTTCAGTGTATGGGAAGAGTTTTACATAAGTTTCGAATTAGGATTTTAGTTAGCGTTAGCACTTCTATATCATTTAGTTTAACTTCTTAGATGCGTTAGTTTAACCTATGTGCCAAAGCTCAGAAAAGTGTTGTACATGCCATATATATGTGAAAGTTGTTAAATTTCAGTGTATTGCAAGAGTTTCACATAAGTTTAGAATTAGGATTGCAGATAGCTTTACCAGTTCAATATCATTTAGTTTAACTTCCAAGATGTGTTAGTTTAACCTATTCGCCAAAGCTCGGAAAGTGTTTTACATGTCATATATATGTGAAAGTTTTTCAATTTCAGTGTATGGGAAGAGTTTTACATAAGTTTAGAATTAGGATTTCAGATTGCGTTAGCACTTCTATATCATTTAGTTTAACTACTTAGATGCGTTAGTTTAACCTAGGCGCAAAAGCTCGGAAAAGTGTTTTACATGTCATATATATGAAAAAGTTGTTCAATTTCAGTGTATTGCAAGTGTTTCACATAAGTTTAGAATTCGGATTGCAGATAGCGTTAGCACTTTTTATCATTGAGTTTAACTTCTTAGACCTTTTATTTTAACCTATGTGCCAAAGCTCGGAAAAGTGTTGTACATATCATATATATGTGAAAGTTGTTCAATTTCAGTGTATTGCAAGAGTTGCACATATGTTTAGAATTAGGATTGCAGATAGCGTTAGCACTTCTATATCATTTATTTTAACTATTTAGATGCGTTAGTTTAACCTAGGCACAAAAGCTCGGAAATGTGTTGTACATGTCATATACATGTGAAATTTGTTCAATTTCAGTGTATTGCAAGAGTTTCACATAAGTTTAGAATTAGGATTTCATATATAGTTAGCACTTCTATATCATTGAGTTTAACTTCTTAGATGCGTTATTATAACCTAGGCGCCAAAGCTGGGAAAAGTGTTTTACATGTCATATACATGTGAAAATTGTTCAATTTCAGTGTATTGCAAGTGTTTCACGTAAATTTTGAATAAGGATTGCAGATAGCGTTAGCACTTCTATATCATTTATTTTAACTATTTAGATGTGTTAGTTTAACCTAGGCGCAAAAGCTCAGGAAAGTGTTTTACATGTCATATATATGTGAAAGTTGTTCAATTTCAGTGTATTGCAAGAGTTTCACATAAGTTTAGAATTAGGATTGCAGATAGCGTTAGCACTTCTATATCATTTATTTTAACTATTTAGATGTGTTAGTTTAACCTAGGCGCAAAAGCTCAGGAAAGTGTTTTACATGTCATATATATGTGAAAGTTGTTCAATTTCAGTGTATTGCAAGAGTTTCACATAAGTTTAGAATTAGGATTGCAGATAGCGTAGGTACTTCTATATCATTTACTTTAACTACTTAGATGCGTTAGTTTAACCTAGGCGCAAACGCTCGGAAAAGTGTTTTACATGTCATATATAGGTGAAAGTTGTTCAATTTCAGTGTATTACAAGAGTTTCATGTTAGTTTAGAATTAGCATTGCAGATAGCTTTACCCGTTCAATATCATTTAGTTTAACTTCTTAGATGCGTTAGTTTAACCTAGGCGCAAAAGCTCGGAAAAGTGATTTACATGTCATATATATGTGAAAGTTTTTCAATTTCAGTGTATGGGAAGAGTTTTACATAAGTTTCGAATTAGGATTTTAGTTAGCGTTAGCACTTCTATATCATTTAGTTTAACTTCTTAGATGCGTTAGTTTAACCTATGTGCCAAAGCTCAGAAAAGTGTTGTACATGCCATATATATGTGAAAGTTGTTAAATTTCAGTGTATTGCAAGAGTTTCACATAAGTTTAGAATTAGGATTGCAGATAGCTTTACCAGTTCAATATCATTTAGTTTAACTTCCAAGATGTGTTAGTTTAACCTATTCGCCAAAGCTCGGAAAGTGTTTTACATGTCATATATATGTGAAAGTTTTTCAATTTCAGTGTATGGGAAGAGTTTCACATAAGTTTAGAATTAGGATTTCAGATTGCGTTAGCACTTCTATATCATTTAGTTTAACTACTTAGATGCGTTAGTTTAACCTAGGCGCAAAAGCTCGGAAAAGTGTTTTACATGTCATATATATGAAAAAGTTGTTCAATTTCAGTGTATTGCAAGTGTTTCACATAAGTTTAGAATTCGGATTGCAGATAGCGTTAGCACTTTTTATCATTGAGTTTAACTTCTTAGACCTTTTATTTTAACCTATGTGCCAAAGCTCGGAAAAGTGTTGTACATATCATATATATGTGAAAGTTGTTCAATTTCAGTGTATTGCAAGAGTTGCACATATGTTTAGAATTAGGATTGCAGATAGCGTTAGCACTTCTATATCATTTATTTTAACTATTTAGATGCGTTAGTTTAACCTAGGCACAAAAGCTCGGAAATGTGTTGTACATGTCATATACATGTGAAATTTGTTCAATTTCAGTGTATTGCAAGAGTTTCACATAAGTTTAGAATTAGGATTTCATATATAGTTAGCACTTCTATATCATTGAGTTTAACTTCTTAGATGCGTTATTATAACCTAGGCGCCAAAGCTGGGAAAAGTGTTTTACATGTCATATACATGTGAAAATTGTTCAATTTCAGTGTATTGCAAGTGTTTCACGTAAATTTTGAATAAGGATTGCAGATAGCGTTAGCACTTCTATATCATTTATTTTAACTATTTAGATGTGTTAGTTTAACCTAGGCGCAAAAGCTCAGGAAAGTGTTTTACATGTCATATATATGTGAAAGTTGTTCAATTTCAGTGTATTGCAAGAGTTTCACATAAGTTTAGAATTAGGATTGCAGATAGCGTTAGCACTTCTATATCATTTATTTTAACTATTTAGATGTGTTAGTTTAACCTAGGCGCAAAAGCTCAGGAAAGTGTTTTACATGTCATATATATGTGAAAGTTGTTCAATTTCAGTGTATTGCAAGAGTTTCACATAAGTTTAGAATTAGGATTGCAGATAGCGTAGGTACTTCTATATCATTTACTTTAACTACTTAGATGCGTTAGTTTAACCTAGGCGCAAACGCTCGGAAAAGTGTTTTACATGTCATATATAGGTGAAAGTTGTTCAATTTCAGTGTATTACAAGAGTTTCATGTTAGTTTAGAATTAGCATTGCAGATAGCTTTACCAGTTCAATATCATTTAGTTTAACTTCTTAGATGCGTTAGTTTAACCTAGGCGCAAAAGCTCGGAAAAGTGATTTACATGTCATATATATGTGAAAGTTTTTCAATTTCAGTGTATGGGAAGAGTTTTACATAAGTTTCGAATTAGGATTTTAGTTAGCGTTAGCACTTCTATATCATTTAGTTTAACTTCTTAGATGCGTTAGTTTAACCTATGTGCCAAAGCTCAGAAAAGTGTTGTACATGCCATATATATGTGAAAGTTGTTAAATTTCAGTGTATTGCAAGAGTTTCACATAAGTTTAGAATTAGGATTGCAGATAGCTTTACCAGTTCAATATCATTTAGTTTAACTTCCAAGATGTGTTAGTTTAACCTATTCGCCAAAGCTCGGAAAGTGTTTTACATGTCATATATATGTGAAAGTTTTTCAATTTCAGTGTATGGGAAGAGTTTCACATAAGTTTAGAATTAGGATTTCAGATTGCGTTAGCACTTCTATATCATTTAGTTTAACTACTTAGATGCGTTAGTTTAACCTAGGCGCAAAAGCTCGGAAAAGTGTTTTACATGTCATATATATGAAAAAGTTGTTCAATTTCAGTGTATTGCAAGTGTTTCACATAAGTTTAGAATTCGGATTGCAGATAGCGTTAGCACTTTTTATCATTGAGTTTAACTTCTTAGACCTTTTATTTTAACCTATGTGCCAAAGCTCGGAAAAGTGTTGTACATATCATATATATGTGAAAGTTGTTCAATTTCAGTGTATTGCAAGAGTTGCACATATGTTTAGAATTAGGATTGCAGATAGCGTTAGCACTTCTATATCATTTATTTTAACTATTTAGATGCGTTAGTTTAACCTAGGCACAAAAGCTCGGAAATGTGTTGTACATGTCATATACATGTGAAATTTGTTCAATTTCAGTGTATTGCAAGAGTTTCACATAAGTTTAGAATTAGGATTTCATATATAGTTAGCACTTCTATATCATTGAGTTTAACTTCTTAGATGCGTTATTATAACCTAGGCTCCAAAGCTGGGAAAAGTGTTTTACATGTCATATACATGTGAAAATTGTTCAATTTCAGTGTATTGCAAGTGTTTCACGTAAATTTTGAATAAGGATTGCAGATAGCGTTAGCACTTCTATATCATTTATTTTAACTATTTAGATGTGTTAGTTTAACCTAGGCGCAAAAGCTCAGGAAAGTGTTTTACATGTCATATATATGTGAAAGTTGTTCAATTTCAGTGTATTGCAAGAGTTTCACATAAGTTTAGAATTAGGATTGCAGATAGCGTTAGCACTTCTATATCATTTATTTTAACTATTTAGATGTGTTAGTTTAACCTAGGCGCAAAAGCTCAGGAAAGTGTTTTACATGTCATATATATGTGAAAGTTGTTCAATTTCAGTGTATTGCAAGAGTTTCACATAAGTTTAGAATTAGGATTGCAGATAGCGTAGGTACTTCTATATCATTTACTTTAACTACTTAGATGCGTTAGTTTAACCTAGGCGCAAACGCTCGGAAAAGTGTTTTACATGTCATATATAGGTGAAAGTTGTTCAATTTCAGTGTATTACAAGAGTTTCATGTTAGTTTAGAATTAGCATTGCAGATAGCTTTACCCGTTCAATATCATTTAGTTTAACTTCTTAGATGCGTTAGTTTAACCTAGGCGCAAAAGCTCGGAAAAGTGATTTACATGTCATATATATGTGAAAGTTTTTCAATTTCAGTGTATGGGAAGAGTTTTACATAAGTTTCGAATTAGGATTTTAGTTAGCGTTAGCACTTCTATATCATTTAGTTTAACTTCTTAGATGCGTTAGTTTAACCTATGTGCCAAAGCTCAGAAAAGTGTTGTACATGCCATATATATGTGAAAGTTGTTAAATTTCAGTGTATTGCAAGAGTTTCACATAAGTTTAGAATTAGGATTGCAGATAGCTTTACCAGTTCAATATCATTTAGTTTAACTTCCAAGATGTGTTAGTTTAACCTATTAGCCAAAGCTCGGAAAGTGTTTTACATGTCATATATATGTGAAAGTTTTTCAATTTCAGTGTATGGGAAGAGTTTCACATAAGTTTAGAATTAGGATTTCAGATTGCGTTAGCACTTCTATATCATTTAGTTTAACTACTTAGATGCGTTAGTTTAACCTAGGCGCAAAAGCTCGGAAAAGTGTTTTACATGTCATATATATGAAAAAGTTGTTCAATTTCAGTGTATTGCAAGTGTTTCACATAAGTTTAGAATTCGGATTGCAGATAGCGTTAGCACTTTTTATCATTGAGTTTAACTTCTTAGACCTTTTATTTTAACCTATGTGCCAAAGCTCGGAAAAGTGTTGTACATATCATATATATGTGAAAGTTGTTCAATTTCAGTGTATTGCAAGAGTTGCACATATGTTTAGAATTAGGATTGCAGATAGCGTTAGCACTTCTATATCATTTATTTTAACTATTTAGATGCGTTAGTTTAACCTAGGCACAAAAGCTCGGAAATGTGTTGTACATGTCATATACATGTGAAATTTGTTCAATTTCAGTGTATTGCAAGAGTTTCACATAAGTTTAGAATTAGGATTTCATATATAGTTAGCACTTCTATATCATTGAGTTTAACTTCTTAGATGCGTTATTATAACCTAGGCGCCAAAGCTGGGAAAAGTGTTTTACATGTCATATACATGTGAAAATTGTTCAATTTCAGTGTATTGCAAGTGTTTCACGTAAATTTTGAATAAGGATTGCAGATAGCGTTAGCACTTCTATATCATTTATTTTAACTATTTAGATGTGTTAGTTTAACCTAGGCGCAAAAGCTCAGGAAAGTGTTTTACATGTCATATATATGTGAAAGTTGTTCAATTTCAGTGTATTGCAAGAGTTTCACATAAGTTTAGAATTAGGATTGCAGATAGCGTAGGTACTTCTATATCATTTACTTTAACTACTTAGATGCGTTAGTTTAACCTCGGCGCAAAAGCTCGGAAAAGTGTTTTACATGTCATATATATGTGAAAGTTGTTCAATTTCAGTGTATGGGAAGAGTTTCACATAAGTTTAGAATTAGGATTGCAGATAGCTTTACCAGTTCAATATCATTTAGATTAACTTCTTAGATGCGTTAGTTTAACCTAGGCGCAAAAGCTCGGGAAAGTGTTTTACATGCCATATATACGTGAAAGTTGTTCAAGTTCAGTGTATAGGAAGAGTTCACATAAGTTTAGAATTAGGATTTCATATATAGTTAGCACTTCTATATCATTGACTTTAACTTCTTAGATGCGTTATTATAACCTAGGCGCCAAAACTGGGAAAAGTGTTTTACATGTCATATACATGTGAAAATTGTTCAATTTCAGTGTATTGCAAGTGTTTCAGGTAAATTTTGAATTAGGATTGCAGATAGCGTTAGCACTTCTATATTATTTAGTTTTACTACTTAGATGCGTTAGTTTAACCTAGGCGCAAAAGCTCGGAAAAGTGTTTTACATGTCATATATATGTGAAAGTTGTTCAATTTCAGTGTATTGCAAGAGTTTTACATAAGTTTAGAATTAGGATGGCAGATAGCGTTAGCACTTCTATACCATTGAGTTTAACATCTTAGATGCGTTAGTTTAACGTATTCGCCAAAGCTCAAAAAGGGGTTTTACATGTCATATATATGTGAAAGTTGTTAAATTTAAGTGTATTGCAAGAGTTGCACATATGTTTAGAATTAGTATTGCAGATAGCATTAGCACTTCTATAACATTTATTTTAACTATTATGATGCGTTAGTTTAACCTAGGCGCAAAAGCTTGGAAAAGTGTTTTACATGTCATATATATGTGAAAGTTTTTCAATTTCAGTGTATGGGAAGAGTTTTACATAAGTTTAGAATTAGGACTTCAGATAGCGTTAGCACTTCTATATCATTTAGTTTAACTACTTAGATGCGTTAGTTTAACCTGGGCGCAAAAGCTCAGAAAAGTGTTTTACATGTCATATATATGTGAAAGTTGTTCAATTTCAGTGTATTACAAGAGTTTCATGTAAGTTTAGAATTAGCATTTTAGATAGCTTTACCAGTTCAATATCATTCAGTTTAACTTCTTAGAGGTGTTAGTTTAAGCTAGGCGCAAAAGCTCGGGAAAGTATTTTACATGACATATATATGTGAACGTTGTTCAATCAGTGTATTGCAAGAGTTTAACATAAGTTTAGAATTAGTATTGCAGATAGCCTTACCAGTTCAATATCATTTATTTTAACTTCGTAGATGCGTTAGTTTAACCTAGGCGCAAAAGCTCGGAAAGTGTTTTACATGTCATATATATGTGAAAGTTTTTCAATTTCAGTGTATGGGAAGAGTTTTACATAAGTTTAGAATTAGGATTTCAGATTGCGTTAGCACTTCTATATCATTGAGTTTAACTTCTTAGACGTTTTATTTTAACCTATGTGCCAAAGCTCGGAAAAGTGTTGTACATGTCATATATATGTGAAAGTTGTTCAATTTCAGTGTATTGCAAGAGTTGCACATATGTTTAGAATTAGGATTGCAGATAGTGTTAGCACTTCTATATCATTTATTTTAACTATTTAGATGCGTTAGTTTAACCTAGGCGCAAAAGCTCGGAAAAGTGTTTTACATGTCATATATATGTGAAAGTTGTTCAATTTCAGTGTATTGCAAGAGTTTCACATAAGTTTAGAATTAGGATTGCAGATAGCTTTACCAGTTCAATATCATTTAGTTTAACTTCCAAGATGTGTTAGTTTAACCTATTCGCCAAAGATCGGAAAAGTGATTTACATGTCATATATATGTGAAAGTTGTTCAATTTTAGTGTATGGGAAGAGTTTCACATAAGTTTAGAATTAGGATTTCATATATCGTTAGCACTTCTATATCATTTAGTTTAACTTCTTAGATGCGTTAGTTTAACCTAGGCGCAAAAGCTCGGAAAAGTGTTTTACATGTAATATATATGTGAAAGTTGTTCAATTTAAGTGTATTGCAAGAGTTTCACATAAGTTTAGAATTAGGTTTGCAGATATCGTTAGCACTTTTATATCATTGAGTTTAAGTTCTTAGATGTTTTAGTTTAACCTATGTGCCAAAGCTCGGAAAAGTGTTTTACATGTCATATATATTTGAAAGTTGTTAAATTTCAGTGTATTTCAAGAGTTTCACATAAGTTTAGAATTTGGTTTGCAGATAGCTTTACCAGTTCAAAATCATTTAGTTTAACTTCTTAGAAGCGTTATTTTAACCTAGGCGCCAAAGCTCCGAAAAGTGTTTTACATGTCATATATAAGTGAAAGTTTTTCAATTTCAGGTTATGGGAAGAGTTTCACATAAGTTTAGAATTAGGATTTCAGATAGCGTTAGCACTTCTATATCATTGAGTTTAACATCTTAGATGCATTAGTTTAACCTAGGCGCAAAAGCTAGGAAAAGTGTTTTACATGTCATATATATCTGAAAGATGTTCAATTTCAATGTGTTGGGAGAGTTTCATATAAGTTTAGAATTAGGATTGCAGATAGCTTTACCAGTTCAATATCATTTAGTTTAACTTCTTAGATGCGTTAGTTTAACCTAGGCGCAAACGCTCGGAAAAGTGTTTTACATGTCATATATAGGTGAAAGTTGTTCAATTTCAGTGTATTACAAGAGTTTCATGTTAGTTTAGAATTAGCATTGCAGATAGCTTTACCAGTTCAATATCATTTAGTTTAACTTCTTAGATGCGTTAGTTTAACCTAGGCGCAAAAGCTCGGAAAAGTGATTTACATGTCATATATATGTGAAAGTTTTTCAATTTCAGTGTATGGGAAGAGTTTTACATAAGTTTCGAATTAGGATTTTAGTTAGCGTTAGCACTTCTATATCATTTAGTTTAACTTCTTAGATGCGTTAGTTTAACCTATGTGCCAAAGCTCAGAAAAGTGTTGTACATGCCATATATATGTGAAAGTTGTTAAATTTCAGTGTATTGCAAGAGTTTCACATAAGTTTAGAATTAGGATTGCAGATAGCTTTACCAGTTCAATATCATTTAGTTTAACTTCCAAGATGTGTTAGTTTAACCTATTCGCCAAAGCTCGGAAAGTGTTTTACATGTCATATATATGTGAAAGTTTTTCAATTTCAGTGTATGGGAAGAGTTTTACATAAGTTTAGAATTAGGATTTCAGATTGCGTTAGCACTTCTATATCATTTAGTTTAACTACTTAGATGCGTTAGTTTAACCTAGGCGCAAAAGCTCGGAAAAGTGTTTTACATGTCATATATATGAAAAAGTTGTTCAATTTCAGTGTATTGCAAGTGTTTCACATAAGTTTAGAATTCGGATTGCAGATAGCGTTAGCACTTTTTATCATTGAGTTTAACTTCTTAGACCTTTTATTTTAACCTATGTGCCAAAGCTCGGAAAAGTGTTGTACATATCATATATATGTGAAAGTTGTTCAATTTCAGTGTATTGCAAGAGTTGCACATATGTTTAGAATTAGGATTGCAGATAGCGTTAGCACTTCTATATCATTTATTTTAACTATTTAGATGCGTTAGTTTAACCTAGGCACAAAAGCTCGGAAATGTGTTGTACATGTCATATACATGTGAAATTTGTTCAATTTCAGTGTATTGCAAGAGTTTCACATAAGTTTAGAATTAGGATTTCATATATAGTTAGCACTTCTATATCATTGAGTTTAACTTCTTAGATGCGTTATTATAACCTAGGCGCCAAAGCTGGGAAAAGTGTTTTACATGTCATATACATGTGAAAATTGTTCAATTTCAGTGTATTGCAAGTGTTTCACGTAAATTTTGAATAAGGATTGCAGATAGCGTTAGCACTTCTATATCATTTATTTTAACTATTTAGATGTGTTAGTTTAACCTAGGCGCAAAAGCTCAGGAAAGTGTTTTACATGTCATATATATGTGAAAGTTGTTCAATTTCAGTGTATTGCAAGAGTTTCACATAAGTTTAGAATTAGGATTGCAGATAGCGTTAGCACTTCTATATCATTTATTTTAACTATTTAGATGTGTTAGTTTAACCTAGGCGCAAAAGCTCAGGAAAGTGTTTTACATGTCATATATATGTGAAAGTTGTTCAATTTCAGTGTATTGCAAGAGTTTCACATAAGTTTAGAATTAGGATTGCAGATAGCGTAGGTACTTCTATATCATTTACTTTAACTACTTAGATGCGTTAGTTTAACCTAGGCGCAAACGCTCGGAAAAGTGTTTTACATGTCATATATAGGTGAAAGTTGTTCAATTTCAGTGTATTACAAGAGTTTCATGTTAGTTTAGAATTAGCATTGCAGATAGCTTTACCAGTTCAATATCATTTAGTTTAACTTCTTAGATGCGTTAGTTTAACCTAGGCGCAAAAGCTCGGAAAAGTGATTTACATGTCATATATATGTGAAAGTTTTTCAATTTCAGTGTATGGGAAGAGTTTTACATAAGTTTCGAATTAGGATTTTAGTTAGCGTTAGCACTTCTATATCATTTAGTTTAACTTCTTAGATGCGTTAGTTTAACCTATGTGCCAAAGCTCAGAAAAGTGTTGTACATGCCATATATATGTGAAAGTTGTTAAATTTCAGTGTATTGCAAGAGTTTCACATAAGTTTAGAATTAGGATTGCAGATAGCTTTACCAGTTCAATATCATTTAGTTTAACTTCCAAGATGTGTTAGTTTAACCTATTCGCCAAAGCTCGGAAAGTGTTTTACATGTCATATATATGTGAAAGTTTTTCAATTTCAGTGTATGGGAAGAGTTTCACATAAGTTTAGAATTAGGATTTCAGATTGCGTTAGCACTTCTATATCATTTAGTTTAACTACTTAGATGCGTTAGTTTAACCTAGGCGCAAAAGCTCGGAAAAGTGTTTTACATGTCATATATATGAAAAAGTTGTTCAATTTCAGTGTATTGCAAGTGTTTCACATAAGTTTAGAATTCGGATTGCAGATAGCGTTAGCACTTTTTATCATTGAGTTTAACTTCTTAGACCTTTTATTTTAACCTATGTGCCAAAGCTCGGAAAAGTGTTGTACATATCATATATATGTGAAAGTTGTTCAATTTCAGTGTATTGCAAGAGTTGCACATATGTTTAGAATTAGGATTGCAGATAGCGTTAGCACTTCTATATCATTTATTTTAACTATTTAGATGCGTTAGTTTAACCTAGGCACAAAAGCTCGGAAATGTGTTGTACATGTCATATACATGTGAAATTTGTTCAATTTCAGTGTATTGCAAGAGTTTCACATAAGTTTAGAATTAGGATTTCATATATAGTTAGCACTTCTATATCATTGAGTTTAACTTCTTAGATGCGTTATTATAACCTAGGCGCCAAAGCTGGGAAAAGTGTTTTACATGTCATATACATGTGAAAATTGTTCAATTTCAGTGTATTGCAAGTGTTTCACGTAAATTTTGAATAAGGATTGCAGATAGCGTTAGCACTTCTATATCATTTATTTTAACTATTTAGATGTGTTAGTTTAACCTAGGCGCAAAAGCTCAGGAAAGTGTTTTACATGTCATATATATGTGAAAGTTGTTCAATTTCAGTGTATTGCAAGAGTTTCACATAAGTTTAGAATTAGGATTGCAGATAGCGTAGGTACTTCTATATCATTTACTTTAACTACTTAGATGCGTTAGTTTAACCTAGGCGCAAACGCTCGGAAAAGTGTTTTACATGTCATATATAGGTGAAAGTTGTTCAATTTCAGTGTATTACAAGAGTTTCATGTTAGTTTAGAATTAGCATTGCAGATAGCTTTACCAGTTCAATATCATTTAGTTTAACTTCTTAGATGCGTTAGTTTAACCTAGGCGCAAAAGCTCGGAAAAGTGATTTACATGTCATATATATGTGAAAGTTTTTCAATTTCAGTGTATGGGAAGAGTTTTACATAAGTTTCGAATTAGGATTTTAGTTAGCGTTAGCACTTCTATATCATTTAGTTTAACTTCTTAGATGCGTTAGTTTAACCTATGTGCCAAAGCTCAGAAAAGTGTTGTACATGCCATATATATGTGAAAGTTGTTAAATTTCAGTGTATTGCAAGAGTTTCACATAAGTTTAGAATTAGGATTGCAGATAGCTTTACCAGTTCAATATCATTTAGTTTAACTTCCAAGATGTGTTAGTTTAACCTATTCGCCAAAGCTCGGAAAGTGTTTTACATGTCATATATATGTGAAAGTTTTTCAATTTCAGTGTATGGGAAGAGTTTTACATAAGTTTAGAATTAGGATTTCAGATTGCGTTAGCACTTCTATATCATTTAGTTTAACTACTTAGATGCGTTAGTTTAACCTAGGCGCAAAAGCTCGGAAAAGTGTTTTACATGTCATATATATGAAAAAGTTGTTCAATTTCAGTGTATTGCAAGTGTTTCACATAAGTTTAGAATTCGGATTGCAGATAGCGTTAGCACTTTTTATCATTGAGTTTAACTTCTTAGACCTTTTATTTTAACCTATGTGCCAAAGCTCGGAAAAGTGTTGTACATATCATATATATGTGAAAGTTGTTCAATTTCAGTGTATTGCAAGAGTTGCACATATGTTTAGAATTAGGATTGCAGATAGCGTTAGCACTTCTATATCATTTATTTTAACTATTTAGATGCGTTAGTTTAACCTAGGCACAAAAGCTCGGAAATGTGTTGTACATGTCATATACATGTGAAATTTGTTCAATTTCAGTGTATTGCAAGAGTTTCACATAAGTTTAGAATTAGGATTTCATATATAGTTAGCACTTCTATATCATTGAGTTTAACTTCTTAGATGCGTTATTATAACCTAGGCGCCAAAGCTGGGAAAAGTGTTTTACATGTCATATACATGTGAAAATTGTTCAATTTCAGTGTATTGCAAGTGTTTCACGTAAATTTTGAATAAGGATTGCAGATAGCGTTAGCACTTCTATATCATTTATTTTAACTATTTAGATGTGTTAGTTTAACCTAGGCGCAAAAGCTCAGGAAAGTGTTTTACATGTCATATATATGTGAAAGTTGTTCAATTTCAGTGTATTGCAAGAGTTTCACATAAGTTTAGAATTAGGATTGCAGATAGCGTTAGCACTTCTATATCATTTATTTTAACTATTTAGATGTGTTAGTTTAACCTAGGCGCAAAAGCTCAGGAAAGTGTTTTACATGTCATATATATGTGAAAGTTGTTCAATTTCAGTGTATTGCAAGAGTTTCACATAAGTTTAGAATTAGGATTGCAGATAGCGTAGGTACTTCTATATCATTTACTTTAACTACTTAGATGCGTTAGTTTAACCTAGGCGCAAACGCTCGGAAAAGTGTTTTACATGTCATATATAGGTGAAAGTTGTTCAATTTCAGTGTATTACAAGAGTTTCATGTTAGTTTAGAATTAGCATTGCAGATAGCTTTACCCGTTCAATATCATTTAGTTTAACTTCTTAGATGCGTTAGTTTAACCTAGGCGCAAAAGCTCGGAAAAGTGATTTACATGTCATATATATGTGAAAGTTTTTCAATTTCAGTGTATGGGAAGAGTTTTACATAAGTTTCGAATTAGGATTTTAGTTAGCGTTAGCACTTCTATATCATTTAGTTTAACTTCTTAGATGCGTTAGTTTAACCTATGTGCCAAAGCTCAGAAAAGTGTTGTACATGCCATATATATGTGAAAGTTGTTAAATTTCAGTGTATTGCAAGAGTTTCACATAAGTTTAGAATTAGGATTGCAGATAGCTTTACCAGTTCAATATCATTTAGTTTAACTTCCAAGATGTGTTAGTTTAACCTATTCGCCAAAGCTCGGAAAGTGTTTTACATGTCATATATATGTGAAAGTTTTTCAATTTCAGTGTATGGGAAGAGTTTCACATAAGTTTAGAATTAGGATTTCAGATTGCGTTAGCACTTCTATATCATTTAGTTTAACTACTTAGATGCGTTAGTTTAACCTAGGCGCAAAAGCTCGGAAAAGTGTTTTACATGTCATATATATGAAAAAGTTGTTCAATTTCAGTGTATTGCAAGTGTTTCACATAAGTTTAGAATTCGGATTGCAGATAGCGTTAGCACTTTTTATCATTGAGTTTAACTTCTTAGACCTTTTATTTTAACCTATGTGCCAAAGCTCGGAAAAGTGTTGTACATATCATATATATGTGAAAGTTGTTCAATTTCAGTGTATTGCAAGAGTTGCACATATGTTTAGAATTAGGATTGCAGATAGCGTTAGCACTTCTATATCATTTATTTTAACTATTTAGATGTGTTAGTTTAACCTAGGCACAAAAGCTCGGAAATGTGTTGTACATGTCATATACATGTGAAATTTGTTCAATTTCAGTGTATTGCAAGAGTTTCACATAAGTTTAGAATTAGGATTTCATATATAGTTAGCACTTCTATATCATTGAGTTTAACTTCTTAGATGCGTTATTATAACCTAGGCGCCAAAGCTGGGAAAAGTGTTTTACATGTCATATACATGTGAAAATTGTTCAATTTCAGTGTATTGCAAGTGTTTCACGTAAATTTTGAATAAGGATTGCAGATAGCGTTAGCACTTCTATATCATTTATTTTAACTATTTAGATGTGTTAGTTTAACCTAGGCGCAAAAGCTCAGGAAAGTGTTTTACATGTCATATATATGTGAAAGTTGTTCAATTTCAGTGTATTGCAAGAGTTTCACATAAGTTTAGAATTAGGATTGCAGATAGCGTTAGCACTTCTATATCATTTATTTTAACTATTTAGATGTGTTAGTTTAACCTAGGCGCAAAAGCTCAGGAAAGTGTTTTACATGTCATATATATGTGAAAGTTGTTCAATTTCAGTGTATTGCAAGAGTTTCACATAAGTTTAGAATTAGGATTGCAGATAGCGTAGGTACTTCTATATCATTTACTTTAACTACTTAGATGCGTTAGTTTAACCTAGGCGCAAACGCTCGGAAAAGTGTTTTACATGTCATATATAGGTGAAAGTTGTTCAATTTCAGTGTATTACAAGAGTTTCATGTTAGTTTAGAATTAGCATTGCAGATAGCTTTACCAGTTCAATATCATTTAGTTTAACTTCTTAGATGCGTTAGTTTAACCTAGGCGCAAAAGCTCGGAAAAGTGATTTACATGTCATATATATGTGAAAGTTTTTCAATTTCAGTGTATGGGAAGAGTTTTACATAAGTTTCGAATTAGGATTTTAGTTAGCGTTAGCACTTCTATATCATTTAGTTTAACTTCTTAGATGCGTTAGTTTAACCTATGTGCCAAAGCTCAGAAAAGTGTTGTACATGCCATATATATGTGAAAGTTGTTAAATTTCAGTGTATTGCAAGAGTTTCACATAAGTTTAGAATTAGGATTGCAGATAGCTTTACCAGTTCAATATCATTTAGTTTAACTTCCAAGATGTGTTAGTTTAACCTATTCGCCAAAGCTCGGAAAGTGTTTTACATGTCATATATATGTGAAAGTTTTTCAATTTCAGTGTATGGGAAGAGTTTTACATAAGTTTAGAATTAGGATTTCAGATTGCGTTAGCACTTCTATATCATTTAGTTTAACTACTTAGATGCGTTAGTTTAACCTAGGCGCAAAAGCTCGGAAAAGTGTTTTACATGTCATATATATGAAAAAGTTGTTCAATTTCAGTGTATTGCAAGTGTTTCACATAAGTTTAGAATTCGGATTGCAGATAGCGTTAGCACTTTTTATCATTGAGTTTAACTTCTTAGACCTTTTATTTTAACCTATGTGCCAAAGCTCGGAAAAGTGTTGTACATATCATATATATGTGAAAGTTGTTCAATTTCAGTGTATTGCAAGAGTTGCACATATGTTTAGAATTAGGATTGCAGATAGCGTTAGCACTTCTATATCATTTATTTTAACTATTTAGATGCGTTAGTTTAACCTAGGCACAAAAGCTCGGAAATGTGTTGTACATGTCATATACATGTGAAATTTGTTCAATTTCAGTGTATTGCAAGAGTTTCACATAAGTTTAGAATTAGGATTTCATATATAGTTAGCACTTCTATATCATTGAGTTTAACTTCTTAGATGCGTTATTATAACCTAGGCGCCAAAGCTGGGAAAAGTGTTTTACATGTCATATACATGTGAAAATTGTTCAATTTCAGTGTATTGCAAGTGTTTCACGTAAATTTTGAATAAGGATTGCAGATAGCGTTAGCACTTCTATATCATTTATTTTAACTATTTAGATGTGTTAGTTTAACCTAGGCGCAAAAGCTCAGGAAAGTGTTTTACATGTCATATATATGTGAAAGTTGTTCAATTTCAGTGTATTGCAAGAGTTTCACATAAGTTTAGAATTAGGATTGCAGATAGCGTTAGCACTTCTATATCATTTATTTTAACTATTTAGATGTGTTAGTTTAACCTAGGCGCAAAAGCTCAGGAAAGTGTTTTACATGTCATATATATGTGAAAGTTGTTCAATTTCAGTGTATTGCAAGAGTTTCACATAAGTTTAGAATTAGGATTGCAGATAGCGTAGGTACTTCTATATCATTTACTTTAACTACTTAGATGCGTTAGTTTAACCTAGGCGCAAACGCTCGGAAAAGTGTTTTACATGTCATATATAGGTGAAAGTTGTTCAATTTCAGTGTATTACAAGAGTTTCATGTTAGTTTAGAATTAGCATTGCAGATAGCTTTACCAGTTCAATATCATTTAGTTTAACTTCTTAGATGCGTTAGTTTAACCTAGGCGCAAAAGCTCGGAAAAGTGATTTACATGTCATATATATGTGAAAGTTTTTCAATTTCAGTGTATGGGAAGAGTTTTACATAAGTTTCGAATTAGGATTTTAGTTAGCGTTAGCACTTCTATATCATTTAGTTTAACTTCTTAGATGCGTTAGTTTAACCTATGTGCCAAAGCTCAGAAAAGTGTTGTACATGCCATATATATGTGAAAGTTGTTAAATTTCAGTGTATTGCAAGAGTTTCACATAAGTTTAGAATTAGGATTGCAGATAGCTTTACCAGTTCAATATCATTTAGTTTAACTTCCAAGATGTGTTAGTTTAACCTATTCGCCAAAGCTCGGAAAGTGTTTTACATGTCATATATATGTGAAAGTTTTTCAATTTCAGTGTATGGGAAGAGTTTTACATAAGTTTAGAATTAGGATTTCAGATTGCGTTAGCACTTCTATATCATTTAGTTTAACTACTTAGATGCGTTAGTTTAACCTAGGCGCAAAAGCTCGGAAAAGTGTTTTACATGTCATATATATGAAAAAGTTGTTCAATTTCAGTGTATTGCAAGTGTTTCACATAAGTTTAGAATTCGGATTGCAGATAGCGTTAGCACTTTTTATCATTGAGTTTAACTTCTTAGACCTTTTATTTTAACCTATGTGCCAAAGCTCGGAAAAGTGTTGTACATATCATATATATGTGAAAGTTGTTCAATTTCAGTGTATTGCAAGAGTTGCACATATGTTTAGAATTAGGATTGCAGATAGCGTTAGCACTTCTATATCATTTATTTTAACTATTTAGATGCGTTAGTTTAACCTAGGCACAAAAGCTCGGAAATGTGTTGTACATGTCATATACATGTGAAATTTGTTCAATTTCAGTGTATTGCAAGAGTTTCACATAAGTTTAGAATTAGGATTTCATATATAGTTAGCACTTCTATATCATTGAGTTTAACTTCTTAGATGCGTTATTATAACCTAGGCGCCAAAGCTGGGAAAAGTGTTTTACATGTCATATACATGTGAAAATTGTTCAATTTCAGTGTATTGCAAGTGTTTCACGTAAATTTTGAATAAGGATTGCAGATAGCGTTAGCACTTCTATATCATTTATTTTAACTATTTAGATGTGTTAGTTTAACCTAGGCGCAAAAGCTCAGGAAAGTGTTTTACATGTCATATATATGTGAAAGTTGTTCAATTTCAGTGTATTGCAAGAGTTTCACATAAGTTTAGAATTAGGATTGCAGATAGCGTAGGTACTTCTATATCATTTACTTTAACTACTTAGATGCGTTAGTTTAACCTAGGCGCAAACGCTCGGAAAAGTGTTTTACATGTCATATATAGGTGAAAGTTGTTCAATTTCAGTGTATTACAAGAGTTTCATGTTAGTTTAGAATTAGCATTGCAGATAGCTTTACCAGTTCAATATCATTTAGTTTAACTTCTTAGATGCGTTAGTTTAACCTAGGCGCAAAAGCTCGGAAAAGTGATTTACATGTCATATATATGTGAAAGTTTTTCAATTTCAGTGTATGGGAAGAGTTTTACATAAGTTTCGAATTAGGATTTTAGTTAGCGTTAGCACTTCTATATCATTTAGTTTAACTTCTTAGATGCGTTAGTTTAACCTATGTGCCAAAGCTCAGAAAAGTGTTGTACATGCCATATATATGTGAAAGTTGTTAAATTTCAGTGTATTGCAAGAGTTTCACATAAGTTTAGAATTAGGATTGCAGATAGCTTTACCAGTTCAATATCATTTAGTTTAACTTCCAAGATGTGTTAGTTTAACCTATTCGCCAAAGCTCGGAAAGTGTTTTACATGTCATATATATGTGAAAGTTTTTCAATTTCAGTGTATGGGAAGAGTTTTACATAAGTTTAGAATTAGGATTTCAGATTGCGTTAGCACTTCTATATCATTTAGTTTAACTACTTAGATGCGTTAGTTTAACCTAGGCGCAAAAGCTCGGAAAAGTGTTTTACATGTCATATATATGAAAAAGTTGTTCAATTTCAGTGTATTGCAAGTGTTTCACATAAGTTTAGAATTCGGATTGCAGATAGCGTTAGCACTTTTTATCATTGAGTTTAACTTCTTAGACCTTTTATTTTAACCTATGTGCCAAAGCTCGGAAAAGTGTTGTACATATCATATATATGTGAAAGTTGTTCAATTTCAGTGTATTGCAAGAGTTGCACATATGTTTAGAATTAGGATTGCAGATAGCGTTAGCACTTCTATATCATTTATTTTAACTATTTAGATGCGTTAGTTTAACCTAGGCACAAAAGCTCGGAAATGTGTTGTACATGTCATATACATGTGAAATTTGTTCAATTTCAGTGTATTGCAAGAGTTTCACATAAGTTTAGAATTAGGATTTCATATATAGTTAGCACTTCTATATCATTGAGTTTAACTTCTTAGATGCGTTATTATAACCTAGGCGCCAAAGCTGGGAAAAGTGTTTTACATGTCATATACATGTGAAAATTGTTCAATTTCAGTGTATTGCAAGTGTTTCACGTAAATTTTGAATAAGGATTGCAGATAGCGTTAGCACTTCTATATCATTTATTTTAACTATTTAGATGTGTTAGTTTAACCTAGGCGCAAAAGCTCAGGAAAGTGTTTTACATGTCATATATATGTGAAAGTTGTTCAATTTCAGTGTATTGCAAGAGTTTCACATAAGTTTAGAATTAGGATTGCAGATAGCGTAGGTACTTCTATATCATTTACTTTAACTACTTAGATGCGTTAGTTTAACCTAGGCGCAAACGCTCGGAAAAGTGTTTTACATGTCATATATAGGTGAAAGTTGTTCAATTTCAGTGTATTACAAGAGTTTCATGTTAGTTTAGAATTAGCATTGCAGATAGCTTTACCAGTTCAATATCATTTAGTTTAACTTCTTAGATGCGTTAGTTTAACCTAGGCGCAAAAGCTCGGAAAAGTGATTTACATGTCATATATATGTGAAAGTTTTTCAATTTCAGTGTATGGGAAGAGTTTTACATAAGTTTCGAATTAGGATTTTAGTTAGCGTTAGCACTTCTATATCATTTAGTTTAACTTCTTAGATGCGTTAGTTTAACCTATGTGCCAAAGCTCAGAAAAGTGTTGTACATGCCATATATATGTGAAAGTTGTTAAATTTCAGTGTATTGCAAGAGTTTCACATAAGTTTAGAATTAGGATTGCAGATAGCTTTACCAGTTCAATATCATTTAGTTTAACTTCCAAGATGTGTTAGTTTAACCTATTCGCCAAAGCTCGGAAAGTGTTTTACATGTCATATATATGTGAAAGTTTTTCAATTTCAGTGTATGGGAAGAGTTTTACATAAGTTTAGAATTAGGATTTCAGATTGCGTTAGCACTTCTATATCATTTAGTTTAACTACTTAGATGCGTTAGTTTAACCTAGGCGCAAAAGCTCGGAAAAGTGTTTTACATGTCATATATATGAAAAAGTTGTTCAATTTCAGTGTATTGCAAGTGTTTCACATAAGTTTAGAATTCGGATTGCAGATAGCGTTAGCACTTTTTATCATTGAGTTTAACTTCTTAGACCTTTTATTTTAACCTATGTGCCAAAGCTCGGAAAAGTGTTGTACATATCATATATATGTGAAAGTTGTTCAATTTCAGTGTATTGCAAGAGTTGCACATATGTTTAGAATTAGGATTGCAGATAGCGTTAGCACTTCTATATCATTTATTTTAACTATTTAGATGCGTTAGTTTAACCTAGGCACAAAAGCTCGGAAATGTGTTGTACATGTCATATACATGTGAAATTTGTTCAATTTCAGTGTATTGCAAGAGTTTCACATAAGTTTAGAATTAGGATTTCATATATAGTTAGCACTTCTATATCATTGAGTTTAACTTCTTAGATGCGTTATTATAACCTAGGCGCCAAAGCTGGGAAAAGTGTTTTACATGTCATATACATGTGAAAATTGTTCAATTTCAGTGTATTGCAAGTGTTTCACGTAAATTTTGAATAAGGATTGCAGATAGCGTTAGCACTTCTATATCATTTATTTTAACTATTTAGATGTGTTAGTTTAACCTAGGCGCAAAAGCTCAGGAAAGTGTTTTACATGTCATATATATGTGAAAGTTGTTCAATTTCAGTGTATTGCAAGAGTTTCACATAAGTTTAGAATTAGGATTGCAGATAGCGTTAGCACTTCTATATCATTTATTTTAACTATTTAGATGTGTTAGTTTAACCTAGGCGCAAAAGCTCAGGAAAGTGTTTTACATGTCATATATATGTGAAAGTTGTTCAATTTCAGTGTATTGCAAGAGTTTCACATAAGTTTAGAATTAGGATTGCAGATAGCGTAGGTACTTCTATATCATTTACTTTAACTACTTAGATGCGTTAGTTTAACCTAGGCGCAAACGCTCGGAAAAGTGTTTTACATGTCATATATAGGTGAAAGTTGTTCAATTTCAGTGTATTACAAGAGTTTCATGTTAGTTTAGAATTAGCATTGCAGATAGCTTTACCAGTTCAATATCATTTAGTTTAACTTCTTAGATGCGTTAGTTTAACCTAGGCGCAAAAGCTCGGAAAAGTGATTTACATGTCATATATATGTGAAAGTTTTTCAATTTCAGTGTATGGGAAGAGTTTTACATAAGTTTCGAATTAGGATTTTAGTTAGCGTTAGCACTTCTATATCATTTAGTTTAACTTCTTAGATGCGTTAGTTTAACCTATGTGCCAAAGCTCAGAAAAGTGTTGTACATGCCATATATATGTGAAAGTTGTTAAATTTCAGTGTATTGCAAGAGTTTCACATAAGTTTAGAATTAGGATTGCAGATAGCTTTACCAGTTCAATATCATTTAGTTTAACTTCCAAGATGTGTTAGTTTAACCTATTCGCCAAAGCTCGGAAAGTGTTTTACATGTCATATATATGTGAAAGTTTTTCAATTTCAGTGTATGGGAAGAGTTTTACATAAGTTTAGAATTAGGATTTCAGATTGCGTTAGCACTTCTATATCATTTAGTTTAACTACTTAGATGCGTTAGTTTAACCTAGGCGCAAAAGCTCGGAAAAGTGTTTTACATGTCATATATATGAAAAAGTTGTTCAATTTCAGTGTATTGCAAGTGTTTCACATAAGTTTAGAATTCGGATTGCAGATAGCGTTAGCACTTTTTATCATTGAGTTTAACTTCTTAGACCTTTTATTTTAACCTATGTGCCAAAGCTCGGAAAAGTGTTGTACATATCATATATATGTGAAAGTTGTTCAATTTCAGTGTATTGCAAGAGTTGCACATATGTTTAGAATTAGGATTGCAGATAGCGTTAGCACTTCTATATCATTTATTTTAACTATTTAGATGCGTTAGTTTAACCTAGGCACAAAAGCTCGGAAATGTGTTGTACATGTCATATACATGTGAAATTTGTTCAATTTCAGTGTATTGCAAGAGTTTCACATAAGTTTAGAATTAGGATTTCATATATAGTTAGCACTTCTATATCATTGAGTTTAACTTCTTAGATGCGTTATTATAACCTAGGCGCCAAAGCTGGGAAAAGTGTTTTACATGTCATATACATGTGAAAATTGTTCAATTTCAGTGTATTGCAAGTGTTTCACGTAAATTTTGAATAAGGATTGCAGATAGCGTTAGCACTTCTATATCATTTATTTTAACTATTTAGATGTGTTAGTTTAACCTAGGCGCAAAAGCTCAGGAAAGTGTTTTACATGTCATATATATGTGAAAGTTGTTCAATTTCAGTGTATTGCAAGAGTTTCACATAAGTTTAGAATTAGGATTGCAGATAGCGTAGGTACTTCTATATCATTTACTTTAACTACTTAGATGCGTTAGTTTAACCTAGGCGCAAACGCTCGGAAAAGTGTTTTACATGTCATATATAGGTGAAAGTTGTTCAATTTCAGTGTATTACAAGAGTTTCATGTTAGTTTAGAATTAGCATTGCAGATAGCTTTACCAGTTCAATATCATTTAGTTTAACTTCTTAGATGCGTTAGTTTAACCTAGGCGCAAAAGCTCGGAAAAGTGATTTACATGTCATATATATGTGAAAGTTTTTCAATTTCAGTGTATGGGAAGAGTTTTACATAAGTTTCGAATTAGGATTTTAGTTAGCGTTAGCACTTCTATATCATTTAGTTTAACTTCTTAGATGCGTTAGTTTAACCTATGTGCCAAAGCTCAGAAAAGTGTTGTACATGCCATATATATGTGAAAGTTGTTAAATTTCAGTGTATTGCAAGAGTTTCACATAAGTTTAGAATTAGGATTGCAGATAGCTTTACCAGTTCAATATCATTTAGTTTAACTTCCAAGATGTGTTAGTTTAACCTATTCGCCAAAGCTCGGAAAGTGTTTTACATGTCATATATATGTGAAAGTTTTTCAATTTCAGTGTATGGGAAGAGTTTTACATAAGTTTAGAATTAGGATTTCAGATTGCGTTAGCACTTCTATATCATTTAGTTTAACTACTTAGATGCGTTAGTTTAACCTAGGCGCAAAAGCTCGGAAAAGTGTTTTACATGTCATATATATGAAAAAGTTGTTCAATTTCAGTGTATTGCAAGTGTTTCACATAAGTTTAGAATTCGGATTGCAGATAGCGTTAGCACTTTTTATCATTGAGTTTAACTTCTTAGACCTTTTATTTTAACCTATGTGCCAAAGCTCGGAAAAGTGTTGTACATATCATATATATGTGAAAGTTGTTCAATTTCAGTGTATTGCAAGAGTTGCACATATGTTTAGAATTAGGATTGCAGATAGCGTTAGCACTTCTATATCATTTATTTTAACTATTTAGATGCGTTAGTTTAACCTAGGCACAAAAGCTCGGAAATGTGTTGTACATGTCATATACATGTGAAATTTGTTCAATTTCAGTGTATTGCAAGAGTTTCACATAAGTTTAGAATTAGGATTTCATATATAGTTAGCACTTCTATATCATTGAGTTTAACTTCTTAGATGCGTTATTATAACCTAGGCGCCAAAGCTGGGAAAAGTGTTTTACATGTCATATACATGTGAAAATTGTTCAATTTCAGTGTATTGCAAGTGTTTCACGTAAATTTTGAATAAGGATTGCAGATAGCGTTAGCACTTCTATATCATTTATTTTAACTATTTAGATGTGTTAGTTTAACCTAGGCGCAAAAGCTCAGGAAAGTGTTTTACATGTCATATATATGTGAAAGTTGTTCAATTTCAGTGTATTGCAAGAGTTTCACATAAGTTTAGAATTAGGATTGCAGATAGCGTTAGCACTTCTATATCATTTATTTTAACTATTTAGATGTGTTAGTTTAACCTAGGCGCAAAAGCTCAGGAAAGTGTTTTACATGTCATATATATGTGAAAGTTGTTCAATTTCAGTGTATTGCAAGAGTTTCACATAAGTTTAGAATTAGGATTGCAGATAGCGTAGGTACTTCTATATCATTTACTTTAACTACTTAGATGCGTTAGTTTAACCTAGGCGCAAACGCTCGGAAAAGTGTTTTACATGTCATATATAGGTGAAAGTTGTTCAATTTCAGTGTATTACAAGAGTTTCATGTTAGTTTAGAATTAGCATTGCAGATAGCTTTACCCGTTCAATATCATTTAGTTTAACTTCTTAGATGCGTTAGTTTAACCTAGGCGCAAAAGCTCGGAAAAGTGATTTACATGTCATATATATGTGAAAGTTTTTCAATTTCAGTGTATGGGAAGAGTTTTACATAAGTTTCGAATTAGGATTTTAGTTAGCGTTAGCACTTCTATATCATTTAGTTTAACTTCTTAGATGCGTTAGTTTAACCTATGTGCCAAAGCTCAGAAAAGTGTTGTACATGCCATATATATGTGAAAGTTGTTAAATTTCAGTGTATTGCAAGAGTTTCACATAAGTTTAGAATTAGGATTGCAGATAGCTTTACCAGTTCAATATCATTTAGTTTAACTTCCAAGATGTGTTAGTTTAACCTATTCGCCAAAGCTCGGAAAGTGTTTTACATGTCATATATATGTGAAAGTTTTTCAATTTCAGTGTATGGGAAGAGTTTCACATAAGTTTAGAATTAGGATTTCAGATTGCGTTAGCACTTCTATATCATTTAGTTTAACTACTTAGATGCGTTAGTTTAACCTAGGCGCAAAAGCTCGGAAAAGTGTTTTACATGTCATATATATGAAAAAGTTGTTCAATTTCAGTGTATTGCAAGTGTTTCACATAAGTTTAGAATTCGGATTGCAGATAGCGTTAGCACTTTTTATCATTGAGTTTAACTTCTTAGACCTTTTATTTTAACCTATGTGCCAAAGCTCGGAAAAGTGTTGTACATATCATATATATGTGAAAGTTGTTCAATTTCAGTGTATTGCAAGAGTTGCACATATGTTTAGAATTAGGATTGCAGATAGCGTTAGCACTTCTATATCATTTATTTTAACTATTTAGATGTGTTAGTTTAACCTAGGCACAAAAGCTCGGAAATGTGTTGTACATGTCATATACATGTGAAATTTGTTCAATTTCAGTGTATTGCAAGAGTTTCACATAAGTTTAGAATTAGGATTTCATATATAGTTAGCACTTCTATATCATTGAGTTTAACTTCTTAGATGCGTTATTATAACCTAGGCGCCAAAGCTGGGAAAAGTGTTTTACATGTCATATACATGTGAAAATTGTTCAATTTCAGTGTATTGCAAGTGTTTCACGTAAATTTTGAATAAGGATTGCAGATAGCGTTAGCACTTCTATATCATTTATTTTAACTATTTAGATGTGTTAGTTTAACCTAGGCGCAAAAGCTCAGGAAAGTGTTTTACATGTCATATATATGTGAAAGTTGTTCAATTTCAGTGTATTGCAAGAGTTTCACATAAGTTTAGAATTAGGATTGCAGATAGCGTTAGCACTTCTATATCATTTATTTTAACTATTTAGATGTGTTAGTTTAACCTAGGCGCAAAAGCTCAGGAAAGTGTTTTACATGTCATATATATGTGAAAGTTGTTCAATTTCAGTGTATTGCAAGAGTTTCACATAAGTTTAGAATTAGGATTGCAGATAGCGTAGGTACTTCTATATCATTTACTTTAACTACTTAGATGCGTTAGTTTAACCTAGGCGCAAACGCTCGGAAAAGTGTTTTACATGTCATATATAGGTGAAAGTTGTTCAATTTCAGTGTATTACAAGAGTTTCATGTTAGTTTAGAATTAGCATTGCAGATAGCTTTACCAGTTCAATATCATTTAGTTTAACTTCTTAGATGCGTTAGTTTAACCTAGGCGCAAAAGCTCGGAAAAGTGATTTACATGTCATATATATGTGAAAGTTTTTCAATTTCAGTGTATGGGAAGAGTTTTACATAAGTTTCGAATTAGGATTTTAGTTAGCGTTAGCACTTCTATATCATTTAGTTTAACTTCTTAGATGCGTTAGTTTAACCTATGTGCCAAAGCTCAGAAAAGTGTTGTACATGCCATATATATGTGAAAGTTGTTAAATTTCAGTGTATTGCAAGAGTTTCACATAAGTTTAGAATTAGGATTGCAGATAGCTTTACCAGTTCAATATCATTTAGTTTAACTTCCAAGATGTGTTAGTTTAACCTATTCGCCAAAGCTCGGAAAGTGTTTTACATGTCATATATATGTGAAAGTTTTTCAATTTCAGTGTATGGGAAGAGTTTCACATAAGTTTAGAATTAGGATTTCAGATTGCGTTAGCACTTCTATATCATTTAGTTTAACTACTTAGATGCGTTAGTTTAACCTAGGCGCAAAAGCTCGGAAAAGTGTTTTACATGTCATATATATGAAAAAGTTGTTCAATTTCAGTGTATTGCAAGTGTTTCACATAAGTTTAGAATTCGGATTGCAGATAGCGTTAGCACTTTTTATCATTGAGTTTAACTTCTTAGACCTTTTATTTTAACCTATGTGCCAAAGCTCGGAAAAGTGTTGTACATATCATATATATGTGAAAGTTGTTCAATTTCAGTGTATTGCAAGAGTTGCACATATGTTTAGAATTAGGATTGCAGATAGCGTTAGCACTTCTATATCATTTATTTTAACTATTTAGATGCGTTAGTTTAACCTAGGCACAAAAGCTCGGAAATGTGTTGTACATGTCATATACATGTGAAATTTGTTCAATTTCAGTGGATTGCAAGAGTTTCACATAAGTTTAGAATTAGGATTTCATATATAGTTAGCACTTCTATATCATTGAGTTTTACTTCTTAGATGCGTTATTATAACCTAGGCGCCAAAGCTGGGAAAAGTGTTTTACATGTCATATACATGTGAAAATTGTTCAATTTCAGTGTATTGCAAGTGTTTCACGTAAATTTTGAATAAGGATTGCAGATAGCGTTAGCACTTCTATATCATTTATTTTAACTATTTAGATGTGTTAGTTTAACCTAGGCGCAAAAGCTCAGGAAAGTGTTTTACATGTCATATATATGTGAAAGTTGTTCAATTTCAGTGTATTGCAAGAGTTTCACATAAGTTTAGAATTAGGATTGCAGATAGCGTTAGCACTTCTATATCATTTATTTTAACTATTTAGATGTGTTAGTTTAACCTAGGCGCAAAAGCTCAGGAAAGTGTTTTACATGTCATATATATGTGAAAGTTGTTCAATTTCAGTGTATTGCAAGAGTTTCACATAAGTTTAGAATTAGGATTGCAGATAGCGTAGGTACTTCTATATCATTTACTTTAACTACTTAGATGCGTTAGTTTAACCTAGGCGCAAACGCTCGGAAAAGTGTTTTACATGTCATATATAGGTGAAAGTTGTTCAATTTCAGTGTATTACAAGAGTTTCATGTTAGTTTAGAATTAGCATTGCAGATAGCTTTACCCGTTCAATATCATTTAGTTTAACTTCTTAGATGCGTTAGTTTAACCTAGGCGCAAAAGCTCGGAAAAGTGATTTACATGTCATATATATGTGAAAGTTTTTCAATTTCAGTGTATGGGAAGAGTTTTACATAAGTTTCGAATTAGGATTTTAGTTAGCGTTAGCACTTCTATATCATTTAGTTTAACTTCTTAGATGCGTTAGTTTAACCTATGTGCCAAAGCTCAGAAAAGTGTTGTACATGCCATATATATGTGAAAGTTGTTAAATTTCAGTGTATTGCAAGAGTTTCACATAAGTTTAGAATTAGGATTGCAGATAGCTTTACCAGTTCAATATCATTTAGTTTAACTTCCAAGATGTGTTAGTTTAACCTATTCGCCAAAGCTCGGAAAGTGTTTTACATGTCATATATATGTGAAAGTTTTTCAATTTCAGTGTATGGGAAGAGTTTCACATAAGTTTAGAATTAGGATTTCAGATTGCGTTAGCACTTCTATATCATTTAGTTTAACTACTTAGATGCGTTAGTTTAACCTAGGCGCAAAAGCTCGGAAAAGTGTTTTACATGTCATATATATGAAAAAGTTGTTCAATTTCAGTGTATTGCAAGTGTTTCACATAAGTTTAGAATTCGGATTGCAGATAGCGTTAGCACTTTTTATCATTGAGTTTAACTTCTTAGACCTTTTATTTTAACCTATGTGCCAAAGCTCGGAAAAGTGTTGTACATATCATATATATGTGAAAGTTGTTCAATTTCAGTGTATTGCAAGAGTTGCACATATGTTTAGAATTAGGATTGCAGATAGCGTTAGCACTTCTATATCATTTATTTTAACTATTTAGATGCGTTAGTTTAACCTAGGCACAAAAGCTCGGAAATGTGTTGTACATGTCATATACATGTGAAATTTGTTCAATTTCAGTGTATTGCAAGAGTTTCACATAAGTTTAGAATTAGGATTTCATATATAGTTAGCACTTCTATATCATTGAGTTTAACTTCTTAGATGCGTTATTATAACCTAGGCGCCAAAGCTGGGAAAAGTGTTTTACATGTCATATACATGTGAAAATTGTTCAATTTCAGTGTATTGCAAGTGTTTCACGTAAATTTTGAATAAGGATTGCAGATAGCGTTAGCACTTCTATATCATTTATTTTAACTATTTAGATGTGTTAGTTTAACCTAGGCGCAAAAGCTCAGGAAAGTGTTTTACATGTCATATATATGTGAAAGTTGTTCAATTTCAGTGTATTGCAAGAGTTTCACATAAGTTTAGAATTAGGATTGCAGATAGCGTAGGTACTTCTATATCATTTACTTTAACTACTTAGATGCGTTAATTTAACCTCGGCGCAAAAGCTCGGAAAAGTGTTTTACATGTCATATATATGTGAAAGTTGTTCAATTTCAGTGTATGGGAAGAGTTTCACATAAGTTTAGAATTAGGATTGCAGATAGCTTTACCAGTTCAATATCATTTAGATTAACTTCTTAGATGCGTTAGTTTAACCTAGGCGCAAAAGCTCGGGAAAGTGTTTTACATGCCATATATACGTGAAAGTTGTTCAAGTTCAGTGTATAGGAAGAGTTCACATAAGTTTAGAATTAGGATTTCATATATAGTTAGCACTTCTATATCATTGACTTTAACTTCTTAGATGCGTTATTATAACCTAGGCGCCAAAACTGGGAAAAGTGTTTTACATGTCATATACATGTGAAAATTGTTCAATTTCAGTGTATTGCAAGTGTTTCAGGTAAATTTTGAATTAGGATTGCAGATAGCGTTAGCACTTCTATATTATTTAGTTTTACTACTTAGATGCGTTAGTTTAACCTAGGCGCAAAAGCTCGGAAAAGTGTTTTACATGTCATATATATGTGAAAGTTGTTCAATTTCAGTGTATTGCAAGAGTTTTACATAAGTTTAGAATTAGGATGGCAGATAGCGTTAGCACTTCTATACCATTGAGTTTAACATCTTAGATGCGTTAGTTTAACGTATTCGCCAAAGCTCAAAAAGGGGTTTTACATGTCATATATATGTGAAAGTTGTTAAATTTAAGTGTATTGCAAGAGTTGCACATATGTTTAGAATTAGTATTGCAGATAGCATTAGCACTTCTATAACATTTATTTTAACTATTATGATGCGTTAGTTTAACCTAGGCGCAAAAGCTTGGAAAAGTGTTTTACATGTCATATATATGTGAAAGTTTTTCAATTTCAGTGTATGGGAAGAGTTTTACATAAGTTTAGAATTAGGACTTCAGATAGCGTTAGCACTTCTATATCATTTAGTTTAACTACTTAGATGCGTTAGTTTAACCTGGGCGCAAAAGCTCAGAAAAGTGTTTTACATGTCATATATATGTGAAAGTTGTTCAATTTCAGTGTATTACAAGAGTTTCATGTAAGTTTAGAATTAGCATTTTAGATAGCTTTACCAGTTCAATATCATTCAGTTTAACTTCTTAGAGGTGTTAGTTTAAGCTAGGCGCAAAAGCTCGGGAAAGTATTTTACATGACATATATATGTGAACGTTGTTCAATCAGTGTATTGCAAGAGTTTAACATAAGTTTAGAATTAGTATTGCAGATAGCCTTACCAGTTCAATATCATTTATTTTAACTTCGTAGATGCGTTAGTTTAACCTAGGCGCAAAAGCTCGGAAAGTGTTTTACATGTCATATATATGTGAAAGTTTTTCAATTTCAGTGTATGGGAAGAGTTTTACATAAGTTTAGAATTAGGATTTCAGATTGCGTTAGCACTTCTATATCATTGAGTTTAACTTCTTAGACGTTTTATTTTAACCTATGTGCCAAAGCTCGGAAAAGTGTTGTACATGTCATATATATGTGAAAGTTGTTCAATTTCAGTGTATTGCAAGAGTTGCACATATGTTTAGAATTAGGATTGCAGATAGTGTTAGCACTTCTATATCATTTATTTTAACTATTTAGATGCGTTAGTTTAACCTAGGCGCAAAAGCTCGGAAAAGTGTTTTACATGTCATATATATGTGAAAGTTGTTCAATTTCAGTGTATTGCAAGAGTTTCACATAAGTTTAGAATTAGGATTGCAGATAGCTTTACCAGTTCAATATCATTTAGTTTAACTTCCAAGATGTGTTAGTTTAACCTATTCGCCAAAGATCGGAAAAGTGATTTACATGTCATATATATGTGAAAGTTGTTCAATTTTAGTGTATGGGAAGAGTTTCACATAAGTTTAGAATTAGGATTTCATATATCGTTAGCACTTCTATATCATTTAGTTTAACTTCTTAGATGCGTTAGTTTAACCTAGGCGCAAAAGCTCGGAAAAGTGTTTTACATGTAATATATATGTGAAAGTTGTTCAATTTAAGTGTATTGCAAGAGTTTCACATAAGTTTAGAATTAGGTTTGCAGATATCGTTAGCACTTTTATATCATTGAGTTTAAGTTCTTAGATGTTTTAGTTTAACCTATGTGCCAAAGCTCGGAAAAGTGTTTTACATGTCATATATATTTGAAAGTTGTTAAATTTCAGTGTATTTCAAGAGTTTCACATAAGTTTAGAATTTGGTTTGCAGATAGCTTTACCAGTTCAAAATCATTTAGTTTAACTTCTTAGAAGCGTTATTTTAACCTAGGCGCCAAAGCTCCGAAAAGTGTTTTACATGTCATATATAAGTGAAAGTTTTTCAATTTCAGGTTATGGGAAGAGTTTCACATAAGTTTAGAATTAGGATTTCAGATAGCGTTAGCACTTCTATATCATTGAGTTTAACATCTTAGATGCATTAGTTTAACCTAGGCGCAAAAGCTAGGAAAAGTGTTTTACATGTCATATATATCTGAAAGATGTTCAATTTCAATGTGTTGGGAGAGTTTCATATAAGTTTAGAATTAGGATTGCAGATAGCTTTACCAGTTCAATATCATTTAGTTTAACTTCTTAGATGCGTTAGTTTAACCTAGGCGCAAACGCTCGGAAAAGTGTTTTACATGTCATATATAGGTGAAAGTTGTTCAATTTCAGTGTATTACAAGAGTTTCATGTTAGTTTAGAATTAGCATTGCAGATAGCTTTACCAGTTCAATATCATTTAGTTTAACTTCTTAGATGCGTTAGTTTAACCTAGGCGCAAAAGCTCGGAAAAGTGATTTACATGTCATATATATGTGAAAGTTTTTCAATTTCAGTGTATGGGAAGAGTTTTACATAAGTTTCGAATTAGGATTTTAGTTAGCGTTAGCACTTCTATATCATTTAGTTTAACTTCTTAGATGCGTTAGTTTAACCTATGTGCCAAAGCTCAGAAAAGTGTTGTACATGCCATATATATGTGAAAGTTGTTAAATTTCAGTGTATTGCAAGAGTTTCACATAAGTTTAGAATTAGGATTGCAGATAGCTTTACCAGTTCAATATCATTTAGTTTAACTTCCAAGATGTGTTAGTTTAACCTATTCGCCAAAGCTCGGAAAGTGTTTTACATGTCATATATATGTGAAAGTTTTTCAATTTCAGTGTATGGGAAGAGTTTTACATAAGTTTAGAATTAGGATTTCAGATTGCGTTAGCACTTCTATATCATTTAGTTTAACTACTTAGATGCGTTAGTTTAACCTAGGCGCAAAAGCTCGGAAAAGTGTTTTACATGTCATATATATGAAAAAGTTGTTCAATTTCAGTGTATTGCAAGTGTTTCACATAAGTTTAGAATTCGGATTGCAGATAGCGTTAGCACTTTTTATCATTGAGTTTAACTTCTTAGACCTTTTATTTTAACCTATGTGCCAAAGCTCGGAAAAGTGTTGTACATATCATATATATGTGAAAGTTGTTCAATTTCAGTGTATTGCAAGAGTTGCACATATGTTTAGAATTAGGATTGCAGATAGCGTTAGCACTTCTATATCATTTATTTTAACTATTTAGATGCGTTAGTTTAACCTAGGCACAAAAGCTCGGAAATGTGTTGTACATGTCATATACATGTGAAATTTGTTCAATTTCAGTGTATTGCAAGAGTTTCACATAAGTTTAGAATTAGGATTGCAGATAGCGTTAGCACTTCTATATCATTGAGTTTAACTTCTTAGACGCGTTATTATAACCTAGGCGCCAAAGCTGGGAAAAGTGTTTTACATGTCATATACATGTGAAAATTGTTCAATTTCAGTGTATTGCAAGTGTTTCACGTAAATTTTGAATAAGGATTGCAGATAGCGTTAGCACTTCTATATCATTTATTTTAACTATTTAGATGCGTTAGTTTAACCTAGGCGCAAAAGCTCGGAAAAGTGTTTTACATGTCATATATATGTGAAAGTTGTTCAATTTCAGTGTATTGCAAGAGTTTCACATAAGTTTAGAATTAGGATTGCAGATAGCTTTACCAGTTCAATATCATTTAGTTTAACTTCCAAGATGTGTTAGTTTAACCTATTCGCCAAAGATCGGAAAAGTGATTTACATGTCATATATATGTGAAAGTTGTTCAATTTTAGTGTATGGGAAGAGTTTCACATAAGTTTAGAATTAGGATTTCATATATCGTTAGCACTTCTATATCATTTAGTTTAACTTCTTAGATGCGTTAGTTTAACCTAGGTGCAAAAGCTCGGAAAAGTGTTTTACATGTAATATATATGTGAAAGTTGTTCAATTTAAGTGTATTGCAAGAGTTTCACATAAGTTTAGAATTAGGTTTGCAGATATCGTTAGCACTTTTATATCATTGAGTTTAAGTTCTTAGATGTTTTAGTTTAACCTATGTGCCAAAGCTCGGAAAAGTGTTTTACATGTCATATATATTTGAAAGTTGTTAAATTTCAGTGTATTTCAAGAGTTTCACATAAGTTTAGAATTTGGTTTGCAGATAGCTTTACCAGTTCAAAATCATTTAGTTTAACTTCTTAGAAGCGTTATTTTAACCTAGGCGCCAAAGCTCCGAAAAGTGTTTTACATGTCATATATAAGTGAAAGTTTTTCAATTTCAGGTTATGGGAAGAGTTTCACATAAGTTTAGAATTAGGATTTCAGATAGCGTTAGCACTTCTATATCATTGAGTTTAACATCTTAGATGCATTAGTTTAACCTAGGCGCAAAAGCTAGGAAAAGTGTTTTACATGTCATATATATGTGAAAGTTTTTCAATTTCAGTGTATGGGAATAGTTTTACATAAGTTTCGAATTAGGATTTTAGTTAGCGTTAGCACTTCTATATCATTTAGTTTAACTTCTTAGATGCGTTAGTTTAACCTATGTGCCAAAGCTCAGAAAAGTGTTGTACATGCCATATATATGTGAAAGTTGTTAAATTTCAGTGTATTGCAAGAGTTTCACATAAGTTTAGAATTAGGATTGCAGATAGCTTTACCAGTTCAATATCATTTAGTTTAACTTCCAAGATGTGTTAGTTTAACCTATTCGCCAAAGCTCGGAAAGTGTTTTACATGTCATATATATGTGAAAGTTTTTCAATTTCAGTGTATGGGAAGAGTTTCACATAAGTTTAGAATTAGGATTTCAGATTGCGTTAGCACTTCTATATCATTTAGTTTAACTACTTAGATGCGTTAGTTTAACCTAGGCGCAAAAGCTCGGAAAAGTGTTTTACATGTCATATATATGAAAAAGTTGTTCAATTTCAGTGTATTGCAAGTGTTTCACATAAGTTTAGAATTCGGATTGCAGATAGCGTTAGCACTTTTTATCATTGAGTTTAACTTCTTAGACCTTTTATTTTAACCTATGTGCCAAAGCTCGGAAAAGTGTTGTACATATCATATATATGTGAAAGTTGTTCAATTTCAGTGTATTGCAAGAGTTGCACATATGTTTAGAATTAGGATTGCAGATAGCGTTAGCACTTCTA
Organism: Muscardinus avellanarius; assembly: GCF_963383645.1. Taxonomy (NCBI): domain Eukaryota; kingdom Metazoa; phylum Chordata; class Mammalia; order Rodentia; family Gliridae; genus Muscardinus; species Muscardinus avellanarius. The sequence continues at coordinate 43,199,487 of NC_137801.1, read as the reverse complement.
TATCATTTATTTTAACTATTTAGATGCGTTAGTTTAACCTAGGCACAAAAGCTCGGAAATGTGTTGTACATGTCATATACATGTGAAATTTGTTCAATTTCAGTGTATTACAAGAGTTTCACATAAGTTTAGAATTAGGATTGCAGATAGCGTTAGCACTTCTATATCATTGAGTTTAACTTCTTAGACGCATTATTATAACCTAGGCGCCAAAGCTGGGAAAAGTGTTTTACATGTCATATACATGTGAAAATTGTTCAATTTCAGTGTATTGCAAGTGTTTCACGTAAATTTTGAATAAGGATTGCAGATAGCGTTAGCACTTCTATATCATTTATTTTAACTATTTAGATGCGTTAGTTTAACCTAGGCGCAAAAGCTCGGAAAAGTGTTTTACATGTCATATATATGTGAAAGTTGTTCAATTTCAGTGTATTGCAAGAGTTTCACATAAGTTTAGAATTAGGATTGCAGATAGCTTTACCAGTTCAATATCATTTAGTTTAACTTCCAAGATGTGTTAGTTTAACCTATTCGCCAAAGATCGGAAAAGTGATTTACATGTCATATATATGTGAAAGTTGTTCAATTTTAGTGTATGGGAAGAGTTTCACATAAGTTTAGAATTAGGATTTCATATATCGTTAGCACTTCTATATCATTTAGTTTAACTACTTAGATGCGTTAGTTTAACCTAGGCGCAAAAGCTCGGAAAAGTGTTTTACATGTCATATATATGAAAAAGTTGTTCAATTTCAGTGTATTGCAAGTGTTTCACATAAGTTTAGAATTCGGATTGCAGATAGCGTTAGCACTTTTTATCATTGAGTTTAACTTCTTAGACCTTTTATTTTAACCTATGTGCCAAAGCTCGGAAAAGTGTTGTACATATCATATATATGTGAAAGTTGTTCAATTTCAGTGTATTGCAAGAGTTGCACATATGTTTAGAATTAGGATTGCAGATAGCGTTAGCACTTCTATATCATTTATTTTAACTATTTAGATGCGTTAGTTTAACCTAGGCACAAAAGCTCGGAAATGTGTTGTACATGTCATATACATGTGAAATTTGTTCAATTTCAGTGTATTGCAAGAGTTTCACATAAGTTTAGAATTAGGATTTCATATATAGTTAGCACTTCTATATCATTGAGTTTAACTTCTTAGATGCGTTATTATAACCTAGGCGCCAAAGCTGGGAAAAGTGTTTTACATGTCATATACATGTGAAAATTGTTCAATTTCAGTGTATTGCAAGTGTTTCACGTAAATTTTGAATAAGGATTGCAGATAGCGTTAGCACTTCTATATCATTTATTTTAACTATTTAGATGTGTTAGTTTAACCTAGGCGCAAAAGCTCAGGAAAGTGTTTTACATGTCATATATATGTGAAAGTTGTTCAATTTCAGTGTATTGCAAGAGTTTCACATAAGTTTAGAATTAGGATTGCAGATAGCGTTAGCACTTCTATATCATTTATTTTAACTATTTAGATGTGTTAGTTTAACCTAGGCGCAAAAGCTCAGGAAAGTGTTTTACATGTCATATATATGTGAAAGTTGTTCAATTTCAGTGTATTGCAAGAGTTTCACATAAGTTTAGAATTAGGATTGCAGATAGCGTAGGTACTTCTATATCATTTACTTTAACTACTTAGATGCGTTAGTTTAACCTAGGCGCAAACGCTCGGAAAAGTGTTTTACATGTCATATATAGGTGAAAGTTGTTCAATTTCAGTGTATTACAAGAGTTTCATGTTAGTTTAGAATTAGCATTGCAGATAGCTTTACCCGTTCAATATCATTTAGTTTAACTTCTTAGATGCGTTAGTTTAACCTAGGCGCAAAAGCTCGGAAAAGTGATTTACATGTCATATATATGTGAAAGTTTTTCAATTTCAGTGTATGGGAAGAGTTTTACATAAGTTTCGAATTAGGATTTTAGTTAGCGTTAGCACTTCTATATCATTTAGTTTAACTTCTTAGATGCGTTAGTTTAACCTATGTGCCAAAGCTCAGAAAAGTGTTGTACATGCCATATATATGTGAAAGTTGTTAAATTTCAGTGTATTGCAAGAGTTTCACATAAGTTTAGAATTAGGATTGCAGATAGCTTTACCAGTTCAATATCATTTAGTTTAACTTCCAAGATGTGTTAGTTTAACCTATTCGCCAAAGCTCGGAAAGTGTTTTACATGTCATATATATGTGAAAGTTTTTCAATTTCAGTGTATGGGAAGAGTTTCACATAAGTTTAGAATTAGGATTTCAGATTGCGTTAGCACTTCTATATCATTTAGTTTAACTACTTAGATGCGTTAGTTTAACCTAGGCGCAAAAGCTCGGAAAAGTGTTTTACATGTCATATATATGAAAAAGTTGTTCAATTTCAGTGTATTGCAAGTGTTTCACATAAGTTTAGAATTCGGATTGCAGATAGCGTTAGCACTTTTTATCATTGAGTTTAACTTCTTAGACCTTTTATTTTAACCTATGTGCCAAAGCTCGGAAAAGTGTTGTACATATCATATATATGTGAAAGTTGTTCAATTTCAGTGTATTGCAAGAGTTGCACATATGTTTAGAATTAGGATTGCAGATAGCGTTAGCACTTCTATATCATTTATTTTAACTATTTAGATGCGTTAGTTTAACCTAGGCACAAAAGCTCGGAAATGTGTTGTACATGTCATATACATGTGAAATTTGTTCAATTTCAGTGTATTGCAAGAGTTTCACATAAGTTTAGAATTAGGATTTCATATATAGTTAGCACTTCTATATCATTGAGTTTAACTTCTTAGATGCGTTATTATAACCTAGGCGCCAAAGCTGGGAAAAGTGTTTTACATGTCATATACATGTGAAAATTGTTCAATTTCAGTGTATTGCAAGTGTTTCACGTAAATTTTGAATAAGGATTGCAGATAGCGTTAGCACTTCTATATCATTTATTTTAACTATTTAGATGTGTTAGTTTAACCTAGGCGCAAAAGCTCAGGAAAGTGTTTTACATGTCATATATATGTGAAAGTTGTTCAATTTCAGTGTATTGCAAGAGTTTCACATAAGTTTAGAATTAGGATTGCAGATAGCGTAGGTACTTCTATATCATTTACTTTAACTACTTAGATGCGTTAGTTTAACCTCGGCGCAAAAGCTCAGGAAAGTGTTTTACATGTCATATATATGTGAAAGTTGTTCAATTTCAGTGTATGGGAAGAGTTTCACATAAGTTTAGAATTAGGATTGCAGATAGCTTTACCAGTTCAATATCATTTAGATTAACTTCTTAGATGCGTTAGTTTAACCTAGGCGCAAAAGCTCGGGAAAGTGTTTTACATGCCATATATACGTGAAAGTTGTTCAAGTTCAGTGTATAGGAAGAGTTCACATAAGTTTAGAATTAGGATTTCATATATAGTTAGCACTTCTATATCATTGACTTTAACTTCTTAGATGCGTTATTATAACCTAGGCGCCAAAACTGGGAAAAGTGTTTTACATGTCATATACATGTGAAAATTGTTCAATTTCAGTGTATTGCAAGTGTTTCAGGTAAATTTTGAATTAGGATTGCAGATAGCGTTAGCACTTCTATATTATTTAGTTTTACTACTTAGATGCGTTAGTTTAACCTAGGCGCAAAAGCTCGGAAAAGTGTTTTACATGTCATATATATGTGAAAGTTGTTCAATTTCAGTGTATTGCAAGAGTTTTACATAAGTTTAGAATTAGGATGGCAGATAGCGTTAGCACTTCTATACCATTGAGTTTAACATCTTAGATGCGTTAGTTTAACGTATTCGCCAAAGCTCAAAAAGGGGTTTTACATGTCATATATATGTGAAAGTTGTTAAATTTAAGTGTATTGCAAGAGTTGCACATATGTTTAGAATTAGTATTGCAGATAGCATTAGCACTTCTATAACATTTATTTTAACTATTATGATGCGTTAGTTTAACCTAGGCGCAAAAGCTTGGAAAAGTGTTTTACATGTCATATATATGTGAAAGTTTTTCAATTTCAGTGTATGGGAAGAGTTTTACATAAGTTTAGAATTAGGACTTCAGATAGCGTTAGCACTTCTATATCATTTAGTTTAACTACTTAGATGCGTTAGTTTAACCTGGGCGCAAAAGCTCAGAAAAGTGTTTTACATGTCATATATATGTGAAAGTTGTTCAATTTCAGTGTATTACAAGAGTTTCATGTAAGTTTAGAATTAGCATTTTAGATAGCTTTACCAGTTCAATATCATTCAGTTTAACTTCTTAGAGGTGTTAGTTTAAGCTAGGCGCAAAAGCTCGGGAAAGTATTTTACATGACATATATATGTGAACGTTGTTCAATCAGTGTATTGCAAGAGTTTAACATAAGTTTAGAATTAGTATTGCAGATAGCCTTACCAGTTCAATATCATTTATTTTAACTTCGTAGATGCGTTAGTTTAACCTAGGCGCAAAAGCTCGGAAAGTGTTTTACATGTCATATATATGTGAAAGTTTTTCAATTTCAGTGTATGGGAAGAGTTTTACATAAGTTTAGAATTAGGATTTCAGATTGCGTTAGCACTTCTATATCATTGAGTTTAACTTCTTAGACGTTTTATTTTAACCTATGTGCCAAAGCTCGGAAAAGTGTTGTACATGTCATATATATGTGAAAGTTGTTCAATTTCAGTGTATTGCAAGAGTTGCACATATGTTTAGAATTAGGATTGCAGATAGTGTTAGCACTTCTATATCATTTATTTTAACTATTTAGATGCGTTAGTTTAACCTAGGCGCAAAAGCTCGGAAAAGTGTTTTACATGTCATATATATGTGAAAGTTGTTCAATTTCAGTGTATTGCAAGAGTTTCACATAAGTTTAGAATTAGGATTGCAGATAGCTTTACCAGTTCAATATCATTTAGTTTAACTTCCAAGATGTGTTAGTTTAACCTATTCGCCAAAGATCGGAAAAGTGATTTACATGTCATATATATGTGAAAGTTGTTCAATTTTAGTGTATGGGAAGAGTTTCACATAAGTTTAGAATTAGGATTTCATATATCGTTAGCACTTCTATATCATTTAGTTTAACTTCTTAGATGCGTTAGTTTAACCTAGGCGCAAAAGCTCGGAAAAGTGTTTTACATGTAATATATATGTGAAAGTTGTTCAATTTAAGTGTATTGCAAGAGTTTCACATAAGTTTAGAATTAGGTTTGCAGATATCGTTAGCACTTTTATATCATTGAGTTTAAGTTCTTAGATGTTTTAGTTTAACCTATGTGCCAAAGCTCGGAAAAGTGTTTTACATGTCATATATATTTGAAAGTTGTTAAATTTCAGTGTATTTCAAGAGTTTCACATAAGTTTAGAATTTGGTTTGCAGATAGCTTTACCAGTTCAAAATCATTTAGTTTAACTTCTTAGAAGCGTTATTTTAACCTAGGCGCCAAAGCTCCGAAAAGTGTTTTACATGTCATATATAAGTGAAAGTTTTTCAATTTCAGGTTATGGGAAGAGTTTCACATAAGTTTAGAATTAGGATTTCAGATAGCGTTAGCACTTCTATATCATTGAGTTTAACATCTTAGATGCATTAGTTTAACCTAGGCGCAAAAGCTAGGAAAAGTGTTTTACATGTCATATATATCTGAAAGATGTTCAATTTCAATGTGTTGGGAGAGTTTCATATAAGTTTAGAATTAGGATTGCAGATAGCTTTACCAGTTCAATATCATTTAGTTTAACTTCTTAGATGCGTTAGTTTAACCTAGGCGCAAACGCTCGGAAAAGTGTTTTACATGTCATATATAGGTGAAAGTTGTTCAATTTCAGTGTATTACAAGAGTTTCATGTTAGTTTAGAATTAGCATTGCAGATAGCTTTACCAGTTCAATATCATTTAGTTTAACTTCTTAGATGCGTTAGTTTAACCTAGGCGCAAAAGCTCGGAAAAGTGATTTACATGTCATATATATGTGAAAGTTTTTCAATTTCAGTGTATGGGAAGAGTTTTACATAAGTTTCGAATTAGGATTTTAGTTAGCGTTAGCACTTCTATATCATTTAGTTTAACTTCTTAGATGCGTTAGTTTAACCTATGTGCCAAAGCTCAGAAAAGTGTTGTACATGCCATATATATGTGAAAGTTGTTAAATTTCAGTGTATTGCAAGAGTTTCACATAAGTTTAGAATTAGGATTGCAGATAGCTTTACCAGTTCAATATCATTTAGTTTAACTTCCAAGATGTGTTAGTTTAACCTATTCGCCAAAGCTCGGAAAGTGTTTTACATGTCATATATATGTGAAAGTTTTTCAATTTCAGTGTATGGGAAGAGTTTTACATAAGTTTAGAATTAGGATTTCAGATTGCGTTAGCACTTCTATATCATTTAGTTTAACTACTTAGATGCGTTAGTTTAACCTAGGCGCAAAAGCTCGGAAAAGTGTTTTACATGTCATATATATGAAAAAGTTGTTCAATTTCAGTGTATTGCAAGTGTTTCACATAAGTTTAGAATTCGGATTGCAGATAGCGTTAGCACTTTTTATCATTGAGTTTAACTTCTTAGACCTTTTATTTTAACCTATGTGCCAAAGCTCGGAAAAGTGTTGTACATATCATATATATGTGAAAGTTGTTCAATTTCAGTGTATTGCAAGAGTTGCACATATGTTTAGAATTAGGATTGCAGATAGCGTTAGCACTTCTATATCATTTATTTTAACTATTTAGATGCGTTAGTTTAACCTAGGCACAAAAGCTCGGAAATGTGTTGTACATGTCATATACATGTGAAATTTGTTCAATTTCAGTGTATTGCAAGAGTTTCACATAAGTTTAGAATTAGGATTGCAGATAGCGTTAGCACTTCTATATCATTGAGTTTAACTTCTTAGACGCGTTATTATAACCTAGGCGCCAAAGCTGGGAAAAGTGTTTTACATGTCATATACATGTGAAAATTGTTCAATTTCAGTGTATTGCAAGTGTTTCACGTAAATTTTGAATAAGGATTGCAGATAGCGTTAGCACTTCTATATCATTTATTTTAACTATTTAGATGCGTTAGTTTAACCTAGGCGCAAAAGCTCGGAAAAGTGTTTTACATGTCATATATATGTGAAAGTTGTTCAATTTCAGTGTATTGCAAGAGTTTCACATAAGTTTAGAATTAGGATTGCAGATAGCTTTACCAGTTCAATATCATTTAGTTTAACTTCCAAGATGTGTTAGTTTAACTTATTCGCCAAAGATCGGAAAAGTGATTTACATGTCATATATATGTGAAAGTTGTTCAATTTTAGTGTATGGGAAGAGTTTCACATAAGTTTAGAATTAGGATTTCATATATCGTTAGCACTTCTATATCATTTAGTTTAACTTCTTAGATGCGTTAGTTTAACCTATGTGCCAAAGCTCAGAAAAGTGTTGTACATGCCATATATATGTGAAAGTTGTTAAATTTCAGTGTATTGCAAGAGTTTCACATAAGTTTAGAATTAGGATTGCAGATAGCTTTACCAGTTCAATATCATTTAGTTTAACTTCCAAGATGTGTTAGTTTAACCTATTCGCCAAAGCTCGGAAAGTGTTTTACATGTCATATATATGTGAAAGTTTTTCAATTTCAGTGTATGGGAAGAGTTTTACATAAGTTTAGAATTAGGATTTCAGATTGCGTTAGCACTTCTATATCATTTAGTTTAACTACTTAGATGCGTTAGTTTAACCTAGGCGCAAAAGCTCGGAAAAGTGTTTTACATGTCATATATATGAAAAAGTTGTTCAATTTCAGTGTATTGCAAGTGTTTCACATAAGTTTAGAATTCGGATTGCAGATAGCGTTAGCACTTTTTATCATTGAGTTTAACTTCTTAGACCTTTTATTTTAACCTATGTGCCAAAGCTCGGAAAAGTGTTGTACATATCATATATATGTGAAAGTTGTTCAATTTCAGTGTATTGCAAGAGTTGCACATATGTTTAGAATTAGGATTGCAGATAGCGTTAGCACTTCTATATCATTTATTTTAACTATTTAGATGCGTTAGTTTAACCTAGGCACAAAAGCTCGGAAATGTGTTGTACATGTCATATACATGTGAAATTTGTTCAATTTCAGTGTATTGCAAGAGTTTCACATAAGTTTAGAATTAGGATTGCAGATAGCGTTAGCACTTCTATATCATTGAGTTTAACTTCTTAGACGCGTTATTATAACCTAGGCGCCAAAGCTGGGAAAAGTGTTTTACATGTCATATACATGTGAAAATTGTTCAATTTCAGTGTATTGCAAGTGTTTCACGTAAATTTTGAATAAGGATTGCAGATAGCGTTAGCACTTCTATATCATTTATTTTAACTATTTAGATGCGTTAGTTTAACCTAGGCGCAAAAGCTCGGAAAAGTGTTTTACATGTCATATATATGTGAAAGTTGTTCAATTTCAGTGTATTGCAAGAGTTTCACATAAGTTTAGAATTAGGATTGCAGATAGCTTTACCAGTTCAATATCATTTAGTTTAACTTCCAAGATGTGTTAGTTTAACTTATTCGCCAAAGATCGGAAAAGTGATTTACATGTCATATATATGTGAAAGTTGTTCAATTTTAGTGTATGGGAAGAGTTTCACATAAGTTTAGAATTAGGATTTCATATATCGTTAGCACTTCTATATCATTTAGTTTAACTTCTTAGATGCGTTAGTTTAACCTATGTGCCAAAGCTCAGAAAAGTGTTGTACATGCCATATATATGTGAAAGTTGTTAAATTTCAGTGTATTGCAAGAGTTTCACATAAGTTTAGAATTAGGATTGCAGATAGCTTTACCAGTTCAATATCATTTAGTTTAACTTCCAAGATGTGTTAGTTTAACCTATTCGCCAAAGCTCGGAAAGTGTTTTACATGTCATATATATGTGAAAGTTTTTCAATTTCAGTGTATGGGAAGAGTTTTACATAAGTTTAGAATTAGGATTTCAGATTGCGTTAGCACTTCTATATCATTTAGTTTAACTACTTAGATGCGTTAGTTTAACCTAGGCGCAAAAGCTCGGAAAAGTGTTTTACATGTCATATATATGAAAAAGTTGTTCAATTTCAGTGTATTGCAAGTGTTTCACATAAGTTTAGAATTCGGATTGCAGATAGCGTTAGCACTTTTTATCATTGAGTTTAACTTCTTAGACCTTTTATTTTAACCTATGTGCCAAAGCTCGGAAAAGTGTTGTACATATCATATATATGTGAAAGTTGTTCAATTTCAGTGTATTGCAAGAGTTGCACATATGTTTAGAATTAGGATTGCAGATAGCGTTAGCACTTCTATATCATTTATTTTAACTATTTAGATGCGTTAGTTTAACCTAGGCACAAAAGCTCGGAAATGTGTTGTACATGTCATATACATGTGAAATTTGTTCAATTTCAGTGTATTGCAAGAGTTTCACATAAGTTTAGAATTAGGATTTCATATATAGTTAGCACTTCTATATCATTGAGTTTAACTTCTTAGATGCGTTATTATAACCTAGGCGCCAAAGCTGGGAAAAGTGTTTTACATGTCATATACATGTGAAAATTGTTCAATTTCAGTGTATTGCAAGTGTTTCACGTAAATTTTGAATAAGGATTGCAGATAGCGTTAGCACTTCTATATCATTTATTTTAACTATTTAGATGTGTTAGTTTAACCTAGGCGCAAAAGCTCAGGAAAGTGTTTTACATGTCATATATATGTGAAAGTTGTTCAATTTCAGTGTATTGCAAGAGTTTCACATAAGTTTAGAATTAGGATTGCAGATAGCGTTAGCACTTCTATATCATTTATTTTAACTATTTAGATGTGTTAGTTTAACCTAGGCGCAAAAGCTCAGGAAAGTGTTTTACATGTCATATATATGTGAAAGTTGTTCAATTTCAGTGTATTGCAAGAGTTTCACATAAGTTTAGAATTAGGATTGCAGATAGCGTAGGTACTTCTATATCATTTACTTTAACTACTTAGATGCGTTAGTTTAACCTAGGCGCAAACGCTCGGAAAAGTGTTTTACATGTCATATATAGGTGAAAGTTGTTCAATTTCAGTGTATTACAAGAGTTTCATGTTAGTTTAGAATTAGCATTGCAGATAGCTTTACCCGTTCAATATCATTTAGTTTAACTTCTTAGATGCGTTAGTTTAACCTAGGCGCAAAAGCTCGGAAAAGTGATTTACATGTCATATATATGTGAAAGTTTTTCAATTTCAGTGTATGGGAAGAGTTTTACATAAGTTTCGAATTAGGATTTTAGTTAGCGTTAGCACTTCTATATCATTTAGTTTAACTTCTTAGATGCGTTAGTTTAACCTATGTGCCAAAGCTCAGAAAAGTGTTGTACATGCCATATATATGTGAAAGTTGTTAAATTTCAGTGTATTGCAAGAGTTTCACATAAGTTTAGAATTAGGATTGCAGATAGCTTTACCAGTTCAATATCATTTAGTTTAACTTCCAAGATGTGTTAGTTTAACCTATTCGCCAAAGCTCGGAAAGTGTTTTACATGTCATATATATGTGAAAGTTTTTCAATTTCAGTGTATGGGAAGAGTTTCACATAAGTTTAGAATTAGGATTTCAGATTGCGTTAGCACTTCTATATCATTTAGTTTAACTACTTAGATGCGTTAGTTTAACCTAGGCGCAAAAGCTCGGAAAAGTGTTTTACATGTCATATATATGAAAAAGTTGTTCAATTTCAGTGTATTGCAAGTGTTTCACATAAGTTTAGAATTCGGATTGCAGATAGCGTTAGCACTTTTTATCATTGAGTTTAACTTCTTAGACCTTTTATTTTAACCTATGTGCCAAAGCTCGGAAAAGTGTTGTACATATCATATATATGTGAAAGTTGTTCAATTTCAGTGTATTGCAAGAGTTGCACATATGTTTAGAATTAGGATTGCAGATAGCGTTAGCACTTCTATATCATTTATTTTAACTATTTAGATGTGTTAGTTTAACCTAGGCACAAAAGCTCGGAAATGTGTTGTACATGTCATATACATGTGAAATTTGTTCAATTTCAGTGTATTGCAAGAGTTTCACATAAGTTTAGAATTAGGATTTCATATATAGTTAGCACTTCTATATCATTGAGTTTAACTTCTTAGATGCGTTATTATAACCTAGGCGCCAAAGCTGGGAAAAGTGTTTTACATGTCATATACATGTGAAAATTGTTCAATTTCAGTGTATTGCAAGTGTTTCACGTAAATTTTGAATAAGGATTGCAGATAGCGTTAGCACTTCTATATCATTTATTTTAACTATTTAGATGTGTTAGTTTAACCTAGGCGCAAAAGCTCAGGAAAGTGTTTTACATGTCATATATATGTGAAAGTTGTTCAATTTCAGTGTATTGCAAGAGTTTCACATAAGTTTAGAATTAGGATTGCAGATAGCGTTAGCACTTCTATATCATTTATTTTAACTATTTAGATGTGTTAGTTTAACCTAGGCGCAAAAGCTCAGGAAAGTGTTTTACATGTCATATATATGTGAAAGTTGTTCAATTTCAGTGTATTGCAAGAGTTTCACATAAGTTTAGAATTAGGATTGCAGATAGCGTAGGTACTTCTATATCATTTACTTTAACTACTTAGATGCGTTAGTTTAACCTAGGCGCAAACGCTCGGAAAAGTGTTTTACATGTCATATATAGGTGAAAGTTGTTCAATTTCAGTGTATTACAAGAGTTTCATGTTAGTTTAGAATTAGCATTGCAGATAGCTTTACCAGTTCAATATCATTTAGTTTAACTTCTTAGATGCGTTAGTTTAACCTAGGCGCAAAAGCTCGGAAAAGTGATTTACATGTCATATATATGTGAAAGTTTTTCAATTTCAGTGTATGGGAAGAGTTTTACATAAGTTTCGAATTAGGATTTTAGTTAGCGTTAGCACTTCTATATCATTTAGTTTAACTTCTTAGATGCGTTAGTTTAACCTATGTGCCAAAGCTCAGAAAAGTGTTGTACATGCCATATATATGTGAAAGTTGTTAAATTTCAGTGTATTGCAAGAGTTTCACATAAGTTTAGAATTAGGATTGCAGATAGCTTTACCAGTTCAATATCATTTAGTTTAACTTCCAAGATGTGTTAGTTTAACCTATTCGCCAAAGCTCGGAAAGTGTTTTACATGTCATATATATGTGAAAGTTTTTCAATTTCAGTGTATGGGAAGAGTTTCACATAAGTTTAGAATTAGGATTTCAGATTGCGTTAGCACTTCTATATCATTTAGTTTAACTACTTAGATGCGTTAGTTTAACCTAGGCGCAAAAGCTCGGAAAAGTGTTTTACATGTCATATATATGAAAAAGTTGTTCAATTTCAGTGTATTGCAAGTGTTTCACATAAGTTTAGAATTCGGATTGCAGATAGCGTTAGCACTTTTTATCATTGAGTTTAACTTCTTAGACCTTTTATTTTAACCTATGTGCCAAAGCTCGGAAAAGTGTTGTACATATCATATATATGTGAAAGTTGTTCAATTTCAGTGTATTGCAAGAGTTGCACATATGTTTAGAATTAGGATTGCAGATAGCGTTAGCACTTCTATATCATTTATTTTAACTATTTAGATGCGTTAGTTTAACCTAGGCACAAAAGCTCAGAAATGTGTTGTACATGTCATATACATGTGAAATTTGTTCAATTTCAGTGTATTGCAAGAGTTTCACATAAGTTTAGAATTAGGATTTCATATATAGTTAGCACTTCTATATCATTGAGTTTAACTTCTTAGATGCGTTATTATAACCTAGGCTCCAAAGCTGGGAAAAGTGTTTTACATGTCATATACATGTGAAAATTGTTCAATTTCAGTGTATTGCAAGTGTTTCACGTAAATTTTGAATAAGGATTGCAGATAGCGTTAGCACTTCTATATCATTTATTTTAACTATTTAGATGTGTTAGTTTAACCTAGGCGCAAAAGCTCAGGAAAGTGTTTTACATGTCATATATATGTGAAAGTTGTTCAATTTCAGTGTATTGCAAGAGTTTCACATAAGTTTAGAATTAGGATTGCAGATAGCGTTAGCACTTCTATATCATTTATTTTAACTATTTAGATGTGTTAGTTTAACCTAGGCGCAAAAGCTCAGGAAAGTGTTTTACATGTCATATATATGTGAAAGTTGTTCAATTTCAGTGTATTGCAAGAGTTTCACATAAGTTTAGAATTAGGATTGCAGATAGCGTAGGTACTTCTATATCATTTACTTTAACTACTTAGATGCGTTAGTTTAACCTAGGCGCAAACGCTCGGAAAAGTGTTTTACATGTCATATATAGGTGAAAGTTGTTCAATTTCAGTGTATTACAAGAGTTTCATGTTAGTTTAGAATTAGCATTGCAGATAGCTTTACCCGTTCAATATCATTTAGTTTAACTTCTTAGATGCGTTAGTTTAACCTAGGCGCAAAAGCTCGGAAAAGTGATTTACATGTCATATATATGTGAAAGTTTTTCAATTTCAGTGTATGGGAAGAGTTTTACATAAGTTTCGAATTAGGATTTTAGTTAGCGTTAGCACTTCTATATCATTTAGTTTAACTTCTTAGATGCGTTAGTTTAACCTATGTGCCAAAGCTCAGAAAAGTGTTGTACATGCCATATATATGTGAAAGTTGTTAAATTTCAGTGTATTGCAAGAGTTTCACATAAGTTTAGAATTAGGATTGCAGATAGCTTTACCAGTTCAATATCATTTAGTTTAACTTCCAAGATGTGTTAGTTTAACCTATTCGCCAAAGCTCGGAAAGTGTTTTACATGTCATATATATGTGAAAGTTTTTCAATTTCAGTGTATGGGAAGAGTTTCACATAAGTTTAGAATTAGGATTTCAGATTGCGTTAGCACTTCTATATCATTTAGTTTAACTACTTAGATGCGTTAGTTTAACCTAGGCGCAAAAGCTCGGAAAAGTGTTTTACATGTCATATATATGAAAAAGTTGTTCAATTTCAGTGTATTGCAAGTGTTTCACATAAGTTTAGAATTCGGATTGCAGATAGCGTTAGCACTTTTTATCATTGAGTTTAACTTCTTAGACCTTTTATTTTAACCTATGTGCCAAAGCTCGGAAAAGTGTTGTACATATCATATATATGTGAAAGTTGTTCAATTTCAGTGTATTGCAAGAGTTGCACATATGTTTAGAATTAGGATTGCAGATAGCGTTAGCACTTCTATATCATTTATTTTAACTATTTAGATGCGTTAGTTTAACCTAGGCACAAAAGCTCGGAAATGTGTTGTACATGTCATATACATGTGAAATTTGTTCAATTTCAGTGTATTGCAAGAGTTTCACATAAGTTTAGAATTAGGATTTCATATATAGTTAGCACTTCTATATCATTGAGTTTAACTTCTTAGATGCGTTATTATAACCTAGGCGCCAAAGCTGGGAAAAGTGTTTTACATGTCATATACATGTGAAAATTGTTCAATTTCAGTGTATTGCAAGTGTTTCACGTAAATTTTGAATAAGGATTGCAGATAGCGTTAGCACTTCTATATCATTTATTTTAACTATTTAGATGTGTTAGTTTAACCTAGGCGCAAAAGCTCAGGAAAGTGTTTTACATGTCATATATATGTGAAAGTTGTTCAATTTCAGTGTATTGCAAGAGTTTCACATAAGTTTAGAATTAGGATTGCAGATAGCGTTAGCACTTCTATATCATTTATTTTAACTATTTAGATGTGTTAGTTTAACCTAGGCGCAAAAGCTCAGGAAAGTGTTTTACATGTCATATATATGTGAAAGTTGTTCAATTTCAGTGTATTGCAAGAGTTTCACATAAGTTTAGAATTAGGATTGCAGATAGCGTAGGTACTTCTATATCATTTACTTTAACTACTTAGATGCGTTAGTTTAACCTAGGCGCAAACGCTCGGAAAAGTGTTTTACATGTCATATATAGGTGAAAGTTGTTCAATTTCAGTGTATTACAAGAGTTTCATGTTAGTTTAGAATTAGCATTGCAGATAGCTTTACCAGTTCAATATCATTTAGTTTAACTTCTTAGATGCGTTAGTTTAACCTAGGCGCAAAAGCTCGGAAAAGTGATTTACATGTCATATATATGTGAAAGTTTTTCAATTTCAGTGTATGGGAAGAGTTTTACATAAGTTTCGAATTAGGATTTTAGTTAGCGTTAGCACTTCTATATCATTTAGTTTAACTTCTTAGATGCGTTAGTTTAACCTATGTGCCAAAGCTCAGAAAAGTGTTGTACATGCCATATATATGTGAAAGTTGTTAAATTTCAGTGTATTGCAAGAGTTTCACATAAGTTTAGAATTAGGATTGCAGATAGCTTTACCAGTTCAATATCATTTAGTTTAACTTCCAAGATGTGTTAGTTTAACCTATTCGCCAAAGCTCGGAAAGTGTTTTACATGTCATATATATGTGAAAGTTTTTCAATTTCAGTGTATGGGAAGAGTTTTACATAAGTTTAGAATTAGGATTTCAGATTGCGTTAGCACTTCTATATCATTTAGTTTAACTACTTAGATGCGTTAGTTTAACCTAGGCGCAAAAGCTCGGAAAAGTGTTTTACATGTCATATATATGAAAAAGTTGTTCAATTTCAGTGTATTGCAAGTGTTTCACATAAGTTTAGAATTCGGATTGCAGATAGCGTTAGCACTTTTTATCATTGAGTTTAACTTCTTAGACCTTTTATTTTAACCTATGTGCCAAAGCTCGGAAAAGTGTTGTACATATCATATATATGTGAAAGTTGTTCAATTTCAGTGTATTGCAAGAGTTGCACATATGTTTAGAATTAGGATTGCAGATAGCGTTAGCACTTCTATATCATTTATTTTAACTATTTAGATGCGTTAGTTTAACCTAGGCACAAAAGCTCGGAAATGTGTTGTACATGTCATATACATGTGAAATTTGTTCAATTTCAGTGTATTGCAAGAGTTTCACATAAGTTTAGAATTAGGATTTCATATATAGTTAGCACTTCTATATCATTGAGTTTAACTTCTTAGATGCGTTATTATAACCTAGGCGCCAAAGCTGGGAAAAGTGTTTTACATGTCATATACATGTGAAAATTGTTCAATTTCAGTGTATTGCAAGTGTTTCACGTAAATTTTGAATAAGGATTGCAGATAGCGTTAGCACTTCTATATCATTTATTTTAACTATTTAGATGTGTTAGTTTAACCTAGGCGCAAAAGCTCAGGAAAGTGTTTTACATGTCATATATATGTGAAAGTTGTTCAATTTCAGTGTATTGCAAGAGTTTCACATAAGTTTAGAATTAGGATTGCAGATAGCGTTAGCACTTCTATATCATTTATTTTAACTATTTAGATGTGTTAGTTTAACCTAGGCGCAAAAGCTCAGGAAAGTGTTTTACATGTCATATATATGTGAAAGTTGTTCAATTTCAGTGTATTGCAAGAGTTTCACATAAGTTTAGAATTAGGATTGCAGATAGCGTAGGTACTTCTATATCATTTACTTTAACTACTTAGATGCGTTAGTTTAACCTAGGCGCAAACGCTCGGAAAAGTGTTTTACATGTCATATATAGGTGAAAGTTGTTCAATTTCAGTGTATTACAAGAGTTTCATGTTAGTTTAGAATTAGCATTGCAGATAGCTTTACCAGTTCAATATCATTTAGTTTAACTTCTTAGATGCGTTAGTTTAACCTAGGCGCAAAAGCTCGGAAAAGTGATTTACATGTCATATATATGTGAAAGTTTTTCAATTTCAGTGTATGGGAAGAGTTTTACATAAGTTTCGAATTAGGATTTTAGTTAGCGTTAGCACTTCTATATCATTTAGTTTAACTTCTTAGATGCGTTAGTTTAACCTATGTGCCAAAGCTCAGAAAAGTGTTGTACATGCCATATATATGTGAAAGTTGTTAAATTTCAGTGTATTGCAAGAGTTTCACATAAGTTTAGAATTAGGATTGCAGATAGCTTTACCAGTTCAATATCATTTAGTTTAACTTCCAAGATGTGTTAGTTTAACCTATTCGCCAAAGCTCGGAAAGTGTTTTACATGTCATATATATGTGAAAGTTTTTCAATTTCAGTGTATGGGAAGAGTTTTACATAAGTTTAGAATTAGGATTTCAGATTGCGTTAGCACTTCTATATCATTTAGTTTAACTACTTAGATGCGTTAGTTTAACCTAGGCGCAAAAGCTCGGAAAAGTGTTTTACATGTCATATATATGAAAAAGTTGTTCAATTTCAGTGTATTGCAAGTGTTTCACATAAGTTTAGAATTCGGATTGCAGATAGCGTTAGCACTTTTTATCATTGAGTTTAACTTCTTAGACCTTTTATTTTAACCTATGTGCCAAAGCTCGGAAAAGTGTTGTACATATCATATATATGTGAAAGTTGTTCAATTTCAGTGTATTGCAAGAGTTGCACATATGTTTAGAATTAGGATTGCAGATAGCGTTAGCACTTCTATATCATTTATTTTAACTATTTAGATGCGTTAGTTTAACCTAGGCACAAAAGCTCGGAAATGTGTTGTACATGTCATATACATGTGAAATTTGTTCAATTTCAGTGTATTGCAAGAGTTTCACATAAGTTTAGAATTAGGATTTCATATATAGTTAGCACTTCTATATCATTGAGTTTAACTTCTTAGATGCGTTATTATAACCTAGGCGCCAAAGCTGGGAAAAGTGTTTTACATGTCATATACATGTGAAAATTGTTCAATTTCAGTGTATTGCAAGTGTTTCACGTAAATTTTGAATAAGGATTGCAGATAGCGTTAGCACTTCTATATCATTTATTTTAACTATTTAGATGTGTTAGTTTAACCTAGGCGCAAAAGCTCAGGAAAGTGTTTTACATGTCATATATATGTGAAAGTTGTTCAATTTCAGTGTATTGCAAGAGTTTCACATAAGTTTAGAATTAGGATTGCAGATAGCGTTAGCACTTCTATATCATTTATTTTAACTATTTAGATGTGTTAGTTTAACCTAGGCGCAAAAGCTCAGGAAAGTGTTTTACATGTCATATATATGTGAAAGTTGTTCAATTTCAGTGTATTGCAAGAGTTTCACATAAGTTTAGAATTAGGATTGCAGATAGCGTAGGTACTTCTATATCATTTACTTTAACTACTTAGATGCGTTAGTTTAACCTAGGCGCAAACGCTCGGAAAAGTGTTTTACATGTCATATATAGGTGAAAGTTGTTCAATTTCAGTGTATTACAAGAGTTTCATGTTAGTTTAGAATTAGCATTGCAGATAGCTTTACCAGTTCAATATCATTTAGTTTAACTTCTTAGATGCGTTAGTTTAACCTAGGCGCAAAAGCTCGGAAAAGTGATTTACATGTCATATATATGTGAAAGTTTTTCAATTTCAGTGTATGGGAAGAGTTTTACATAAGTTTCGAATTAGGATTTTAGTTAGCGTTAGCACTTCTATATCATTTAGTTTAACTTCTTAGATGCGTTAGTTTAACCTATGTGCCAAAGCTCAGAAAAGTGTTGTACATGCCATATATATGTGAAAGTTGTTAAATTTCAGTGTATTGCAAGAGTTTCACATAAGTTTAGAATTAGGATTGCAGATAGCTTTACCAGTTCAATATCATTTAGTTTAACTTCCAAGATGTGTTAGTTTAACCTATTCGCCAAAGCTCGGAAAGTGTTTTACATGTCATATATATGTGAAAGTTTTTCAATTTCAGTGTATGGGAAGAGTTTTACATAAGTTTAGAATTAGGATTTCAGATTGCGTTAGCACTTCTATATCATTTAGTTTAACTACTTAGATGCGTTAGTTTAACCTAGGCGCAAAAGCTCGGAAAAGTGTTTTACATGTCATATATATGAAAAAGTTGTTCAATTTCAGTGTATTGCAAGTGTTTCACATAAGTTTAGAATTCGGATTGCAGATAGCGTTAGCACTTTTTATCATTGAGTTTAACTTCTTAGACCTTTTATTTTAACCTATGTGCCAAAGCTCGGAAAAGTGTTGTACATATCATATATATGTGAAAGTTGTTCAATTTCAGTGTATTGCAAGAGTTGCACATATGTTTAGAATTAGGATTGCAGATAGCGTTAGCACTTCTATATCATTTATTTTAACTATTTAGATGCGTTAGTTTAACCTAGGCACAAAAGCTCGGAAATGTGTTGTACATGTCATATACATGTGAAATTTGTTCAATTTCAGTGTATTGCAAGAGTTTCACATAAGTTTAGAATTAGGATTTCATATATAGTTAGCACTTCTATATCATTGAGTTTAACTTCTTAGATGCGTTATTATAACCTAGGCGCCAAAGCTGGGAAAAGTGTTTTACATGTCATATACATGTGAAAATTGTTCAATTTCAGTGTATTGCAAGTGTTTCACGTAAATTTTGAATAAGGATTGCAGATAGCGTTAGCACTTCTATATCATTTATTTTAACTATTTAGATGTGTTAGTTTAACCTAGGCGCAAAAGCTCAGGAAAGTGTTTTACATGTCATATATATGTGAAAGTTGTTCAATTTCAGTGTATTGCAAGAGTTTCACATAAGTTTAGAATTAGGATTGCAGATAGCGTAGGTACTTCTATATCATTTACTTTAACTACTTAGATGCGTTAGTTTAACCTAGGCGCAAACGCTCGGAAAAGTGTTTTACATGTCATATATAGGTGAAAGTTGTTCAATTTCAGTGTATTACAAGAGTTTCATGTTAGTTTAGAATTAGCATTGCAGATAGCTTTACCAGTTCAATATCATTTAGTTTAACTTCTTAGATGCGTTAGTTTAACCTAGGCGCAAAAGCTCGGAAAAGTGATTTACATGTCATATATATGTGAAAGTTTTTCAATTTCAGTGTATGGGAAGAGTTTTACATAAGTTTCGAATTAGGATTTTAGTTAGCGTTAGCACTTCTATATCATTTAGTTTAACTTCTTAGATGCGTTAGTTTAACCTATGTGCCAAAGCTCAGAAAAGTGTTGTACATGCCATATATATGTGAAAGTTGTTAAATTTCAGTGTATTGCAAGAGTTTCACATAAGTTTAGAATTAGGATTGCAGATAGCTTTACCAGTTCAATATCATTTAGTTTAACTTCCAAGATGTGTTAGTTTAACCTATTCGCCAAAGCTCGGAAAGTGTTTTACATGTCATATATATGTGAAAGTTTTTCAATTTCAGTGTATGGGAAGAGTTTTACATAAGTTTAGAATTAGGATTTCAGATTGCGTTAGCACTTCTATATCATTTAGTTTAACTACTTAGATGCGTTAGTTTAACCTAGGCGCAAAAGCTCGGAAAAGTGTTTTACATGTCATATATATGAAAAAGTTGTTCAATTTCAGTGTATTGCAAGTGTTTCACATAAGTTTAGAATTCGGATTGCAGATAGCGTTAGCACTTTTTATCATTGAGTTTAACTTCTTAGACCTTTTATTTTAACCTATGTGCCAAAGCTCGGAAAAGTGTTGTACATATCATATATATGTGAAAGTTGTTCAATTTCAGTGTATTGCAAGAGTTGCACATATGTTTAGAATTAGGATTGCAGATAGCGTTAGCACTTCTATATCATTTATTTTAACTATTTAGATGCGTTAGTTTAACCTAGGCACAAAAGCTCGGAAATGTGTTGTACATGTCATATACATGTGAAATTTGTTCAATTTCAGTGTATTGCAAGAGTTTCACATAAGTTTAGAATTAGGATTTCATATATAGTTAGCACTTCTATATCATTGAGTTTAACTTCTTAGATGCGTTATTATAACCTAGGCGCCAAAGCTGGGAAAAGTGTTTTACATGTCATATACATGTGAAAATTGTTCAATTTCAGTGTATTGCAAGTGTTTCACGTAAATTTTGAATAAGGATTGCAGATAGCGTTAGCACTTCTATATCATTTATTTTAACTATTTAGATGTGTTAGTTTAACCTAGGCGCAAAAGCTCAGGAAAGTGTTTTACATGTCATATATATGTGAAAGTTGTTCAATTTCAGTGTATTGCAAGAGTTTCACATAAGTTTAGAATTAGGATTGCAGATAGCGTTAGCACTTCTATATCATTTATTTTAACTATTTAGATGTGTTAGTTTAACCTAGGCGCAAAAGCTCAGGAAAGTGTTTTACATGTCATATATATGTGAAAGTTGTTCAATTTCAGTGTATTGCAAGAGTTTCACATAAGTTTAGAATTAGGATTGCAGATAGCGTAGGTACTTCTATATCATTTACTTTAACTACTTAGATGCGTTAGTTTAACCTAGGCGCAAACGCTCGGAAAAGTGTTTTACATGTCATATATAGGTGAAAGTTGTTCAATTTCAGTGTATTACAAGAGTTTCATGTTAGTTTAGAATTAGCATTGCAGATAGCTTTACCCGTTCAATATCATTTAGTTTAACTTCTTAGATGCGTTAGTTTAACCTAGGCGCAAAAGCTCGGAAAAGTGATTTACATGTCATATATATGTGAAAGTTTTTCAATTTCAGTGTATGGGAAGAGTTTTACATAAGTTTCGAATTAGGATTTTAGTTAGCGTTAGCACTTCTATATCATTTAGTTTAACTTCTTAGATGCGTTAGTTTAACCTATGTGCCAAAGCTCAGAAAAGTGTTGTACATGCCATATATATGTGAAAGTTGTTAAATTTCAGTGTATTGCAAGAGTTTCACATAAGTTTAGAATTAGGATTGCAGATAGCTTTACCAGTTCAATATCATTTAGTTTAACTTCCAAGATGTGTTAGTTTAACCTATTCGCCAAAGCTCGGAAAGTGTTTTACATGTCATATATATGTGAAAGTTTTTCAATTTCAGTGTATGGGAAGAGTTTCACATAAGTTTAGAATTAGGATTTCAGATTGCGTTAGCACTTCTATATCATTTAGTTTAACTACTTAGATGCGTTAGTTTAACCTAGGCGCAAAAGCTCGGAAAAGTGTTTTACATGTCATATATATGAAAAAGTTGTTCAATTTCAGTGTATTGCAAGTGTTTCACATAAGTTTAGAATTCGGATTGCAGATAGCGTTAGCACTTTTTATCATTGAGTTTAACTTCTTAGACCTTTTATTTTAACCTATGTGCCAAAGCTCGGAAAAGTGTTGTACATATCATATATATGTGAAAGTTGTTCAATTTCAGTGTATTGCAAGAGTTGCACATATGTTTAGAATTAGGATTGCAGATAGCGTTAGCACTTCTATATCATTTATTTTAACTATTTAGATGCGTTAGTTTAACCTAGGCACAAAAGCTCGGAAATGTGTTGTACATGTCATATACATGTGAAATTTGTTCAATTTCAGTGTATTGCAAGAGTTTCACATAAGTTTAGAATTAGGATTTCATATATAGTTAGCACTTCTATATCATTGAGTTTAACTTCTTAGATGCGTTATTATAACCTAGGCGCCAAAGCTGGGAAAAGTGTTTTACATGTCATATACATGTGAAAATTGTTCAATTTCAGTGTATTGCAAGTGTTTCACGTAAATTTTGAATAAGGATTGCAGATAGCGTTAGCACTTCTATATCATTTATTTTAACTATTTAGATGTGTTAGTTTAACCTAGGCGCAAAAGCTCAGGAAAGTGTTTTACATGTCATATATATGTGAAAGTTGTTCAATTTCAGTGTATTGCAAGAGTTTCACATAAGTTTAGAATTAGGATTGCAGATAGCGTTAGCACTTCTATATCATTTATTTTAACTATTTAGATGTGTTAGTTTAACCTAGGCGCAAAAGCTCAGGAAAGTGTTTTACATGTCATATATATGTGAAAGTTGTTCAATTTCAGTGTATTGCAAGAGTTTCACATAAGTTTAGAATTAGGATTGCAGATAGCGTAGGTACTTCTATATCATTTACTTTAACTACTTAGATGCGTTAGTTTAACCTAGGCGCAAACGCTCGGAAAAGTGTTTTACATGTCATATATAGGTGAAAGTTGTTCAATTTCAGTGTATTACAAGAGTTTCATGTTAGTTTAGAATTAGCATTGCAGATAGCTTTACCAGTTCAATATCATTTAGTTTAACTTCTTAGATGCGTTAGTTTAACCTAGGCGCAAAAGCTCGGAAAAGTGATTTACATGTCATATATATGTGAAAGTTTTTCAATTTCAGTGTATGGGAAGAGTTTTACATAAGTTTCGAATTAGGATTTTAGTTAGCGTTAGCACTTCTATATCATTTAGTTTAACTTCTTAGATGCGTTAGTTTAACCTATGTGCCAAAGCTCAGAAAAGTGTTGTACATGCCATATATATGTGAAAGTTGTTAAATTTCAGTGTATTGCAAGAGTTTCACATAAGTTTAGAATTAGGATTGCAGATAGCTTTACCAGTTCAATATCATTTAGTTTAACTTCCAAGATGTGTTAGTTTAACCTATTCGCCAAAGCTCGGAAAGTGTTTTACATGTCATATATATGTGAAAGTTTTTCAATTTCAGTGTATGGGAAGAGTTTCACATAAGTTTAGAATTAGGATTTCAGATTGCGTTAGCACTTCTATATCATTTAGTTTAACTACTTAGATGCGTTAGTTTAACCTAGGCGCAAAAGCTCGGAAAAGTGTTTTACATGTCATATATATGAAAAAGTTGTTCAATTTCAGTGTATTGCAAGTGTTTCACATAAGTTTAGAATTCGGATTGCAGATAGCGTTAGCACTTTTTATCATTGAGTTTAACTTCTTAGACCTTTTATTTTAACCTATGTGCCAAAGCTCGGAAAAGTGTTGTACATATCATATATATGTGAAAGTTGTTCAATTTCAGTGTATTGCAAGAGTTGCACATATGTTTAGAATTAGGATTGCAGATAGCGTTAGCACTTCTATATCATTTATTTTAACTATTTAGATGCGTTAGTTTAACCTAGGCACAAAAGCTCGGAAATGTGTTGTACATGTCATATACATGTGAAATTTGTTCAATTTCAGTGTATTGCAAGAGTTTCACATAAGTTTAGAATTAGGATTT
Source organism: Muscardinus avellanarius (assembly GCF_963383645.1). Classification (NCBI taxonomy): domain Eukaryota; kingdom Metazoa; phylum Chordata; class Mammalia; order Rodentia; family Gliridae; genus Muscardinus; species Muscardinus avellanarius. The sequence continues at coordinate 43,175,431 of NC_137801.1, read as the reverse complement.
CATATATAGTTAGCACTTCTATATCATTGAGTTTAACTTCTTAGATGCGTTATTATAACCTAGGCGCCAAAGCTGGGAAAAGTGTTTTACATGTCATATACATGTGAAAATTGTTCAATTTCAGTGTATTGCAAGTGTTTCACGTAAATTTTGAATAAGGATTGCAGATAGCGTTAGCACTTCTATATCATTTATTTTAACTATTTAGATGTGTTAGTTTAACCTAGGCGCAAAAGCTCAGGAAAGTGTTTTACATGTCATATATATGTGAAAGTTGTTCAATTTCAGTGTATTGCAAGAGTTTCACATAAGTTTAGAATTAGGATTGCAGATAGCGTTAGCACTTCTATATCATTTATTTTAACTATTTAGATGTGTTAGTTTAACCTAGGCGCAAAAGCTCAGGAAAGTGTTTTACATGTCATATATATGTGAAAGTTGTTCAATTTCAGTGTATTGCAAGAGTTTCACATAAGTTTAGAATTAGGATTGCAGATAGCGTAGGTACTTCTATATCATTTACTTTAACTACTTAGATGCGTTAGTTTAACCTAGGCGCAAACGCTCGGAAAAGTGTTTTACATGTCATATATAGGTGAAAGTTGTTCAATTTCAGTGTATTACAAGAGTTTCATGTTAGTTTAGAATTAGCATTGCAGATAGCTTTACCCGTTCAATATCATTTAGTTTAACTTCTTAGATGCGTTAGTTTAACCTAGGCGCAAAAGCTCGGAAAAGTGATTTACATGTCATATATATGTGAAAGTTTTTCAATTTCAGTGTATGGGAAGAGTTTTACATAAGTTTCGAATTAGGATTTTAGTTAGCGTTAGCACTTCTATATCATTTAGTTTAACTTCTTAGATGCGTTAGTTTAACCTATGTGCCAAAGCTCAGAAAAGTGTTGTACATGCCATATATATGTGAAAGTTGTTAAATTTCAGTGTATTGCAAGAGTTTCACATAAGTTTAGAATTAGGATTGCAGATAGCTTTACCAGTTCAATATCATTTAGTTTAACTTCCAAGATGTGTTAGTTTAACCTATTCGCCAAAGCTCGGAAAGTGTTTTACATGTCATATATATGTGAAAGTTTTTCAATTTCAGTGTATGGGAAGAGTTTCACATAAGTTTAGAATTAGGATTTCAGATTGCGTTAGCACTTCTATATCATTTAGTTTAACTACTTAGATGCGTTAGTTTAACCTAGGCGCAAAAGCTCGGAAAAGTGTTTTACATGTCATATATATGAAAAAGTTGTTCAATTTCAGTGTATTGCAAGTGTTTCACATAAGTTTAGAATTCGGATTGCAGATAGCGTTAGCACTTTTTATCATTGAGTTTAACTTCTTAGACCTTTTATTTTAACCTATGTGCCAAAGCTCGGAAAAGTGTTGTACATATCATATATATGTGAAAGTTGTTCAATTTCAGTGTATTGCAAGAGTTGCACATATGTTTAGAATTAGGATTGCAGATAGCGTTAGCACTTCTATATCATTTATTTTAACTATTTAGATGCGTTAGTTTAACCTAGGCACAAAAGCTCGGAAATGTGTTGTACATGTCATATACATGTGAAATTTGTTCAATTTCAGTGTATTGCAAGAGTTTCACATAAGTTTAGAATTAGGATTTCATATATAGTTAGCACTTCTATATCATTGAGTTTAACTTCTTAGATGCGTTATTATAACCTAGGCGCCAAAGCTGGGAAAAGTGTTTTACATGTCATATACATGTGAAAATTGTTCAATTTCAGTGTATTGCAAGTATTTCACGTAAATTTTGAATAAGGATTGCAGATAGCGTTAGCACTTCTATATCATTTATTTTAACTATTTAGATGTGTTAGTTTAACCTAGGCGCAAAAGCTCAGGAAAGTGTTTTACATGTCATATATATGTGAAAGTTGTTCAATTTCAGTGTATTGCAAGAGTTTCACATAAGTTTAGAATTAGGATTGCAGATAGCGTAGGTACTTCTATATCATTTACTTTAACTACTTAGATGCGTTAGTTTAACCTCGGCGCAAAAGCTCGGAAAAGTGTTTTACATGTCATATATATGTGAAAGTTGTTCAATTTCAGTGTATGGGAAGAGTTTCACATAAGTTTAGAATTAGGATTGCAGATAGCTTTACCAGTTCAATATCATTTAGATTAACTTCTTAGATGCGTTAGTTTAACCTAGGCGCAAAAGCTCGGGAAAGTGTTTTACATGCCATATATACGTGAAAGTTGTTCAAGTTCAGTGTATAGGAAGAGTTCACATAAGTTTAGAATTAGGATTTCATATATAGTTAGCACTTCTATATCATTGACTTTAACTTCTTAGATGCGTTATTATAACCTAGGCGCCAAAACTGGGAAAAGTGTTTTACATGTCATATACATGTGAAAATTGTTCAATTTCAGTGTATTGCAAGTGTTTCAGGTAAATTTTGAATTAGGATTGCAGATAGCGTTAGCACTTCTATATTATTTAGTTTTACTACTTAGATGCGTTAGTTTAACCTAGGCGCAAAAGCTCGGAAAAGTGTTTTACATGTCATATATATGTGAAAGTTGTTCAATTTCAGTGTATTGCAAGAGTTTTACATAAGTTTAGAATTAGGATGGCAGATAGCGTTAGCACTTCTATACCATTGAGTTTAACATCTTAGATGCGTTAGTTTAACGTATTCGCCAAAGCTCAAAAAGGGGTTTTACATGTCATATATATGTGAAAGTTGTTAAATTTAAGTGTATTGCAAGAGTTGCACATATGTTTAGAATTAGTATTGCAGATAGCATTAGCACTTCTATAACATTTATTTTAACTATTATGATGCGTTAGTTTAACCTAGGCGCAAAAGCTTGGAAAAGTGTTTTACATGTCATATATATGTGAAAGTTTTTCAATTTCAGTGTATGGGAAGAGTTTTACATAAGTTTAGAATTAGGACTTCAGATAGCGTTAGCACTTCTATATCATTTAGTTTAACTACTTAGATGCGTTAGTTTAACCTGGGCGCAAAAGCTCAGAAAAGTGTTTTACATGTCATATATATGTGAAAGTTGTTCAATTTCAGTGTATTACAAGAGTTTCATGTAAGTTTAGAATTAGCATTTTAGATAGCTTTACCAGTTCAATATCATTCAGTTTAACTTCTTAGAGGTGTTAGTTTAAGCTAGGCGCAAAAGCTCGGGAAAGTATTTTACATGACATATATATGTGAACGTTGTTCAATCAGTGTATTGCAAGAGTTTAACATAAGTTTAGAATTAGTATTGCAGATAGCCTTACCAGTTCAATATCATTTATTTTAACTTCGTAGATGCGTTAGTTTAACCTAGGCGCAAAAGCTCGGAAAGTGTTTTACATGTCATATATATGTGAAAGTTTTTCAATTTCAGTGTATGGGAAGAGTTTTACATAAGTTTAGAATTAGGATTTCAGATTGCGTTAGCACTTCTATATCATTGAGTTTAACTTCTTAGACGTTTTATTTTAACCTATGTGCCAAAGCTCGGAAAAGTGTTGTACATGTCATATATATGTGAAAGTTGTTCAATTTCAGTGTATTGCAAGAGTTGCACATATGTTTAGAATTAGGATTGCAGATAGTGTTAGCACTTCTATATCATTTATTTTAACTATTTAGATGCGTTAGTTTAACCTAGGCGCAAAAGCTCGGAAAAGTGTTTTACATGTCATATATATGTGAAAGTTGTTCAATTTCAGTGTATTGCAAGAGTTTCACATAAGTTTAGAATTAGGATTGCAGATAGCTTTACCAGTTCAATATCATTTAGTTTAACTTCCAAGATGTGTTAGTTTAACCTATTCGCCAAAGATCGGAAAAGTGATTTACATGTCATATATATGTGAAAGTTGTTCAATTTTAGTGTATGGGAAGAGTTTCACATAAGTTTAGAATTAGGATTTCATATATCGTTAGCACTTCTATATCATTTAGTTTAACTTCTTAGATGCGTTAGTTTAACCTAGGCGCAAAAGCTCGGAAAAGTGTTTTACATGTAATATATATGTGAAAGTTGTTCAATTTAAGTGTATTGCAAGAGTTTCACATAAGTTTAGAATTAGGTTTGCAGATATCGTTAGCACTTTTATATCACTGAGTTTAAGTTCTTAGATGTTTTAGTTTAACCTATGTGCCAAAGCTCGGAAAAGTGTTTTACATGTCATATATATTTGAAAGTTGTTAAATTTCAGTGTATTTCAAGAGTTTCACATAAGTTTAGAATTTGGTTTGCAGATAGCTTTACCAGTTCAAAATCATTTAGTTTAACTTCTTAGAAGCGTTATTTTAACCTAGGCGCCAAAGCTCCGAAAAGTGTTTTACATGTCATATATAAGTGAAAGTTTTTCAATTTCAGGTTATGGGAAGAGTTTCACATAAGTTTAGAATTAGGATTTCAGATAGCGTTAGCACTTCTATATCATTGAGTTTAACATCTTAGATGCATTAGTTTAACCTAGGCGCAAAAGCTAGGAAAAGTGTTTTACATGTCATATATATCTGAAAGATGTTCAATTTCAATGTGTTGGGAGAGTTTCATATAAGTTTAGAATTAGGATTGCAGATAGCTTTACCAGTTCAATATCATTTAGTTTAACTTCTTAGATGCGTTAGTTTAACCTAGGCGCAAACGCTCGGAAAAGTGTTTTACATGTCATATATAGGTGAAAGTTGTTCAATTTCAGTGTATTACAAGAGTTTCATGTTAGTTTAGAATTAGCATTGCAGATAGCTTTACCAGTTCAATATCATTTAGTTTAACTTCTTAGATGCGTTAGTTTAACCTAGGCGCAAAAGCTCGGAAAAGTGATTTACATGTCATATATATGTGAAAGTTTTTCAATTTCAGTGTATGGGAAGAGTTTTACATAAGTTTCGAATTAGGATTTTAGTTAGCGTTAGCACTTCTATATCATTTAGTTTAACTTCTTAGATGCGTTAGTTTAACCTATGTGCCAAAGCTCAGAAAAGTGTTGTACATGCCATATATATGTGAAAGTTGTTAAATTTCAGTGTATTGCAAGAGTTTCACATAAGTTTAGAATTAGGATTGCAGATAGCTTTACCAGTTCAATATCATTTAGTTTAACTTCCAAGATGTGTTAGTTTAACCTATTCGCCAAAGCTCGGAAAGTGTTTTACATGTCATATATATGTGAAAGTTTTTCAATTTCAGTGTATGGGAAGAGTTTTACATAAGTTTAGAATTAGGATTTCAGATTGCGTTAGCACTTCTATATCATTTAGTTTAACTACTTAGATGCGTTAGTTTAACCTAGGCGCAAAAGCTCGGAAAAGTGTTTTACATGTCATATATATGAAAAAGTTGTTCAATTTCAGTGTATTGCAAGTGTTTCACATAAGTTTAGAATTCGGATTGCAGATAGCGTTAGCACTTTTTATCATTGAGTTTAACTTCTTAGACCTTTTATTTTAACCTATGTGCCAAAGCTCGGAAAAGTGTTGTACATATCATATATATGTGAAAGTTGTTCAATTTCAGTGTATTGCAAGAGTTGCACATATGTTTAGAATTAGGATTGCAGATAGCGTTAGCACTTCTATATCATTTATTTTAACTATTTAGATGCGTTAGTTTAACCTAGGCACAAAAGCTCGGAAATGTGTTGTACATGTCATATACATGTGAAATTTGTTCAATTTCAGTGTATTGCAAGAGTTTCACATAAGTTTAGAATTAGGATTTCATATATAGTTAGCACTTCTATATCATTGAGTTTAACTTCTTAGATGCGTTATTATAACCTAGGCGCCAAAGCTGGGAAAAGTGTTTTACATGTCATATACATGTGAAAATTGTTCAATTTCAGTGTATTGCAAGTGTTTCACGTAAATTTTGAATAAGGATTGCAGATAGCGTTAGCACTTCTATATCATTTATTTTAACTATTTAGATGTGTTAGTTTAACCTAGGCGCAAAAGCTCAGGAAAGTGTTTTACATGTCATATATATGTGAAAGTTGTTCAATTTCAGTGTATTGCAAGAGTTTCACATAAGTTTAGAATTAGGATTGCAGATAGCGTTAGCACTTCTATATCATTTATTTTAACTATTTAGATGTGTTAGTTTAACCTAGGCGCAAAAGCTCAGGAAAGTGTTTTACATGTCATATATATGTGAAAGTTGTTCAATTTCAGTGTATTGCAAGAGTTTCACATAAGTTTAGAATTAGGATTGCAGATAGCGTAGGTACTTCTATATCATTTACTTTAACTACTTAGATGCGTTAGTTTAACCTAGGCGCAAACGCTCGGAAAAGTGTTTTACATGTCATATATAGGTGAAAGTTGTTCAATTTCAGTGTATTACAAGAGTTTCATGTTAGTTTAGAATTAGCATTGCAGATAGCTTTACCAGTTCAATATCATTTAGTTTAACTTCTTAGATGCGTTAGTTTAACCTAGGCGCAAAAGCTCGGAAAAGTGATTTACATGTCATATATATGTGAAAGTTTTTCAATTTCAGTGTATGGGAAGAGTTTTACATAAGTTTCGAATTAGGATTTTAGTTAGCGTTAGCACTTCTATATCATTTAGTTTAACTTCTTAGATGCGTTAGTTTAACCTATGTGCCAAAGCTCAGAAAAGTGTTGTACATGCCATATATATGTGAAAGTTGTTAAATTTCAGTGTATTGCAAGAGTTTCACATAAGTTTAGAATTAGGATTGCAGATAGCTTTACCAGTTCAATATCATTTAGTTTAACTTCCAAGATGTGTTAGTTTAACCTATTCGCCAAAGCTCGGAAAGTGTTTTACATGTCATATATATGTGAAAGTTTTTCAATTTCAGTGTATGGGAAGAGTTTTACATAAGTTTAGAATTAGGATTTCAGATTGCGTTAGCACTTCTATATCATTTAGTTTAACTACTTAGATGCGTTAGTTTAACCTAGGCGCAAAAGCTCGGAAAAGTGTTTTACATGTCATATATATGAAAAAGTTGTTCAATTTCAGTGTATTGCAAGTGTTTCACATAAGTTTAGAATTCGGATTGCAGATAGCGTTAGCACTTTTTATCATTGAGTTTAACTTCTTAGACCTTTTATTTTAACCTATGTGCCAAAGCTCGGAAAAGTGTTGTACATATCATATATATGTGAAAGTTGTTCAATTTCAGTGTATTGCAAGAGTTGCACATATGTTTAGAATTAGGATTGCAGATAGCGTTAGCACTTCTATATCATTTATTTTAACTATTTAGATGCGTTAGTTTAACCTAGGCACAAAAGCTCGGAAATGTGTTGTACATGTCATATACATGTGAAATTTGTTCAATTTCAGTGTATTGCAAGAGTTTCACATAAGTTTAGAATTAGGATTTCATATATAGTTAGCACTTCTATATCATTGAGTTTAACTTCTTAGATGCGTTATTATAACCTAGGCGCCAAAGCTGGGAAAAGTGTTTTACATGTCATATACATGTGAAAATTGTTCAATTTCAGTGTATTGCAAGTGTTTCACGTAAATTTTGAATAAGGATTGCAGATAGCGTTAGCACTTCTATATCATTTATTTTAACTATTTAGATGTGTTAGTTTAACCTAGGCGCAAAAGCTCAGGAAAGTGTTTTACATGTCATATATATGTGAAAGTTGTTCAATTTCAGTGTATTGCAAGAGTTTCACATAAGTTTAGAATTAGGATTGCAGATAGCGTAGGTACTTCTATATCATTTACTTTAACTACTTAGATGCGTTAGTTTAACCTAGGCGCAAACGCTCGGAAAAGTGTTTTACATGTCATATATAGGTGAAAGTTGTTCAATTTCAGTGTATTACAAGAGTTTCATGTTAGTTTAGAATTAGCATTGCAGATAGCTTTACCAGTTCAATATCATTTAGTTTAACTTCTTAGATGCGTTAGTTTAACCTAGGCGCAAAAGCTCGGAAAAGTGATTTACATGTCATATATATGTGAAAGTTTTTCAATTTCAGTGTATGGGAAGAGTTTTACATAAGTTTCGAATTAGGATTTTAGTTAGCGTTAGCACTTCTATATCATTTAGTTTAACTTCTTAGATGCGTTAGTTTAACCTATGTGCCAAAGCTCAGAAAAGTGTTGTACATGCCATATATATGTGAAAGTTGTTAAATTTCAGTGTATTGCAAGAGTTTCACATAAGTTTAGAATTAGGATTGCAGATAGCTTTACCAGTTCAATATCATTTAGTTTAACTTCCAAGATGTGTTAGTTTAACCTATTCGCCAAAGCTCGGAAAGTGTTTTACATGTCATATATATGTGAAAGTTTTTCAATTTCAGTGTATGGGAAGAGTTTTACATAAGTTTAGAATTAGGATTTCAGATTGCGTTAGCACTTCTATATCATTTAGTTTAACTACTTAGATGCGTTAGTTTAACCTAGGCGCAAAAGCTCGGAAAAGTGTTTTACATGTCATATATATGAAAAAGTTGTTCAATTTCAGTGTATTGCAAGTGTTTCACATAAGTTTAGAATTCGGATTGCAGATAGCGTTAGCACTTTTTATCATTGAGTTTAACTTCTTAGACCTTTTATTTTAACCTATGTGCCAAAGCTCGGAAAAGTGTTGTACATATCATATATATGTGAAAGTTGTTCAATTTCAGTGTATTGCAAGAGTTGCACATATGTTTAGAATTAGGATTGCAGATAGCGTTAGCACTTCTATATCATTTATTTTAACTATTTAGATGCGTTAGTTTAACCTAGGCACAAAAGCTCGGAAATGTGTTGTACATGTCATATACATGTGAAATTTGTTCAATTTCAGTGTATTGCAAGAGTTTCACATAAGTTTAGAATTAGGATTTCATATATAGTTAGCACTTCTATATCATTGAGTTTAACTTCTTAGATGCGTTATTATAACCTAGGCGCCAAAGCTGGGAAAAGTGTTTTACATGTCATATACATGTGAAAATTGTTCAATTTCAGTGTATTGCAAGTGTTTCACGTAAATTTTGAATAAGGATTGCAGATAGCGTTAGCACTTCTATATCATTTATTTTAACTATTTAGATGTGTTAGTTTAACCTAGGCGCAAAAGCTCAGGAAAGTGTTTTACATGTCATATATATGTGAAAGTTGTTCAATTTCAGTGTATTGCAAGAGTTTCACATAAGTTTAGAATTAGGATTGCAGATAGCGTTAGCACTTCTATATCATTTATTTTAACTATTTAGATGTGTTAGTTTAACCTAGGCGCAAAAGCTCAGGAAAGTGTTTTACATGTCATATATATGTGAAAGTTGTTCAATTTCAGTGTATTGCAAGAGTTTCACATAAGTTTAGAATTAGGATTGCAGATAGCGTAGGTACTTCTATATCATTTACTTTAACTACTTAGATGCGTTAGTTTAACCTAGGCGCAAACGCTCGGAAAAGTGTTTTACATGTCATATATAGGTGAAAGTTGTTCAATTTCAGTGTATTACAAGAGTTTCATGTTAGTTTAGAATTAGCATTGCAGATAGCTTTACCCGTTCAATATCATTTAGTTTAACTTCTTAGATGCGTTAGTTTAACCTAGGCGCAAAAGCTCGGAAAAGTGATTTACATGTCATATATATGTGAAAGTTTTTCAATTTCAGTGTATGGGAAGAGTTTTACATAAGTTTCGAATTAGGATTTTAGTTAGCGTTAGCACTTCTATATCATTTAGTTTAACTTCTTAGATGCGTTAGTTTAACCTATGTGCCAAAGCTCAGAAAAGTGTTGTACATGCCATATATATGTGAAAGTTGTTAAATTTCAGTGTATTGCAAGAGTTTCACATAAGTTTAGAATTAGGATTGCAGATAGCTTTACCAGTTCAATATCATTTAGTTTAACTTCCAAGATGTGTTAGTTTAACCTATTCGCCAAAGCTCGGAAAGTGTTTTACATGTCATATATATGTGAAAGTTTTTCAATTTCAGTGTATGGGAAGAGTTTCACATAAGTTTAGAATTAGGATTTCAGATTGCGTTAGCACTTCTATATCATTTAGTTTAACTACTTAGATGCGTTAGTTTAACCTAGGCGCAAAAGCTCGGAAAAGTGTTTTACATGTCATATATATGAAAAAGTTGTTCAATTTCAGTGTATTGCAAGTGTTTCACATAAGTTTAGAATTCGGATTGCAGATAGCGTTAGCACTTTTTATCATTGAGTTTAACTTCTTAGACCTTTTATTTTAACCTATGTGCCAAAGCTCGGAAAAGTGTTGTACATATCATATATATGTGAAAGTTGTTCAATTTCAGTGTATTGCAAGAGTTGCACATATGTTTAGAATTAGGATTGCAGATAGCGTTAGCACTTCTATATCATTTATTTTAACTATTTAGATGTGTTAGTTTAACCTAGGCACAAAAGCTCGGAAATGTGTTGTACATGTCATATACATGTGAAATTTGTTCAATTTCAGTGTATTGCAAGAGTTTCACATAAGTTTAGAATTAGGATTTCATATATAGTTAGCACTTCTATATCATTGAGTTTAACTTCTTAGATGCGTTATTATAACCTAGGCGCCAAAGCTGGGAAAAGTGTTTTACATGTCATATACATGTGAAAATTGTTCAATTTCAGTGTATTGCAAGTGTTTCACGTAAATTTTGAATAAGGATTGCAGATAGCGTTAGCACTTCTATATCATTTATTTTAACTATTTAGATGTGTTAGTTTAACCTAGGCGCAAAAGCTCAGGAAAGTGTTTTACATGTCATATATATGTGAAAGTTGTTCAATTTCAGTGTATTGCAAGAGTTTCACATAAGTTTAGAATTAGGATTGCAGATAGCGTTAGCACTTCTATATCATTTATTTTAACTATTTAGATGTGTTAGTTTAACCTAGGCGCAAAAGCTCAGGAAAGTGTTTTACATGTCATATATATGTGAAAGTTGTTCAATTTCAGTGTATTGCAAGAGTTTCACATAAGTTTAGAATTAGGATTGCAGATAGCGTAGGTACTTCTATATCATTTACTTTAACTACTTAGATGCGTTAGTTTAACCTAGGCGCAAACGCTCGGAAAAGTGTTTTACATGTCATATATAGGTGAAAGTTGTTCAATTTCAGTGTATTACAAGAGTTTCATGTTAGTTTAGAATTAGCATTGCAGATAGCTTTACCAGTTCAATATCATTTAGTTTAACTTCTTAGATGCGTTAGTTTAACCTAGGCGCAAAAGCTCGGAAAAGTGATTTACATGTCATATATATGTGAAAGTTTTTCAATTTCAGTGTATGGGAAGAGTTTTACATAAGTTTCGAATTAGGATTTTAGTTAGCGTTAGCACTTCTATATCATTTAGTTTAACTTCTTAGATGCGTTAGTTTAACCTATGTGCCAAAGCTCAGAAAAGTGTTGTACATGCCATATATATGTGAAAGTTGTTAAATTTCAGTGTATTGCAAGAGTTTCACATAAGTTTAGAATTAGGATTGCAGATAGCTTTACCAGTTCAATATCATTTAGTTTAACTTCCAAGATGTGTTAGTTTAACCTATTCGCCAAAGCTCGGAAAGTGTTTTACATGTCATATATATGTGAAAGTTTTTCAATTTCAGTGTATGGGAAGAGTTTTACATAAGTTTAGAATTAGGATTTCAGATTGCGTTAGCACTTCTATATCATTTAGTTTAACTACTTAGATGCGTTAGTTTAACCTAGGCGCAAAAGCTCGGAAAAGTGTTTTACATGTCATATATATGAAAAAGTTGTTCAATTTCAGTGTATTGCAAGTGTTTCACATAAGTTTAGAATTCGGATTGCAGATAGCGTTAGCACTTTTTATCATTGAGTTTAACTTCTTAGACCTTTTATTTTAACCTATGTGCCAAAGCTCGGAAAAGTGTTGTACATATCATATATATGTGAAAGTTGTTCAATTTCAGTGTATTGCAAGAGTTGCACATATGTTTAGAATTAGGATTGCAGATAGCGTTAGCACTTCTATATCATTTATTTTAACTATTTAGATGCGTTAGTTTAACCTAGGCACAAAAGCTCGGAAATGTGTTGTACATGTCATATACATGTGAAATTTGTTCAATTTCAGTGTATTGCAAGAGTTTCACATAAGTTTAGAATTAGGATTTCATATATAGTTAGCACTTCTATATCATTGAGTTTAACTTCTTAGATGCGTTATTATAACCTAGGCGCCAAAGCTGGGAAAAGTGTTTTACATGTCATATACATGTGAAAATTGTTCAATTTCAGTGTATTGCAAGTGTTTCACGTAAATTTTGAATAAGGATTGCAGATAGCGTTAGCACTTCTATATCATTTATTTTAACTATTTAGATGTGTTAGTTTAACCTAGGCGCAAAAGCTCAGGAAAGTGTTTTACATGTCATATATATGTGAAAGTTGTTCAATTTCAGTGTATTGCAAGAGTTTCACATAAGTTTAGAATTAGGATTGCAGATAGCGTTAGCACTTCTATATCATTTATTTTAACTATTTAGATGTGTTAGTTTAACCTAGGCGCAAAAGCTCAGGAAAGTGTTTTACATGTCATATATATGTGAAAGTTGTTCAATTTCAGTGTATTGCAAGAGTTTCACATAAGTTTAGAATTAGGATTGCAGATAGCGTAGGTACTTCTATATCATTTACTTTAACTACTTAGATGCGTTAGTTTAACCTAGGCGCAAACGCTCGGAAAAGTGTTTTACATGTCATATATAGGTGAAAGTTGTTCAATTTCAGTGTATTACAAGAGTTTCATGTTAGTTTAGAATTAGCATTGCAGATAGCTTTACCAGTTCAATATCATTTAGTTTAACTTCTTAGATGCGTTAGTTTAACCTAGGCGCAAAAGCTCGGAAAAGTGATTTACATGTCATATATATGTGAAAGTTTTTCAATTTCAGTGTATGGGAAGAGTTTTACATAAGTTTCGAATTAGGATTTTAGTTAGCGTTAGCACTTCTATATCATTTAGTTTAACTTCTTAGATGCGTTAGTTTAACCTATGTGCCAAAGCTCAGAAAAGTGTTGTACATGCCATATATATGTGAAAGTTGTTAAATTTCAGTGTATTGCAAGAGTTTCACATAAGTTTAGAATTAGGATTGCAGATAGCTTTACCAGTTCAATATCATTTAGTTTAACTTCCAAGATGTGTTAGTTTAACCTATTCGCCAAAGCTCGGAAAGTGTTTTACATGTCATATATATGTGAAAGTTTTTCAATTTCAGTGTATGGGAAGAGTTTTACATAAGTTTAGAATTAGGATTTCAGATTGCGTTAGCACTTCTATATCATTTAGTTTAACTACTTAGATGCGTTAGTTTAACCTAGGCGCAAAAGCTCGGAAAAGTGTTTTACATGTCATATATATGAAAAAGTTGTTCAATTTCAGTGTATTGCAAGTGTTTCACATAAGTTTAGAATTCGGATTGCAGATAGCGTTAGCACTTTTTATCATTGAGTTTAACTTCTTAGACCTTTTATTTTAACCTATGTGCCAAAGCTCGGAAAAGTGTTGTACATATCATATATATGTGAAAGTTGTTCAATTTCAGTGTATTGCAAGAGTTGCACATATGTTTAGAATTAGGATTGCAGATAGCGTTAGCACTTCTATATCATTTATTTTAACTATTTAGATGCGTTAGTTTAACCTAGGCACAAAAGCTCGGAAATGTGTTGTACATGTCATATACATGTGAAATTTGTTCAATTTCAGTGTATTGCAAGAGTTTCACATAAGTTTAGAATTAGGATTTCATATATAGTTAGCACTTCTATATCATTGAGTTTAACTTCTTAGATGCGTTATTATAACCTAGGCGCCAAAGCTGGGAAAAGTGTTTTACATGTCATATACATGTGAAAATTGTTCAATTTCAGTGTATTGCAAGTGTTTCACGTAAATTTTGAATAAGGATTGCAGATAGCGTTAGCACTTCTATATCATTTATTTTAACTATTTAGATGTGTTAGTTTAACCTAGGCGCAAAAGCTCAGGAAAGTGTTTTACATGTCATATATATGTGAAAGTTGTTCAATTTCAGTGTATTGCAAGAGTTTCACATAAGTTTAGAATTAGGATTGCAGATAGCGTTAGCACTTCTATATCATTTATTTTAACTATTTAGATGTGTTAGTTTAACCTAGGCGCAAAAGCTCAGGAAAGTGTTTTACATGTCATATATATGTGAAAGTTGTTCAATTTCAGTGTATTGCAAGAGTTTCACATAAGTTTAGAATTAGGATTGCAGATAGCGTAGGTACTTCTATATCATTTACTTTAACTACTTAGATGCGTTAGTTTAACCTAGGCGCAAACGCTCGGAAAAGTGTTTTACATGTCATATATAGGTGAAAGTTGTTCAATTTCAGTGTATTACAAGAGTTTCATGTTAGTTTAGAATTAGCATTGCAGATAGCTTTACCCGTTCAATATCATTTAGTTTAACTTCTTAGATGCGTTAGTTTAACCTAGGCGCAAAAGCTCGGAAAAGTGATTTACATGTCATATATATGTGAAAGTTTTTCAATTTCAGTGTATGGGAAGAGTTTTACATAAGTTTCGAATTAGGATTTTAGTTAGCGTTAGCACTTCTATATCATTTAGTTTAACTTCTTAGATGCGTTAGTTTAACCTATGTGCCAAAGCTCAGAAAAGTGTTGTACATGCCATATATATGTGAAAGTTGTTAAATTTCAGTGTATTGCAAGAGTTTCACATAAGTTTAGAATTAGGATTGCAGATAGCTTTACCAGTTCAATATCATTTAGTTTAACTTCCAAGATGTGTTAGTTTAACCTATTCGCCAAAGCTCGGAAAGTGTTTTACATGTCATATATATGTGAAAGTTTTTCAATTTCAGTGTATGGGAAGAGTTTCACATAAGTTTAGAATTAGGATTTCAGATTGCGTTAGCACTTCTATATCATTTAGTTTAACTACTTAGATGCGTTAGTTTAACCTAGGCGCAAAAGCTCGGAAAAGTGTTTTACATGTCATATATATGAAAAAGTTGTTCAATTTCAGTGTATTGCAAGTGTTTCACATAAGTTTAGAATTCGGATTGCAGATAGCGTTAGCACTTTTTATCATTGAGTTTAACTTCTTAGACCTTTTATTTTAACCTATGTGCCAAAGCTCGGAAAAGTGTTGTACATATCATATATATGTGAAAGTTGTTCAATTTCAGTGTATTGCAAGAGTTGCACATATGTTTAGAATTAGGATTGCAGATAGCGTTAGCACTTCTATATCATTTATTTTAACTATTTAGATGTGTTAGTTTAACCTAGGCACAAAAGCTCGGAAATGTGTTGTACATGTCATATACATGTGAAATTTGTTCAATTTCAGTGTATTGCAAGAGTTTCACATAAGTTTAGAATTAGGATTTCATATATAGTTAGCACTTCTATATCATTGAGTTTAACTTCTTAGATGCGTTATTATAACCTAGGCGCCAAAGCTGGGAAAAGTGTTTTACATGTCATATACATGTGAAAATTGTTCAATTTCAGTGTATTGCAAGTGTTTCACGTAAATTTTGAATAAGGATTGCAGATAGCGTTAGCACTTCTATATCATTTATTTTAACTATTTAGATGTGTTAGTTTAACCTAGGCGCAAAAGCTCAGGAAAGTGTTTTACATGTCATATATATGTGAAAGTTGTTCAATTTCAGTGTATTGCAAGAGTTTCACATAAGTTTAGAATTAGGATTGCAGATAGCGTTAGCACTTCTATATCATTTATTTTAACTATTTAGATGTGTTAGTTTAACCTAGGCGCAAAAGCTCAGGAAAGTGTTTTACATGTCATATATATGTGAAAGTTGTTCAATTTCAGTGTATTGCAAGAGTTTCACATAAGTTTAGAATTAGGATTGCAGATAGCGTAGGTACTTCTATATCATTTACTTTAACTACTTAGATGCGTTAGTTTAACCTAGGCGCAAACGCTCGGAAAAGTGTTTTACATGTCATATATAGGTGAAAGTTGTTCAATTTCAGTGTATTACAAGAGTTTCATGTTAGTTTAGAATTAGCATTGCAGATAGCTTTACCAGTTCAATATCATTTAGTTTAACTTCTTAGATGCGTTAGTTTAACCTAGGCGCAAAAGCTCGGAAAAGTGATTTACATGTCATATATATGTGAAAGTTTTTCAATTTCAGTGTATGGGAAGAGTTTTACATAAGTTTCGAATTAGGATTTTAGTTAGCGTTAGCACTTCTATATCATTTAGTTTAACTTCTTAGATGCGTTAGTTTAACCTATGTGCCAAAGCTCAGAAAAGTGTTGTACATGCCATATATATGTGAAAGTTGTTAAATTTCAGTGTATTGCAAGAGTTTCACATAAGTTTAGAATTAGGATTGCAGATAGCTTTACCAGTTCAATATCATTTAGTTTAACTTCCAAGATGTGTTAGTTTAACCTATTCGCCAAAGCTCGGAAAGTGTTTTACATGTCATATATATGTGAAAGTTTTTCAATTTCAGTGTATGGGAAGAGTTTCACATAAGTTTAGAATTAGGATTTCAGATTGCGTTAGCACTTCTATATCATTTAGTTTAACTACTTAGATGCGTTAGTTTAACCTAGGCGCAAAAGCTCGGAAAAGTGTTTTACATGTCATATATATGAAAAAGTTGTTCAATTTCAGTGTATTGCAAGTGTTTCACATAAGTTTAGAATTCGGATTGCAGATAGCGTTAGCACTTTTTATCATTGAGTTTAACTTCTTAGACCTTTTATTTTAACCTATGTGCCAAAGCTCGGAAAAGTGTTGTACATATCATATATATGTGAAAGTTGTTCAATTTCAGTGTATTGCAAGAGTTGCACATATGTTTAGAATTAGGATTGCAGATAGCGTTAGCACTTCTATATCATTTATTTTAACTATTTAGATGCGTTAGTTTAACCTAGGCACAAAAGCTCGGAAATGTGTTGTACATGTCATATACATGTGAAATTTGTTCAATTTCAGTGGATTGCAAGAGTTTCACATAAGTTTAGAATTAGGATTTCATATATAGTTAGCACTTCTATATCATTGAGTTTTACTTCTTAGATGCGTTATTATAACCTAGGCTCCAAAGCTGGGAAAAGTGTTTTACATGTCATATACATGTGAAAATTGTTCAATTTCAGTGTATTGCAAGTGTTTCACGTAAATTTTGAATAAGGATTGCAGATAGCGTTAGCACTTCTATATCATTTATTTTAACTATTTAGATGTGTTAGTTTAACCTAGGCGCAAAAGCTCAGGAAAGTGTTTTACATGTCATATATATGTGAAAGTTGTTCAATTTCAGTGTATTGCAAGAGTTTCACATAAGTTTAGAATTAGGATTGCAGATAGCGTTAGCACTTCTATATCATTTATTTTAACTATTTAGATGTGTTAGTTTAACCTAGGCGCAAAAGCTCAGGAAAGTGTTTTACATGTCATATATATGTGAAAGTTGTTCAATTTCAGTGTATTGCAAGAGTTTCACATAAGTTTAGAATTAGGATTGCAGATAGCGTAGGTACTTCTATATCATTTACTTTAACTACTTAGATGCGTTAGTTTAACCTAGGCGCAAACGCTCGGAAAAGTGTTTTACATGTCATATATAGGTGAAAGTTGTTCAATTTCAGTGTATTACAAGAGTTTCATGTTAGTTTAGAATTAGCATTGCAGATAGCTTTACCCGTTCAATATCATTTAGTTTAACTTCTTAGATGCGTTAGTTTAACCTAGGCGCAAAAGCTCGGAAAAGTGATTTACATGTCATATATATGTGAAAGTTTTTCAATTTCAGTGTATGGGAAGAGTTTTACATAAGTTTCGAATTAGGATTTTAGTTAGCGTTAGCACTTCTATATCATTTAGTTTAACTTCTTAGATGCGTTAGTTTAACCTATGTGCCAAAGCTCAGAAAAGTGTTGTACATGCCATATATATGTGAAAGTTGTTAAATTTCAGTGTATTGCAAGAGTTTCACATAAGTTTAGAATTAGGATTGCAGATAGCTTTACCAGTTCAATATCATTTAGTTTAACTTCCAAGATGTGTTAGTTTAACCTATTCGCCAAAGCTCGGAAAGTGTTTTACATGTCATATATATGTGAAAGTTTTTCAATTTCAGTGTATGGGAAGAGTTTCACATAAGTTTAGAATTAGGATTTCAGATTGCGTTAGCACTTCTATATCATTTAGTTTAACTACTTAGATGCGTTAGTTTAACCTAGGCGCAAAAGCTCGGAAAAGTGTTTTACATGTCATATATATGAAAAAGTTGTTCAATTTCAGTGTATTGCAAGTGTTTCACATAAGTTTAGAATTCGGATTGCAGATAGCGTTAGCACTTTTTATCATTGAGTTTAACTTCTTAGACCTTTTATTTTAACCTATGTGCCAAAGCTCGGAAAAGTGTTGTACATATCATATATATGTGAAAGTTGTTCAATTTCAGTGTATTGCAAGAGTTGCACATATGTTTAGAATTAGGATTGCAGATAGCGTTAGCACTTCTATATCATTTATTTTAACTATTTAGATGCGTTAGTTTAACCTAGGCACAAAAGCTCGGAAATGTGTTGTACATGTCATATACATGTGAAATTTGTTCAATTTCAGTGTATTGCAAGAGTTTCACATAAGTTTAGAATTAGGATTTCATATATAGTTAGCACTTCTATATCATTGAGTTTAACTTCTTAGATGCGTTATTATAACCTAGGCGCCAAAGCTGGGAAAAGTGTTTTACATGTCATATACATGTGAAAATTGTTCAATTTCAGTGTATTGCAAGTGTTTCACGTAAATTTTGAATAAGGATTGCAGATAGCGTTAGCACTTCTATATCATTTATTTTAACTATTTAGATGTGTTAGTTTAACCTAGGCGCAAAAGCTCAGGAAAGTGTTTTACATGTCATATATATGTGAAAGTTGTTCAATTTCAGTGTATTGCAAGAGTTTCACATAAGTTTAGAATTAGGATTGCAGATAGCGTAGGTACTTCTATATCATTTACTTTAACTACTTAGATGCGTTAATTTAACCTCGGCGCAAAAGCTCGGAAAAGTGTTTTACATGTCATATATATGTGAAAGTTGTTCAATTTCAGTGTATGGGAAGAGTTTCACATAAGTTTAGAATTAGGATTGCAGATAGCTTTACCAGTTCAATATCATTTAGATTAACTTCTTAGATGCGTTAGTTTAACCTAGGCGCAAAAGCTCGGGAAAGTGTTTTACATGCCATATATACGTGAAAGTTGTTCATGTTCAGTGTATAGGAAGAGTTCACATAAGTTTAGAATTAGGATTTCATATATAGTTAGCACTTCTATATCATTGACTTTAACTTCTTAGATGCGTTATTATAACCTAGGCGCCAAAACTGGGAAAAGTGTTTTACATGTCATATACATGTGAAAATTGTTCAATTTCAGTGTATTGCAAGTGTTTCAGGTAAATTTTGAATTAGGATTGCAGATAGCGTTAGCACTTCTATATTATTTAGTTTTACTACTTAGATGCGTTAGTTTAACCTAGGCGCAAAAGCTCGGAAAAGTGTTTTACATGTCATATATATGTGAAAGTTGTTCAATTTCAGTGTATTGCAAGAGTTTTACATAAGTTTAGAATTAGGATGGCAGATAGCGTTAGCACTTCTATACCATTGAGTTTAACATCTTAGATGCGTTAGTTTAACGTATTCGCCAAAGCTCAAAAAGGGGTTTTACATGTCATATATATGTGAAAGTTGTTAAATTTAAGTGTATTGCAAGAGTTGCACATATGTTTAGAATTAGTATTGCAGATAGCATTAGCACTTCTATAACATTTATTTTAACTATTATGATGCGTTAGTTTAACCTAGGCGCAAAAGCTTGGAAAAGTGTTTTACATGTCATATATATGTGAAAGTTTTTCAATTTCAGTGTATGGGAAGAGTTTTACATAAGTTTAGAATTAGGACTTCAGATAGCGTTAGCACTTCTATATCATTTAGTTTAACTACTTAGATGCGTTAGTTTAACCTGGGCGCAAAAGCTCAGAAAAGTGTTTTACATGTCATATATATGTGAAAGTTGTTCAATTTCAGTGTATTACAAGAGTTTCATGTAAGTTTAGAATTAGCATTTTAGATAGCTTTACCAGTTCAATATCATTCAGTTTAACTTCTTAGAGGTGTTAGTTTAAGCTAGGCGCAAAAGCTCGGGAAAGTATTTTACATGACATATATATGTGAACGTTGTTCAATCAGTGTATTGCAAGAGTTTAACATAAGTTTAGAATTAGTATTGCAGATAGCCTTACCAGTTCAATATCATTTATTTTAACTTCGTAGATGCGTTAGTTTAACCTAGGCGCAAAAGCTCGGAAAGTGTTTTACATGTCATATATATGTGAAAGTTTTTCAATTTCAGTGTATGGGAAGAGTTTTACATAAGTTTAGAATTAGGATTTCAGATTGCGTTAGCACTTCTATATCATTGAGTTTAACTTCTTAGACGTTTTATTTTAACCTATGTGCCAAAGCTCGGAAAAGTGTTGTACATGTCATATATATGTGAAAG
This sequence comes from Muscardinus avellanarius, assembly GCF_963383645.1. Lineage (NCBI taxonomy): Eukaryota > Metazoa > Chordata > Mammalia > Rodentia > Gliridae > Muscardinus > Muscardinus avellanarius. The sequence goes on along the minus strand of NC_137801.1, from coordinate 43,154,849 downwards.
TTGTTCAATTTCAGTGTATTGCAAGAGTTGCACATATGTTTAGAATTAGGATTGCAGATAGTGTTAGCACTTCTATATCATTTATTTTAACTATTTAGATGCGTTAGTTTAACCTAGGCGCAAAAGCTCGGAAAAGTGTTTTACATGTCATATATATGTGAAAGTTGTTCAATTTCAGTGTATTGCAAGAGTTTCACATAAGTTTAGAATTAGGATTGCAGATAGCTTTACCAGTTCAATATCATTTAGTTTAACTTCCAAGATGTGTTAGTTTAACCTATTCGCCAAAGATCGGAAAAGTGATTTACATGTCATATATATGTGAAAGTTGTTCAATTTTAGTGTATGGGAAGAGTTTCACATAAGTTTAGAATTAGGATTTCATATATCGTTAGCACTTCTATATCATTTAGTTTAACTTCTTAGATGCGTTAGTTTAACCTAGGCGCAAAAGCTCGGAAAAGTGTTTTACATGTAATATATATGTGAAAGTTGTTCAATTTAAGTGTATTGCAAGAGTTTCACATAAGTTTAGAATTAGGTTTGCAGATATCGTTAGCACTTTTATATCATTGAGTTTAAGTTCTTAGATGTTTTAGTTTAACCTATGTGCCAAAGCTCGGAAAAGTGTTTTACATGTCATATATATTTGAAAGTTGTTAAATTTCAGTGTATTTCAAGAGTTTCACATAAGTTTAGAATTTGGTTTGCAGATAGCTTTACCAGTTCAAAATCATTTAGTTTAACTTCTTAGAAGCGTTATTTTAACCTAGGCGCCAAAGCTCCGAAAAGTGTTTTACATGTCATATATAAGTGAAAGTTTTTCAATTTCAGGTTATGGGAAGAGTTTCACATAAGTTTAGAATTAGGATTTCAGATAGCGTTAGCACTTCTATATCATTGAGTTTAACATCTTAGATGCATTAGTTTAACCTAGGCGCAAAAGCTAGGAAAAGTGTTTTACATGTCATATATATCTGAAAGATGTTCAATTTCAATGTGTTGGGAGAGTTTCATATAAGTTTAGAATTAGGATTGCAGATAGCTTTACCAGTTCAATATCATTTAGTTTAACTTCTTAGATGCGTTAGTTTAACCTAGGCGCAAACGCTCGGAAAAGTGTTTTACATGTCATATATAGGTGAAAGTTGTTCAATTTCAGTGTATTACAAGAGTTTCATGTTAGTTTAGAATTAGCATTGCAGATAGCTTTACCCGTTCAATATCATTTAGTTTAACTTCTTAGATGCGTTAGTTTAACCTAGGCGCAAAAGCTCGGAAAAGTGATTTACATGTCATATATATGTGAAAGTTTTTCAATTTCAGTGTATGGGAAGAGTTTTACATAAGTTTCGAATTAGGATTTTAGTTAGCGTTAGCACTTCTATATCATTTAGTTTAACTTCTTAGATGCGTTAGTTTAACCTATGTGCCAAAGCTCAGAAAAGTGTTGTACATGCCATATATATGTGAAAGTTGTTAAATTTCAGTGTATTGCAAGAGTTTCACATAAGTTTAGAATTAGGATTGCAGATAGCTTTACCAGTTCAATATCATTTAGTTTAACTTCCAAGATGTGTTAGTTTAACCTATTCGCCAAAGCTCGGAAAGTGTTTTACATGTCATATATATGTGAAAGTTTTTCAATTTCAGTGTATGGGAAGAGTTTTACATAAGTTTAGAATTAGGATTTCAGATTGCGTTAGCACTTCTATATCATTTAGTTTAACTACTTAGATGCGTTAGTTTAACCTAGGCGCAAAAGCTCGGAAAAGTGTTTTACATGTCATATATATGAAAAAGTTGTTCAATTTCAGTGTATTGCAAGTGTTTCACATAAGTTTAGAATTCGGATTGCAGATAGCGTTAGCACTTTTTATCATTGAGTTTAACTTCTTAGACCTTTTATTTTAACCTATGTGCCAAAGCTCGGAAAAGTGTTGTACATATCATATATATGTGAAAGTTGTTCAATTTCAGTGTATTGCAAGAGTTGCACATATGTTTAGAATTAGGATTGCAGATAGCGTTAGCACTTCTATATCATTTATTTTAACTATTTAGATGCGTTAGTTTAACCTAGGCACAAAAGCTCGGAAATGTGTTGTACATGTCATATACATGTGAAATTTGTTCAATTTCAGTGTATTGCAAGAGTTTCACATAAGTTTAGAATTAGGATTGCAGATAGCGTTAGCACTTCTATATCATTGAGTTTAACTTCTTAGACGCGTTATTATAACCTAGGCGCCAAAGCTGGGAAAAGTGTTTTACATGTCATATACATGTGAAAATTGTTCAATTTCAGTGTATTGCAAGTGTTTCACGTAAATTTTGAATAAGGATTGCAGATAGCGTTAGCACTTCTATATCATTTATTTTAACTATTTAGATGCGTTAGTTTAACCTAGGCGCAAAAGCTCGGAAAAGTGTTTTACATGTCATATATATGTGAAAGTTGTTCAATTTCAGTGTATTGCAAGAGTTTCACATAAGTTTAGAATTAGGATTGCAGATAGCTTTACCAGTTCAATATCATTTAGTTTAACTTCCAAGATGTGTTAGTTTAACCTATTCGCCAAAGATCGGAAAAGTGATTTACATGTCATATATATGTGAAAGTTGTTCAATTTTAGTGTATGGGAAGAGTTTCACATAAGTTTAGAATTAGGATTTCATATATCGTTAGCACTTCTATATCATTTAGTTTAACTTCTTAGATGCGTTAGTTTAACCTAGGTGCAAAAGCTCGGAAAAGTGTTTTACATGTAATATATATGTGAAAGTTGTTCAATTTAAGTGTATTGCAAGAGTTTCACATAAGTTTAGAATTAGGTTTGCAGATATCGTTAGCACTTTTATATCATTGAGTTTAAGTTCTTAGATGTTTTAGTTTAACCTATGTGCCAAAGCTCGGAAAAGTGTTTTACATGTCATATATATTTGAAAGTTGTTAAATTTCAGTGTATTTCAAGAGTTTCACATAAGTTTAGAATTTGGTTTGCAGATAGCTTTACCAGTTCAAAATCATTTAGTTTAACTTCTTAGAAGCGTTATTTTAACCTAGGCGCCAAAGCTCCGAAAAGTGTTTTACATGTCATATATAAGTGAAAGTTTTTCAATTTCAGGTTATGGGAAGAGTTTCACATAAGTTTAGAATTAGGATTTCAGATAGCGTTAGCACTTCTATATCATTGAGTTTAACATCTTAGATGCATTAGTTTAACCTAGGCGCAAAAGCTAGGAAAAGTGTTTTACATGTCATATATATGTGAAAGTTTTTCAATTTCAGTGTATGGGAATAGTTTTACATAAGTTTCGAATTAGGATTTTAGTTAGCGTTAGCACTTCTATATCATTTAGTTTAACTTCTTAGATGCGTTAGTTTAACCTATGTGCCAAAGCTCAGAAAAGTGTTGTACATGCCATATATATGTGAAAGTTGTTAAATTTCAGTGTATTGCAAGAGTTTCACATAAGTTTAGAATTAGGATTGCAGATAGCTTTACCAGTTCAATATCATTTAGTTTAACTTCCAAGATGTGTTAGTTTAACCTATTCGCCAAAGCTCGGAAAGTGTTTTACATGTCATATATATGTGAAAGTTTTTCAATTTCAGTGTATGGGAAGAGTTTCACATAAGTTTAGAATTAGGATTTCAGATTGCGTTAGCACTTCTATATCATTTAGTTTAACTACTTAGATGCGTTAGTTTAACCTAGGCGCAAAAGCTCGGAAAAGTGTTTTACATGTCATATATATGAAAAAGTTGTTCAATTTCAGTGTATTGCAAGTGTTTCACATAAGTTTAGAATTCGGATTGCAGATAGCGTTAGCACTTTTTATCATTGAGTTTAACTTCTTAGACCTTTTATTTTAACCTATGTGCCAAAGCTCGGAAAAGTGTTGTACATATCATATATATGTGAAAGTTGTTCAATTTCAGTGTATTGCAAGAGTTGCACATATGTTTAGAATTAGGATTGCAGATAGCGTTAGCACTTCTATATCATTTATTTTAACTATTTAGATGCGTTAGTTTAACCTAGGCACAAAAGCTCGGAAATGTGTTGTACATGTCATATACATGTGAAATTTGTTCAATTTCAGTGTATTACAAGAGTTTCACATAAGTTTAGAATTAGGATTGCAGATAGCGTTAGCACTTCTATATCATTGAGTTTAACTTCTTAGACGCATTATTATAACCTAGGCGCCAAAGCTGGGAAAAGTGTTTTACATGTCATATACATGTGAAAATTGTTCAATTTCAGTGTATTGCAAGTGTTTCACGTAAATTTTGAATAAGGATTGCAGATAGCGTTAGCACTTCTATATCATTTATTTTAACTATTTAGATGCGTTAGTTTAACCTAGGCGCAAAAGCTCGGAAAAGTGTTTTACATGTCATATATATGTGAAAGTTGTTCAATTTCAGTGTATTGCAAGAGTTTCACATAAGTTTAGAATTAGGATTGCAGATAGCTTTACCAGTTCAATATCATTTAGTTTAACTTCCAAGATGTGTTAGTTTAACCTATTCGCCAAAGATCGGAAAAGTGATTTACATGTCATATATATGTGAAAATTGTTCAATTTTAGTGTATGGGAAGAGTTTCACATAAGTTTAGAATTAGGATTTCATATATCGTTAGCACTTCTATATCATTTAGTTTAACTACTTAGATGCGTTAGTTTAACCTAGGCGCAAAAGCTCGGAAAAGTGTTTTACATGTCATATATATGAAAAAGTTGTTCAATTTCAGTGTATTGCAAGTGTTTCACATAAGTTTAGAATTCGGATTGCAGATAGCGTTAGCACTTTTTATCATTGAGTTTAACTTCTTAGACCTTTTATTTTAACCTATGTGCCAAAGCTCGGAAAAGTGTTGTACATATCATATATATGTGAAAGTTGTTCAATTTCAGTGTATTGCAAGAGTTGCACATATGTTTAGAATTAGGATTGCAGATAGCGTTAGCACTTCTATATCATTTATTTTAACTATTTAGATGCGTTAGTTTAACCTAGGCACAAAAGCTCGGAAATGTGTTGTACATGTCATATACATGTGAAATTTGTTCAATTTCAGTGTATTGCAAGAGTTTCACATAAGTTTAGAATTAGGATTTCATATATAGTTAGCACTTCTATATCATTGAGTTTAACTTCTTAGATGCGTTATTATAACCTAGGCGCCAAAGCTGGGAAAAGTGTTTTACATGTCATATACATGTGAAAATTGTTCAATTTCAGTGTATTGCAAGTGTTTCACGTAAATTTTGAATAAGGATTGCAGATAGCGTTAGCACTTCTATATCATTTATTTTAACTATTTAGATGTGTTAGTTTAACCTAGGCGCAAAAGCTCAGGAAAGTGTTTTACATGTCATATATATGTGAAAGTTGTTCAATTTCAGTGTATTGCAAGAGTTTCACATAAGTTTAGAATTAGGATTGCAGATAGCGTTAGCACTTCTATATCATTTATTTTAACTATTTAGATGTGTTAGTTTAACCTAGGCGCAAAAGCTCAGGAAAGTGTTTTACATGTCATATATATGTGAAAGTTGTTCAATTTCAGTGTATTGCAAGAGTTTCACATAAGTTTAGAATTAGGATTGCAGATAGCGTAGGTACTTCTATATCATTTACTTTAACTACTTAGATGCGTTAGTTTAACCTAGGCGCAAACGCTCGGAAAAGTGTTTTACATGTCATATATAGGTGAAAGTTGTTCAATTTCAGTGTATTACAAGAGTTTCATGTTAGTTTAGAATTAGCATTGCAGATAGCTTTACCCGTTCAATATCATTTAGTTTAACTTCTTAGATGCGTTAGTTTAACCTAGGCGCAAAAGCTCGGAAAAGTGATTTACATGTCATATATATGTGAAAGTTTTTCAATTTCAGTGTATGGGAAGAGTTTTACATAAGTTTCGAATTAGGATTTTAGTTAGCGTTAGCACTTCTATATCATTTAGTTTAACTTCTTAGATGCGTTAGTTTAACCTATGTGCCAAAGCTCAGAAAAGTGTTGTACATGCCATATATATGTGAAAGTTGTTAAATTTCAGTGTATTGCAAGAGTTTCACATAAGTTTAGAATTAGGATTGCAGATAGCTTTACCAGTTCAATATCATTTAGTTTAACTTCCAAGATGTGTTAGTTTAACCTATTCGCCAAAGCTCGGAAAGTGTTTTACATGTCATATATATGTGAAAGTTTTTCAATTTCAGTGTATGGGAAGAGTTTCACATAAGTTTAGAATTAGGATTTCAGATTGCGTTAGCACTTCTATATCATTTAGTTTAACTACTTAGATGCGTTAGTTTAACCTAGGCGCAAAAGCTCGGAAAAGTGTTTTACATGTCATATATATGAAAAAGTTGTTCAATTTCAGTGTATTGCAAGTGTTTCACATAAGTTTAGAATTCGGATTGCAGATAGCGTTAGCACTTTTTATCATTGAGTTTAACTTCTTAGACCTTTTATTTTAACCTATGTGCCAAAGCTCGGAAAAGTGTTGTACATATCATATATATGTGAAAGTTGTTCAATTTCAGTGTATTGCAAGAGTTGCACATATGTTTAGAATTAGGATTGCAGATAGCGTTAGCACTTCTATATCATTTATTTTAACTATTTAGATGCGTTAGTTTAACCTAGGCACAAAAGCTCGGAAATGTGTTGTACATGTCATATACATGTGAAATTTGTTCAATTTCAGTGTATTGCAAGAGTTTCACATAAGTTTAGAATTAGGATTTCATATATAGTTAGCACTTCTATATCATTGAGTTTAACTTCTTAGATGCGTTATTATAACCTAGGCGCCAAAGCTGGGAAAAGTGTTTTACATGTCATATACATGTGAAAATTGTTCAATTTCAGTGTATTGCAAGTGTTTCACGTAAATTTTGAATAAGGATTGCAGATAGCGTTAGCACTTCTATATCATTTATTTTAACTATTTAGATGTGTTAGTTTAACCTAGGCGCAAAAGCTCAGGAAAGTGTTTTACATGTCATATATATGTGAAAGTTGTTCAATTTCAGTGTATTGCAAGAGTTTCACATAAGTTTAGAATTAGGATTGCAGATAGCGTAGGTACTTCTATATCATTTACTTTAACTACTTAGATGCGTTAGTTTAACCTCGGCGCAAAAGCTCGGAAAAGTGTTTTACATGTCATATATATGTGAAAGTTGTTCAATTTCAGTGTATGGGAAGAGTTTCACATAAGTTTAGAATTAGGATTGCAGATAGCTTTACCAGTTCAATATCATTTAGATTAACTTCTTAGATGCGTTAGTTTAACCTAGGCGCAAAAGCTCGGGAAAGTGTTTTACATGCCATATATACGTGAAAGTTGTTCAAGTTCAGTGTATAGGAAGAGTTCACATAAGTTTAGAATTAGGATTTCATATATAGTTAGCACTTCTATATCATTGACTTTAACTTCTTAGATGCGTTATTATAACCTAGGCGCCAAAACTGGGAAAAGTGTTTTACATGTCATATACATGTGAAAATTGTTCAATTTCAGTGTATTGCAAGTGTTTCAGGTAAATTTTGAATTAGGATTGCAGATAGCGTTAGCACTTCTATATTATTTAGTTTTACTACTTAGATGCGTTAGTTTAACCTAGGCGCAAAAGCTCGGAAAAGTGTTTTACATGTCATATATATGTGAAAGTTGTTCAATTTCAGTGTATTGCAAGAGTTTTACATAAGTTTAGAATTAGGATGGCAGATAGCGTTAGCACTTCTATACCATTGAGTTTAACATCTTAGATGCGTTAGTTTAACGTATTCGCCAAAGCTCAAAAAGGGGTTTTACATGTCATATATATGTGAAAGTTGTTAAATTTAAGTGTATTGCAAGAGTTGCACATATGTTTAGAATTAGTATTGCAGATAGCATTAGCACTTCTATAACATTTATTTTAACTATTATGATGCGTTAGTTTAACCTAGGCGCAAAAGCTTGGAAAAGTGTTTTACATGTCATATATATGTGAAAGTTTTTCAATTTCAGTGTATGGGAAGAGTTTTACATAAGTTTAGAATTAGGACTTCAGATAGCGTTAGCACTTCTATATCATTTAGTTTAACTACTTAGATGCGTTAGTTTAACCTGGGCGCAAAAGCTCAGAAAAGTGTTTTACATGTCATATATATGTGAAAGTTGTTCAATTTCAGTGTATTACAAGAGTTTCATGTAAGTTTAGAATTAGCATTTTAGATAGCTTTACCAGTTCAATATCATTCAGTTTAACTTCTTAGAGGTGTTAGTTTAAGCTAGGCGCAAAAGCTCGGGAAAGTATTTTACATGACATATATATGTGAACGTTGTTCAATCAGTGTATTGCAAGAGTTTAACATAAGTTTAGAATTAGTATTGCAGATAGCCTTACCAGTTCAATATCATTTATTTTAACTTCGTAGATGCGTTAGTTTAACCTAGGCGCAAAAGCTCGGAAAGTGTTTTACATGTCATATATATGTGAAAGTTTTTCAATTTCAGTGTATGGGAAGAGTTTTACATAAGTTTAGAATTAGGATTTCAGATTGCGTTAGCACTTCTATATCATTGAGTTTAACTTCTTAGACGTTTTATTTTAACCTATGTGCCAAAGCTCGGAAAAGTGTTGTACATGTCATATATATGTGAAAGTTGTTCAATTTCAGTGTATTGCAAGAGTTGCACATATGTTTAGAATTAGGATTGCAGATAGTGTTAGCACTTCTATATCATTTATTTTAACTATTTAGATGCGTTAGTTTAACCTAGGCGCAAAAGCTCGGAAAAGTGTTTTACATGTCATATATATGTGAAAGTTGTTCAATTTCAGTGTATTGCAAGAGTTTCACATAAGTTTAGAATTAGGATTGCAGATAGCTTTACCAGTTCAATATCATTTAGTTTAACTTCCAAGATGTGTTAGTTTAACCTATTCGCCAAAGATCGGAAAAGTGATTTACATGTCATATATATGTGAAAGTTGTTCAATTTTAGTGTATGGGAAGAGTTTCACATAAGTTTAGAATTAGGATTTCATATATCGTTAGCACTTCTATATCATTTAGTTTAACTTCTTAGATGCGTTAGTTTAACCTAGGCGCAAAAGCTCGGAAAAGTGTTTTACATGTAATATATATGTGAAAGTTGTTCAATTTAAGTGTATTGCAAGAGTTTCACATAAGTTTAGAATTAGGTTTGCAGATATCGTTAGCACTTTTATATCATTGAGTTTAAGTTCTTAGATGTTTTAGTTTAACCTATGTGCCAAAGCTCGGAAAAGTGTTTTACATGTCATATATATTTGAAAGTTGTTAAATTTCAGTGTATTTCAAGAGTTTCACATAAGTTTAGAATTTGGTTTGCAGATAGCTTTACCAGTTCAAAATCATTTAGTTTAACTTCTTAGAAGCGTTATTTTAACCTAGGCGCCAAAGCTCCGAAAAGTGTTTTACATGTCATATATAAGTGAAAGTTTTTCAATTTCAGGTTATGGGAAGAGTTTCACATAAGTTTAGAATTAGGATTTCAGATAGCGTTAGCACTTCTATATCATTGAGTTTAACATCTTAGATGCATTAGTTTAACCTAGGCGCAAAAGCTAGGAAAAGTGTTTTACATGTCATATATATCTGAAAGATGTTCAATTTCAATGTGTTGGGAGAGTTTCATATAAGTTTAGAATTAGGATTGCAGATAGCTTTACCAGTTCAATATCATTTAGTTTAACTTCTTAGATGCGTTAGTTTAACCTAGGCGCAAACGCTCGGAAAAGTGTTTTACATGTCATATATAGGTGAAAGTTGTTCAATTTCAGTGTATTACAAGAGTTTCATGTTAGTTTAGAATTAGCATTGCAGATAGCTTTACCAGTTCAATATCATTTAGTTTAACTTCTTAGATGCGTTAGTTTAACCTAGGCGCAAAAGCTCGGAAAAGTGATTTACATGTCATATATATGTGAAAGTTTTTCAATTTCAGTGTATGGGAAGAGTTTTACATAAGTTTCGAATTAGGATTTTAGTTAGCGTTAGCACTTCTATATCATTTAGTTTAACTTCTTAGATGCGTTAGTTTAACCTATGTGCCAAAGCTCAGAAAAGTGTTGTACATGCCATATATATGTGAAAGTTGTTAAATTTCAGTGTATTGCAAGAGTTTCACATAAGTTTAGAATTAGGATTGCAGATAGCTTTACCAGTTCAATATCATTTAGTTTAACTTCCAAGATGTGTTAGTTTAACCTATTCGCCAAAGCTCGGAAAGTGTTTTACATGTCATATATATGTGAAAGTTTTTCAATTTCAGTGTATGGGAAGAGTTTTACATAAGTTTAGAATTAGGATTTCAGATTGCGTTAGCACTTCTATATCATTTAGTTTAACTACTTAGATGCGTTAGTTTAACCTAGGCGCAAAAGCTCGGAAAAGTGTTTTACATGTCATATATATGAAAAAGTTGTTCAATTTCAGTGTATTGCAAGTGTTTCACATAAGTTTAGAATTCGGATTGCAGATAGCGTTAGCACTTTTTATCATTGAGTTTAACTTCTTAGACCTTTTATTTTAACCTATGTGCCAAAGCTCGGAAAAGTGTTGTACATATCATATATATGTGAAAGTTGTTCAATTTCAGTGTATTGCAAGAGTTGCACATATGTTTAGAATTAGGATTGCAGATAGCGTTAGCACTTCTATATCATTTATTTTAACTATTTAGATGCGTTAGTTTAACCTAGGCACAAAAGCTCGGAAATGTGTTGTACATGTCATATACATGTGAAATTTGTTCAATTTCAGTGTATTGCAAGAGTTTCACATAAGTTTAGAATTAGGATTGCAGATAGCGTTAGCACTTCTATATCATTGAGTTTAACTTCTTAGACGCGTTATTATAACCTAGGCGCCAAAGCTGGGAAAAGTGTTTTACATGTCATATACATGTGAAAATTGTTCAATTTCAGTGTATTGCAAGTGTTTCACGTAAATTTTGAATAAGGATTGCAGATAGCGTTAGCACTTCTATATCATTTATTTTAACTATTTAGATGCGTTAGTTTAACCTAGGCGCAAAAGCTCGGAAAAGTGTTTTACATGTCATATATATGTGAAAGTTGTTCAATTTCAGTGTATTGCAAGAGTTTCACATAAGTTTAGAATTAGGATTGCAGATAGCTTTACCAGTTCAATATCATTTAGTTTAACTTCCAAGATGTGTTAGTTTAACTTATTCGCCAAAGATCGGAAAAGTGATTTACATGTCATATATATGTGAAAGTTGTTCAATTTTAGTGTATGGGAAGAGTTTCACATAAGTTTAGAATTAGGATTTCATATATCGTTAGCACTTCTATATCATTTAGTTTAACTTCTTAGATGCGTTAGTTTAACCTAGGCGCAAAAGCTCGGAAAAGTGTTTTACATGTAATATATATGTGAAAGTTGTTCAATTTAAGTGTATTGCAAGAGTTTCACATAAGTTTAGAATTAGGTTTGCAGATATCGTTAGCACTTTTATATCATTGAGTTTAAGTTCTTAGATGTTTTAGTTTAACCTATGTGCCAAAGCTCGGAAAAGTGTTTTACATGTCATATATATTTGAAAGTTGTTAAATTTCAGTGTATTTCAAGAGTTTCACATAAGTTTAGAATTTGGTTTGCAGATAGCTTTACCAGTTCAAAATCATTTAGTTTAACTTCTTAGAAGCGTTATTTTAACCTAGGCGCCAAAGCTCCGAAAAGTGTTTTACATGTCATATATAAGTGAAAGTTTTTCAATTTCAGGTTATGGGAAGAGTTTCACATAAGTTTAGAATTAGGATTTCAGATAGCGTTAGCACTTCTATATCATTGAGTTTAACATCTTAGATGCATTAGTTTAACCTAGGCGCAAAAGCTAGGAAAAGTGTTTTACATGTCATATATATCTGAAAGATGTTCAATTTCAATGTGTTGGGAGAGTTTCATATAAGTTTAGAATTAGGATTGCAGATAGCTTTACCAGTTCAATATCATTTAGTTTAACTTCTTAGATGCGTTAGTTTAACCTAGGCGCAAACGCTCGGAAAAGTGTTTTACATGTCATATATAGGTGAAAGTTGTTCAATTTCAGTGTATTACAAGAGTTTCATGTTAGTTTAGAATTAGCATTGCAGATAGCTTTACCAGTTCAATATCATTTAGTTTAACTTCTTAGATGCGTTAGTTTAACCTAGGCGCAAAAGCTCGGAAAAGTGATTTACATGTCATATATATGTGAAAGTTTTTCAATTTCAGTGTATGGGAAGAGTTTTACATAAGTTTCGAATTAGGATTTTAGTTAGCGTTAGCACTTCTATATCATTTAGTTTAACTTCTTAGATGCGTTAGTTTAACCTATGTGCCAAAGCTCAGAAAAGTGTTGTACATGCCATATATATGTGAAAGTTGTTAAATTTCAGTGTATTGCAAGAGTTTCACATAAGTTTAGAATTAGGATTGCAGATAGCTTTACCAGTTCAATATCATTTAGATTAACTTCTTAGATGCGTTAGTTTAACCTAGGCGCAAAAGCTCGGGAAAGTGTTTTACATGCCATATATACGTGAAAGTTGTTCAAGTTCAGTGTATAGGAAGAGTTTCACATAAGTTTAGAATTAGGATTTCATATATAGTTAGCACTTCTATATCATTGACTTTAACTTCTTAGATGCGTTATTATAACCTAGGCGCCAAAACTGGGAAAAGTGTTTTACATGTCATATACATGTGAAAATTGTTCAATTTCAGTGTATTGCAAGTGTTTCAGGTAAATTTTGAATTAGGATTGCAGATAGCGTTAGCACTTCTATATTATTTAGTTTTACTACTTAGATGCGTTAGTTTAACCTAGGCGCAAAAGCTCGGAAAAGTGTTTTACATGTCATATATATGTGAAAGTTGTTCAATTTCAGTGTATTGCAAGAGTTTTACATAAGTTTATAATTAGGATGGCAGATAGCGTTAGCACTTCTATACCATTGAGTTTAACATCTTAGATGCGTTAGTTTAACGTATTCGCCAAAGCTCAAAAAGGGGTTTTACATGTCATATATATGTGAAAGTTGTTAAATTTAAGTGTATTGCAAGAGTTGCACATATGTTTAGAATTAGTATTGCAGATAGCATTAGCACTTCTATAACATTTATTTTAACTATTATGATGCGTTAGTTTAACCTAGGCGCAAAAGCTTGGAAAAGTGTTTTACATGTCATATATATGTGAAAGTTTTTCAATTTCAGTGTATGGGAAGAGTTTTACATAAGTTTAGAATTAGGACTTCAGATAGCGTTAGCACTTCTATATCATTTAGTTTAACTACTTAGATGCGTTAGTTTAACCTGGGCGCAAAAGCTCAGAAAAGTGTTTTACATGTCATATATATGTGAAAGTTGTTCAATTTCAGTGTATTACAAGAGTTTCATGTAAGTTTAGAATTAGCATTTTAGATAGCTTTACCAGTTCAATATCATTGCAGAGTGAAAAGTAATGTTATAATTTATTTAACCAATTCCTTATTTTTTAACACTTTTATTGGTCTCACATTATAGTCTCTCATCATAATGCAGTTCATAGTGATAATAACATACATGCATTTAGTGGGCTTTCCTTGGTTTCTTCCCATCCTCCCTTCCCTATACAGAGTATTGATACTGACCTTGTTATTCTTATATATGTACACAATTGTTTATACCTGACTCTGTTGATCAGATGAAGGGACAAGCTGATGTTATTCTAAGAGGAATGCAATACCAATTCTCTCCTTTCCTCTCTCTCTCTCTCTCTCTCTCTCTCATTTCTTCTAACCTTCACATGTGTAGTATCACCATAGTTTTCAAGGAAGCCAGGTAAGTAACAGAATAGTTAGTATAAGGTGGAAAGATCATTTTCATTATTCCTTAGGATGAAAACAAGCCAATCACATCTGGTAATATATAAAAAAAGGGGACCTACTGATTAAGAGGCAGACAGTAGCCAGATATAGTGATTTACACCTTTATTTCCAGCACTTAAGAGGCTGAAACAGGAGGATCACAGGTTCAAGGACAGTGTCAGCAACTTAGCAAGGCTCTTTGCAATTTAGTGAGACCCTGTTTCAAAATAAAACAGGGCTAAGGGTATAGAACAGAAGTAGATTGCCCTGGGTTCAATTCCCAGTTCCAAAAAAAAAGAGGCAGATGTAGGTATGTTTTTTTTTGTGGGGGGGGGCGGGGGGTACTGTGGTTCCTGGAAGCCCTTCTACCTCCGGGCTACACTCCCAGACCTATTTTTACATTTTTATTTGGAAATAGGGTCTCCTAAGCCAGCATGCTCGGCTGGCTTTGAACCTGCGCGATCCTCCTGTCTCTCCCTCCCAAGCGCGGGGATTACAAGCGTGCACCACCACGCCTGGCCTAGGTATGTTTTATAATGCCATTTATTTGTGTATATCATTATATTGCTTTTTCATGATTAACTAAGACTTCCATCATTGGTCATAGAGAAAAGTGATCATTTTGATGAGTTATTTTTAAAATAGAAAAATGCTTTACTCCTCCTCCAAACTAACTTGTACTGACTCCTGCCATATGCCATCTGCTGGTGCTGTAATTGCAAAGGACATGGCTCAGCACTGTAGCCCCCATCAGGAGAGTAAATATTTCAGGTCACAACCTTATTATACCCAAGACAGCAATACATGGTGCCATGGACTTGCACATTTGTCTTTCCACCATTTCTTCATTTTTAAAAATCGTTTCTCCGTTGTTCCCTGTGATGCTGGTGAAGCATCATATGCTGCCTGTTTATGTGCCAGGAGTAGATGCAAGGCTCAGCCTGTTGGCTCTGAACCCAATATTCCTAGACAAAGTGGTTGATTAAAGGGTGCCTGATACCTAAGCAGAGCTTAGCAGTATGTTTATCAAGAGTTGATAGAGACTCTGGGGAAGTAAGTATCACTTATCTTTATTTCTTGGCCTTGTATGTCTGAAGCTGTTGTGAAGAGTTTTCCTGCTAAGCAGATGAAGGCTAATTTTAAGTCAAGTGGAGGAGAGTAAAGATATTGAATCCTGTGCATAAAGACTTTTATTTTCCTTCTCAAATATGAATAATAGATTTCTTACTTCTGCTTGGCTTTGATTTCTGGTTTGCTTAAGTTAGAGTTGGGTTTCTTTCATGTGCTACTGACCAATGGAGACCTTGGTGATAGGACAGGAATCCATGAAGTTATGTGAACATGGTAGAGCCCATGTAAGGATTTCAAACAGAGAAGACCTGAGTGCTCACAGGGCAGACATGGTGGTGTAACCATGTGCTTCCTGTCACCTGCCAGTGGTGCTGACAGGCTGAACTTTGGGCATTTTCTCCTAAGAACCAGTGAATGGAAAGACTGTGAGGGAATGGAGGGAGATAAATAAAGTTTATTTTCACTCTAGTCATTTTTTAGGTATGTATCTTTGTGTAACTTAATACCCTCCTGTGAAGATTCTGTTAAATAATTTAAAGCTCCACAATAATCCTAACACATAAAGGAGTCAAGGTAGTTTGTCATGAGAGGATAGACACTAAAAAGATAGAAAAATACAGAGAAGTAGATCAAAGTCAGGAAATATGTTAAGAAGTAGAGGATATTAAGTCACAGAATGAAAAAAGTCACAGAATGAAAAAAGCAAGCTCTAAGGACACACATTATTGTGACCACTGAAGTTTGCCTTTGAGCCTCCTGATGGTCAAAGAAGAAAGGTGGAAATGGTCATAAAATTCACAATGTCAAAATAAAATATTCATATTATTTTATTTCTGCCAAAGAAGTAAAAAATGTAATAATTTCCTAATGTGGTCTTCACATGGAAGAGTCACTGATGGTATTATATATATTATAACTTATACAAGTTAAATGGTAACAATGAATATTATATTTTTAAGCAAACCTTGTTGATATGTTAGTGGCCATTCTAGAGAAGTAGAATCTATGGACCAGATAAATGGGTAGATGGATTTTGGAGGGTGTGGAAAATGTGGAGAAGCTCCTCATAGATTTCCTTCAACTATCCATAATAATTGGAAAGAATAACAGTACAGCGCTTAAAAGTACTTAATCTTTATGTTCTAATTCCAAAACTCATGTGAGTTTTACCTATATTCTCCCATAGGACTTCCTCCAAAATCTTCTTTTAAACTGAATGTCATGGTTACATATAGAATGTCCCCTGAAGAGCTCATATATTAATGAGTCATGAAGATTTCTATCTCATCAGTAGATAAGTCCATTGGGATTTACCATGGCCTAGATGGTAACCTAGATAGGAGGGGTGAGGCTAGAGAAGGTATGTCCTTGGGAGTGTGGCCTTAGGGATTGTGCTTTTTTCTTCAAATCCTTGCACTAAATCTCTTGCTTCTGGCCTCCATGATGTGAAAGAGCCCTTGCTCTCCTCCTCTCTCTGGTTCCCACCACCATGCCCTAAGCCTCACATGGAATGGACCCAGATTCTAAAATAAAAAAAAAGTAACTGTGAGAAAACAAATATTTCTTCCTCTGAGTTACGTAGTCAGCATTGTTTTGGATTATAGAAGTGAGAATGCTGACTGAGGTCTGGAAGAATCTCCCTGTTATAATGAGTTTGCCATGTTCTGTGGTGCTGTACATGTCTCCAGGCAAAATTACTAGAGAAAGTCCTCTCAGGGACTTTCTCATATGTTGCATACTTGCAGCCAAATTCATGAAAACTCAAAATTATTATTGAAGAGCTATAGGAGCTCTTAAAAAAAGTTTGATGTAAATTCCTTTGGCTTTTAAGATAGTGTCTCTGTTTCTGTACCTTATAAAGGAACCTGGAGAATTTAGTTCTTTGGAAAATCCCTATGAATTTTTTTTACTTGCATCAAATATAAAGGATTCAAATCTATGCAAATAACTGCAGGGACTCAGATCTGCCTCTGGAAACTATTGGTTATATAAAGAGGAGAAAATCAGCCCCAGGACTGTCTTGCTTCAGAAAAATATCACAATCTGTTATCAGGTACCTCTGACTTCAGTGATGTGGAACACAACACTCTTATTGTCTTTACCCTTCACAGCCATGTAATTAAACTTGTCTATGCTGTCTCAATTTCCCTTCTTTCCAATCTCTAAGTAGAGTTTTTCCTTTGCTGATTCTATTTATAAGTGAGGCAGAACTTGAGCATTAACTATTTATGACACATTGTTGTACATGAGTATATGTGTATGTCACACTCATACATGCCTAATATGCATGCATGTATCTGTATATATGCACATATACATATTTGTGTTTAATAGATCTCTCTCTCTCTCTCTCTCTCTCTCTCTCTCTCTCTCTCTCTCTCATGTGGCCTATTTTTTTAATGAAAATATGAGAATAAGGGATTGAGGGAGTTTCTGGAGTCCTTGTTGGGTTTATGAACTGGAGAGGAAAGAAAAGGTTTCTGGAGTTGTTATGCATTCTAAATTAGGGTTACATTGTTGCTCTTTGAGAGATGAAAGTTTAAAAGTTTTCAGGTGCCTCCACTGATGGACCTATATTTCTTCAACCATACCACAGAACAAAGACTGAATCACAAGGGTACCTATATTGCATTTGTTTCTCACAAACATGAGATCCCAATACTTCTTCCTTTCCCAAGTGTGTACTATATATTTGACTTGATTGGTTAAAATGATGTAGGTGGGGCATGAAGTTGAAGGTAATTTTTCCAAACTCAAATTTTCTTATGACATTCTCCAAAATGCAGTACAAGCTGAGCATGGGGGCACACACTTGTAATCCCAGTACTTGGGAGGCTGAGACAGGAGGATCTAGCTAGTGATGCCCTCCTCAACTCAGTGAGACCCTGTTTCAAAATAAAGAATGAAAAGTTGGGCTGAGGGTGTAGGTCAGAGATAGAATGGCCCTGGGGCCAATTCCCAGCACTCTCTACCCCATCCCACCCCCACCCCCCAAAGAAGATGCAATCCATTAGAAACACTGTTTGAAAGTTAAGAAGCAAGAAAGTGAGAAAAGTTGTCCAAGCAGCTTTATGGCTGTGGAGATTTATGAGCAAGCTTTTTTTCTGCCAATTTCTCCATTTCAAAGAAAGGACAAAATAAAAATAGACTAGACATAAGTGTGGAAAGTGGGTGTGAGTATTTTAAGTCAGGAAATAGTTTTTGATGAGTCATTCTTTTGGTTTTGCTTCTGATTTAGATGCAGTCATCAAAATGATCAATATATTATCTGTGTGTGGGGGGGAGTACATACCATGTGTGTTACTGGAAATTTACTTCTGGAGTTATACTCTAGCTCTATGACATTGCCATAGACCTGTCTACCAAGAACTCTGTTGAGTCAGGGAGCTAGATTTTACAGATCTTCAAGAATCATTTTTTTTAAAAAATTGAGGGTAGATTAGAAGTCATGGTATCTTCTTATTTATAGTAGACTATTTCAAGTCAGAAGAAAATCACTATGGATCAATTGTCTATGTTTATATTTCCCTTAAGAAGAATATCTATATATTATAGGTTTTGAATTTGCTTAAGTCTTAAGTTTTCTGTGTAAGGAAGGATACTATGTAAATAATTTAACTGGGAAATGAAAATATTGAAAGAGTTCTTTCTTTGTGTCAGAGAAAGGATAAAAAACTATACTTGAGTGTGGGTATGTGTTTGTGTGCATACAGGCAATCTAAATTAACAGCTTTTAGAGAACTGTGTCTCTAAATATTTAGTACAGAAATCATCTATATCAGCAGGAAGAAGAAACCCAATTGAGGACTGCCTGACATTGTCTAAAAAGGGTTAGCAATCACTTTGTCAAACCAGAGAGAAGGACTGAAATTAAACAGGTATCAAAATTACATACTCCTCAAAAGGGTGACTGGTGCTAGAAAATTGACTACCAGGCAGGAGGTATGAAATTAAACTGCTGTCTGTAATTTGATCTTGTCACTAGGTAACTCCAGTGGTAGTCAACATACTAATAGCAACCAAGGGGTCTGTCTGCTGAGCTCTCAGAGGAAGCCAGCTGACAAGCCATCTGGGTTCTTCAGTAAAAATTCAAGGCCCCTTCCCAGCTTTCAGAGCCCCAGGAGAATATGAAGGATGGCTATTATTTTAGAGCAGTCAAGCTCTTTTTTTTTACTAATTAAAATTAAAAAATAAACCTGTAAAGCATGGTGTAGTATAATAAGTATTCTATTTGGTCTTTTTCCCTGGTTCCTAAAACCCTTGGCATTTCCTGAGTAATAGGAATATTTTCCTGTTATGCATAATGAGCCCCTTTCAGTACATCTTCATTTACCCTAATGAGGTAACTGTTGGTGGGCCCAAGATAACTTCATGATGAGGTACCTCTCAAGTTGAATTCAGTCAATGGTCAATTATTTAATCAATCATGCTTATCTAACAATACCTTTATAAAATTCCTAACAGTGTGGTCCAAAGAGCTTCCAGATCATTGGACAGACTGAAGCTCTAAGAGCCCTCCCTCCATTCTCCCCACACCTTGCCCTATGTGTCTCTTACATTTGGCTGTTCCTAAGTTCTATCCTTTATAATAAACCAGTAATAGTAAGCAAAGCACTTTTCTTAGTTCTATAAGTGGTGTAGTCAATTATGGAAACTGCAGTCCTAAGAAACCCTTGAATTTGTAGCTGTCTGGGAAGAAATGTAGGTAGCTTGGGCACCTCATTTGTGGCTGGCATCTGAAGTGGAGACAGTCTGGTGGTAGTGAGTCCTTAACTTGTGGTTACTGCACTAACTCTGGAGTTTGTATCAGAATTAAATTGTTGGATGACTAGCTGATGTCAGAAAAATACCCCACACATAGAATTAATCAAAGCCACCCATTAGGATAAACTTAGAAAAAGACTTCAGGCAAGTAAGCCAATTAGAATTCATAGTTGCAATGCTCAGCAGTGACCCATCAGTAAAGCTCTCTGCCAGTGAAACACAGCAGGGAAGCCACACCAATGGCTGTTTCTATAGCTGCAAAAACTCCTTTCTTTTGTGTTCCACTTGGGGGAACTTAATTGGTATCTCTTCTGGGGATATAACATATACGGTTTCAAGTGGCTGGGAGCCCCCTCACCCACAGCCTGAGACCACTTTGGAAATTGGAAAGGAATCATTTCTTAGAAGTTTATCCCCCACCTGGCATGGTGGCACACTCTTGTAATCCCCTCGCTTGAGAGGCTGACATAGGAGGATCGCGCAGGTTTGAAACCAGCCTCCACTGGCTTAAGAGACCCTGTTTCCAAATAAAAATATAAAATAGGTCTAGGAGTGTAGGTCCCTGGGTTCCATCCCCAGTACCAAAAAAAAAAGAAGTTTATCAGTTTATCTCTCAATTTAGTCTTCTAGCTTATAGATCTGATACTTTTTGTGATACTTAAATGGGGAAAGATGCATGTGTGCTGAGACTTAGGTAGAAGGCAACCACAGAGGTCCATATTGATGGCTGGAAACACTTGGCAAATGTTCTGACCATGTCTTGTAAAGTGGCCAGCAAAGCTCAGAGGTGCCCAGGACTCGCCCACAGTGCCCAGCAAGTTAGAGGGTGGGCCAGGTACCACTAGAGGTTCTAGTCACTCTTCCTACTGAAGCCCAGGGCCAATTCTTGTGCTGACATCACTGCACTGGACCCTGAAGCCAGATCCTGTTCTGTTTTAATACTAATTAAAATATCTTTATTATAAAACAGATGTTTTATATGGTAAGGGTTATACATAGCACTATAAGAAAAATTCTTTAAAACCTAATAAGCCTGTGATTATCTCTTCTTTGTATAAAGTCATACATGGCTTGATGGCCCCTGTATCTATGTCATTAGGAATATATGTCCCCAAGATATTAATGGTGGGGGAGGGAGAGATAAAAAAAGTTGATTGGCTTACAGTCCATTGGGCACATGGAAGAGAAAGAATAGAGGATTCTGCAAATGTTTGGTCATCACTGATGAGTTTTGCCATAGTCAGTCTGAAAATCAGATTCCCTTTGGCTGTCCTCTCTTTTCACACAGAGGGCATATGTAATCATTGCTAAGGGTGACCAACTGATCTTGTCATTGCATCCAACTCAAGACCAGGTCTAGATATTGCCCTATAAAATACTCTCTCAGATCCAGATATGGCTTCTCTTGGTATGGAAATCAAGAAACAAAAAGATAAATTAGTTGCCTTCCTCTATCACAGCAGTATCCATGGAAGATAATTACAGTAAGTACATTTACTGTCATTCCAGATAATTCCAGTTATTTAGAAAGGAAAAAAATCCAGGTGTGGTAATGCATACCTGCAATCTCAGTACTTGGAAGGTTGAAACAGAAGGATCACAAGTTTAAGGCCAGACTTAGCAAAAGACCTTCAGCAACTTAGCAAGATGCAAAATAAAAAGCCAGACATGGTGGTATATGCTTGTAATCCCCATGCTTGGGAGGTGGAGACAGGATGATTGCTCAGGTTCGAAGCCAGCCATGCTGGCTTAAAAGACCCTGTTTCCAAATTAAAAAGTATAAAATAGGTCTGGGAGTGTAGCCCAGAGGTAGAATGGTTTCCAGGATCCCCAGTACCACCAAAAAAATATATATATATATATATATATATATATATATATATATATATATATATATAAATATATATTTATATATAGTATATATATATTTTGTATGTATATATATATATATTTTGTATATATATATTTAATTGGATTAAATTAGAATTAAATTTTTAAAAAAATTTAAAAATTGGGCAGAGTGGCTCATGTCTGTAATCTGAATACTTGAGTTCAAGGCCAGCCTCAGCAATTTAGTGCTACTCTCAGCAACTTAGTGAGATACTGTTTCCAAGTAAAACATAAAATAAAATAAAGCTCTGGGTATAGCCTGGAGTTACAAGGCTCCTGGGTTCTATCTTCAGTAATAAGTAATGTACACAAAAAAAGAGTGAAGGAGAGAAAACAAGAGAGAGAGAGAGAGAGAGAGAGAGAGAGAGAGAGAGAGAGAGAGAGAGAGAGAGAGTCATTCTCTTTGCAGTCACTGGTTCACCCAATTTCACTCATCCAGGGGTTACTTTTTTTAATCCACTCAGGACTTTTTTTTCTACGATCCCCCTCCCTAAATGGAGTCGGTGGGGGGGGGATGAGTACTGAGTTGGCCTTTATTTTTTAAGAGACTTTTTGATCCAATGAGGCCCCCGCTGGAAAGCAGTCTATTCTCCTGGGTGGGGTTATTCCTTCATTAGGCTGTCTAGTATGAGTTCCTTTGACAGTGTTCTCCAATAGACAATAGCCTGGCCCTTTTCAGGGGTGTCTCCTTTATTTTTCTTGGCCAAAACTAGAGGAGATGGGGGCAGTATTCCCTCCCCCAAAGTTGCACTGTTTCCTCAGTCTACTTTCTGTTTGTGGGAAGTGGAAATCTGAGAAACATTTTAAGTCACAAAGGCTTTCAAGTCCCAGCATCCCATTTCTTTTGGTAATACATTTCCCTTAAGAACTCAATAAGCATCTGGTGATCCATGAATCACTAGCCATGCTGAAATATTTTTGAGGCATGGTTCTCAACTGTACTTTGAGTTGGTTTACCCATCCTTTCTTCTTTCCAAGTGAATGACCATTACCTCGAGGTTCAGTGGAACAATAAGTGGGGAAACCAGTCCTTTCATTTGGTTTTTGTTCTGAGTCATTTTACCCAATTGAAAAGTTAATTTGGGCACTGGGAATAAAGGCCACTGTATATTTCTTCATATTTATTTATCTATTTTTGAAAAGTGGCCATTTCTTCTTCAAGCTCATCTTTCTGGCGGCACTTTGCCATATGCATTCACTGGCAACCTGCCTGCTAACCTACTATAGGTGCAAAGCCACTAAATACATCTCCCGCACACAGCTTAGAACACCACTCTCTTATCCTCTGATGCCCAGATACTTGTTAACTACAGCCCCAAAGCAAATGTAGTGTGTGTGTGTGTGTGTGTGTGTGTGTGTGTGTGTGTGTGTGCGGGCGTGCGCGCACGTGCATCCAAGCATGTGGCAGTCAGCTTTCTCATCTCTGTAACAAAAATACCTGACAAGTACAACTTAGAGGAAGAAAGTTTTACTGGTTCCCGTGGTTTTTCAGAAGTCAGTCCATGGTCAGTTGGCTCATGAAATCATGGCAAAGGAAAAGCAACTCTCAGCTCAAGGCAGCTGGAAACAGAAAGAAAGAGAAAAAGAGGAAGGGAGATGCTCAGGGACAAATCCAGTTCCCAAAGCCATACCTCCAATGACCATGTCCTCCAGCCATGTTCCACCTCCAAACCTGGCTGCATTGCCCAACACATGAGCTTTTTGTGGGACATATTTTTTGTGGTATTGAGGATTGAACCCAAGGCCAATCTACTTCTGATCTACAGAAGTCCTGTTTTTATATTGATTTTGATTATGAAACATGGTCTCACCAAGTTTTTGAGGGCCTTGCTAAATTGCTGAGGCTGGGATTGAACCTGTGATTTTCCTTCTCAGCCTCCCAAGTATGGTGATTATGGATATTTTCCACCACACCCAAGTATTTTTTATTTTAAAAGTAATATTGAGCCAGGCCTGGTGGTGCACACTTGTAATCCCTGTGCTTGGGAGGCAGAGACAGAAGGATCAAGCAGGTTTGAAGCCAGCCTCGCTGGCTTAGGAGACTCTGTTCCAAATAAAAAAATATAAAAAATGGGCCTGGCAGTATAGCCTGGAGGTAGAAGAGTTTCCAGGAACCCCAGTACCATAAAAAAGTAATATTGAGGAAACTTTAAAAATATGCCATGTATGTACATACAAGTTTTTTTTTACCCCAATATTGATGTATGAATATAATACACCAATAAAAAATTAAAAAACACAAAAATATGGTAGTATATAGAAAGAAATAAAATCAAACCACTCACCATTTTACAGCCTGAAGATGACCCCTACTAACATTTTATATTCTTTCTTTTCTTTTTCTGTCTTCTTCTAGGTATCTTGTATCTTTTCTTTTAAGCATCTCCATTTATGTGTAATTGAAAGCTTATGCTATTAGTTATTATTAGTTCTGGTTTTCTTAAAAGTGAGTCATAAACATGATGTATTATTACATAGTTTGTAAAGTGCAATTTTTAAACTGAAGAAAAATTAAATCAATACAACTAGACAGCTAAAGGCTGTGATTCAGTGACATTTAGTACATTCACAATCTTGTGTAACTATCATCTCTTTTGGTTCCTGCTATGATCTGAATATGTCCATCAGAAGTCATAGACTGGAAACTTAGCAACAAAGTTGGAAAGTGGGACCTTTTGGGATGTGTTTATGTCAGAAGGGCTCCTCCCTTAGCATTAGATTCATGCCTCTATGAAAGGGCTCATAAAGGGCTCACAGGAGTTCATTCTCTTTTCTTCTGCCCTCTCGGGACATAGTATTCAGCCCCTTTTTCCCTTTCTGCCTTCTGCCATTTGACAAGGGTAGAAGGCCCTCATCAGTTGCCCACTTTGATCTTAGAATTCCCAGCCTCCATAACTGTGAAAATAAGTTTCTATTCTTTATAAACTACTCAGTCTGTAGTATTATATAATAGAATCAAAGAACTAAATAGGATAGGTTCCAAAAATGTTTATCAATGAAAAGGAAACCATACCCACTAAGTAGGCCTTCTTTGGTCCCATTAAATTTTTAATTTTAAAATAATGTTGAAGGAAACTAAAAAAAAAAAAAAAAATACAAGAGTGCTTAAATACAATGAACCTGTCTTTGTTCTAGTCTTTTCCATGTAGCCTCTTTAGACTCTGTAAACAACCTTGTTGCTTTCCCTCTCTGTTGACTTAGCCATTCTGAGCATTTAATATACATGGATTCATATAATATGTGGCCTTTTGTATATAGTCTGTATTAACTTGCTTAATGTCTTCAAGATTTATATGATAGCAAGTACCTATAATTTATTTTTACAGTTAAATAATACTCCTCTGTATGGATATCACATTTTATTTTTCCTTTTATCAGTTGATGGACATTAGAGTTATTTCTATCTTTCAGCTGCTGTAAATTAAATTGTTATGAACAATCGTGTGCACATTTCTTTCAACTATTTGAATAGACATCTAGATATGGAATTGCTGTACCATGTGGTGGTTCTGTGTTAAACCTTTGGAGGAATTACTGAACTATTTCCCACACCTAATTAGTGTAGGCTAATTTCCAGTGCCTGAGATCACACATATACCACATTGTTTTATATTACCAGTAGCAATTAGTTAGAATTTAAATTTTATTATATCCCTACCAATGCTTGTTATTTCTTGCTTTTTTCATTTTTTCCTTAAATAACCATTAATCATTGTGGTTTTGGCTTACATTTCCAAAATGACTAATAGTGTTTAGCATTTTTTTCATGTGCTTTTTGGATATTTGCATATTTTTGGAAAGATATCTACTTAAGTCCTTTGCTCATTTTCCCCTTTTGTTGAGTTTTATGAGTTCTGTGTATATTCTGGACACTATTCCAGATTTTCACTAATTATCAGATACAATTAATTTCAGATATGTCATTTGCAAATATTGTTTCTCATTCTGTATATTGCCTTTTTACTATAATAACAGTGTTCTCAGAAACACAAATGCCTTTTTTACTTTATAATCATGTTCTTAGGACCATAAAAGTTTAAAAATCTAATCAAGTCCAATATTTTTATTTTTTTTCTTGCCTGTGCTTTTGGTGTCATATCTAAAAACTCATTGCCAACTCCAAGATCACTTATACCATATTTTCTTTTAAAAGTTTCATAGATTTTGTTTTTGCATTTATGCCATTGACTCATAATGTATTTATTGTGTGCTGATGTGAGGCAGAAATGCAAATTTAACTCTTTTGCATGTATGTTTCTAGTTATATCAACACCATTTGTTGAAGAGGCTATTCTTCCCCCATTCAATGATATTTGTGTCCTTATTGAAAATCAGTTGACTATAGAAGTTTGAGCTTGTTTCAAAACTCTATTTTTTACCTATATGGCTGTCATTATGCTAGAACCATGCTGTTTTATTTATAGTCAGCTACACCCTCAGCTCTATTTTTATTCTTTATTTTGAAACAAGATATCACTAAGTTGCAGAGGGCCTCACTAAGTTGCTGAAGCTGGCTGCAACCTTGTGATCCTCACTTCTCAGCCTCCCAAGTACTGGGATTACAATGTGTACTGGTATTCCTGGCTCTCTCTTATATTTTAAAGAAAGAACATGTCCAGTTGGACATTTTTTCTATAATTTATATAAGTCACATACTGATTCTATTTCAAGAATTATTGTAAACAAAGAACATTGTGAAATTCTAAGAGATTTTCATTGCCTTTGATATGAAAGGCCCATCATCAGCCTGGTAAAAACAGGAAAAATGAACTGAGACATACTATCTTATTGATTATACACATTCTATTATTCTGGATTGTCTATACCTATATGAACACTAGAGTCTTCATATTTTATTGTCACTCCTGAAAACGAAGATTGGAATGAGATAATAGGATTCATCCGTAAAAAAGAAAATAAATTTCTCAGACTTCTAATGATTAGATAATATAACATCTATAAATCCCTTTTAACAGAGTTCAGTAACATCTGTTTCTATGGAAATTTTCTCAGTTTCTATTGATACCTTCCAACTATATTCCTTTGCAAGTGTGACAGGGTCAGAGTCCAGGATGTGCAGCAAGAAGACCATTTTAGTCCTCAACTTTAAAGAAAGTTTTTATTTATTTTGATCTCCCTTCACCACCTTGGTATGTGCCCAATGCTGTGAGAAAGTGCCAGACACACTTTCTGATAATGAGCCTGTCTGTCACTTTTAGTATTCAGCCTTTTGTTCTAAGCACAGCACAACTCAAAACAATTAAAATACACTTCACAGAGCCATTTCCCTCATCATTGTGGACATGCCTCCAGAAGTTGTCCTACAGAGTCCTGGATTCCACTGTGCCTCTTAGCAGCCTCTGTTTATGGTGAAATAGAACATATCAAGTATCAAGCACACAGCAGAGTAAACCAGGCATCTCTGAAAATGAGGCATGGGAAATTATTATTTTGATCAGAAATCAGATGCCACAGCAATCACTTCTCCTGCACAATGTATTGACAGATAGAAACACCCTCCCTTAGAAGGAGTTGTTGGGGCAGACTGGGCCCTGGCATTCAAGCTGGGTGGGCTGGGGTTGGGGACATTCAATTTAATTCTCCTCAGCCATCTCTGGTGACTTCAAACTACCTCCTATCACATTCAGAACACTGTTCTTCAAACATTTTTAAAACTCAGCCAAGAGGACATAGCAAGCCTAAACCAACCAATAATAACCAAGGAAATAGAAACAGCAATAAAAATTCTTCCACCAAAGAAAAGCCCAGGCCCAGATGGGTTCCCAGCTGAATTCTACAAAACCGTCAGTGACCAACTAATACCGATACTTCATAACATGTTCCGGGAAATTGAAAGAGATGGAACTCTCCCAAATTCCTTCTATGAGGCCAGTATCACATTAATCCCCAAACCAAATAAAGACACTTCAAGAAAGAAAAACTACAGACCTATATCCTTAATGAACATAGATGCAAAAATTCTAAACAAAATACTAGTTATACGCATTCAAAACTATATCAAGAGAATAATACATCATGACCAAGTCGGCTTCATCCCAGAAAAACAAGGCTGGTTCAACATATGCAAATCAATACATGTTATTCACCACATAAATAGAACCAAGAACAAAAACCACATCATCATAGCAATAGATGCTGAAAAAGCATTCGACATAATCCAACACCCATTTATGTTAAAAACACTGCAAAAAATTGGGATAGAAGGAAAGTACTTCAACATCATTAAGGCAATATACTGTAAACCCACAGCCAACATTATATTGAATGGGGAAACACTGCAAGAATTTCCGCTACAGTCAGGAACAAGACAAGGATGCCCACTATCACCACTCCTTTTCAATATAGTCCTTGAGACTCTTGCTGCAGCAATCAGACAAGAGAAGGAAATCAAAGGAATTCACATAGGAAGAGAGGAATTAAAATTATCCTTATTTGCAGATGACATGATCCTTTATCTGGAAGATGCAAAAAACTCAACCAAAAGACTTCTGGAGCTGATTGACAAATTCAGAAAAGTTGCAGGTTACAAAACCAACCTAAAGAAATCAGTGGCATTTCTTTATGCCAACAATGAATCCACAATGAAAGAAACAAAGAAAACAATTCCATTTATTATAACCTCAAAACCAATAAAATACCTAGGAATAAACCTAACACAAGATGTAAAAGACCTCTACAACAAAAACTATAAAACATTAAAGAAAGGAATTGAAGAAGACCTTGGAAGATGGAAAGATCTCCCGTGCTCATGGATAGGCAGAATAAATATCATCAAAATGGCCATTCTGCCAAAATTGATCTATAGGTTCAATGCAATTCCCATTAAAATACCAATGACATTCTTCAGAGACCTAGAAAAATCAATCATGAACTTCATATGGAGAAAGAAAAGACCTAGAATAGCCAAAGCAATTCTCAACAATAAGAAACATGCAGGAGGCATCACAATCCCAGACTTCAAACTATACTATAGAGCAATAGTAGTAAAAAACAGCATGGTACTGGCACAAAAACAGATATACTGACCAGTGGATCAGAATAGAAGATACAGAAACAAACCCACACATCTTTAGTCAATTAATCTTTGACAAAGGGGCCAAACTCATACTCTGGAGAAAAGACAGCCTTTTCAACAAGTGGTGCTGGGAGAACTGGCTAACCATTTGTAAAAAGATGAATCTAAACCCCTATATCTCACCAAACACCGGAATCAACTCAAGATGAATCAAAGATTTAGAAATTAGACCTGAGACTGTGAAATTAGTAGAGGAGAGCATAGGTTCAACACTACAACATATTGCCACAGGCAGTAACTTTCTCAACAAAACCTCCAAAGCTCAGGAAATTAAAGCAAGAATAAACAAGTGGGATAACATCAAACTAAAAAGTTTCTTCTCATCAAAGGAAACTATCAATAACCTAAAGAGGAAGCCTACAGAATGGGAAAGGATCTTTACCAGCCACCATTCTGATAGGGGGCTAATATCCAGAATATACAAAAAGCTCAAAAGACTCTACACTAGCAAAACAAACAACCCAATCAAGAAATGGGCAAATGAACTAAATAGACACTTCACAAAAGAAGAGATACAAAGGGCCAATAGATGCATGAAAAGATGTTCTTCATCACTGGCCATCAGGGAGATGCAAATCAAAATTACACTGAGATTCCATCTAACCCCAGTCAGAGTGGCAAGCATAAAGAAATCAAACAACAACAAATGCTGGTGAGGATGTGGGGAAAGAGGAACTCTTTTACATTGTTGGTGGGAATGCAAACTAGTTCAACCACTATGGAGATCTGTGTGGAGATTCCTAAGAAAACTGGGAATAGATCCACCATATGATCCAGCTATACCACTCCTGGGTATCTTTCCAAATGGGTTGAATTCAGAGAAATACAGCAACATATGCATACCTATGTTCATACCAGCACAATTTGTAATAGCCAAAATATGTAACCAACCCAGACCACCATCAACAGATGAATGGATAGCAAAACTTTGGGAAATACACACAATGGACTTCTATTCAGCCATAAAGAAGAAAAAAATTATATCATTTGCAAGAAGATGGAAAGCCCTAGAGAACATTATGTTAAGTCAGATCAACCAAGCACAGAAGGAGAAGATACATATGTTTCCTCTAATATGCCCAAACTAGGAAACACAAAGGATACCAGTGGGACTCCAGAAAATGGAGGGGAAATAATAGCTAAGTTTGAATGGGAAGATAGGAGAGGAGGAAGGCTGATCTTGAATAATGAGGGTCTACACCTGAACATGTGTACAATTATGAATTATACATGGTTAACCTGGACAACCATTGGTGGGAGGGGGGAAGGAAAAACGGGGGCATGGGGGAGAGGGCACCAAATATAGTTTAAATGTATACTATTTATGTTCAATAAAAAATTGTTAAAAAATTTGTTTTTTGTGAAATAATTTTTTGAACCAACTTCCATATTATAGATGATAAATTTTAAAAATTAACATCAATTTCTTTTCATAATATTTTAAATAAACATAGGGACCAAGAGCAAATTTAATATTCTAAACACCAAATGGGACACTATGCTGAGATCTACTAAATCAAATCTACAACACTTAGAGTAGCAACCCTAAATTTGAAGAGCACTGAGTGTCCACAAGTTTCTACTAGCAGCTCACCCTTTCAAAGGAAAATTATCACAGTAGGCTTCAGTCTCCCCAGTGATACTTTTTGCATATTTCCATTTTGTGCTTTCACAGCAATTTTTAAGGTACTTTAAATAATATAGGATGTTGTAGAAAGTGTTCACTCCCATTTTTTTGTTTTTGTTTTTGTTTTTTTCTAGAAGATTTTCTGGGCATCTGAGCGAATGTGGTAGGTAGCAGGAGGGAATCTAACTCGCTATCCCTTTCATCCTTTTCCATTAGCTGGAATATTTGCACAGGTTCAAAATTAAACAAGAGAAGAAACTAAGCCAAAATTACTTTTGTTCCTCTTATTGACCTACCTTCTGATCAAAACAGAGCATGTCTGGAATGTAAAACAGAAAGTCTTTTTACATAAGAGAAAATAGTAAATGGAAGAGATAAATATTACTAGCAGTGAGAAAGTACTAGAAAGTTTTGCAAAGTTGTTAGAGCCTTCTGTAGCTTTTAAACTATTGAAAGACAATAAAATCTTCAAATAATTCCTCTTTGACTGCACAATGCTGTATGCTACTGTGGCTTCATGTTGAAATTCTTAAGCAAATACAGTAGTTAAAAACATTTCTCTGAGTTCTTTAGTGTGCTTTACTTTTAATGTATATTTTACTTTCAACTATAATTCTTCTATTTTTATTGTGACCTTTTATCCTATTCTCTGTGTTCTTCCTCTACTCTAATTGCTTCTGCATCTCAGCACTCTGTGGTTGACATGGGATGATCAAGGCTGCTGGATTTTCTATTACTTTGTTTTGTCTTTTTGTACTTTTTAACAAGTTGCCTTTCCACCTCCCGAAATCTATCCTGCCTACCATGAAAAATACATTAAGAAATTTACCATAGACCAAGCCTGTGTTCTCCCCCAAAACTGTCTTAAGATATTTGTTCTACTGAATTTTTTCTTATATATCTACTTTAAAAACAGTGGGTCTTTGTCACGTATATTTGCCACATCTGTAATACCAGTACTTAGAAGGCTGAGACAGGAGGATCACAGGTTCAAAGATAGCCTCAGCAGCATAATAATATTCTCAGCAACCTAATGGGACCCTATTTCAAAACAAAACATGTAAAAGGGGCTGAGGGTATGGTTAAAAGGTAGAACATTCTTGGGTTCAATCCCCAGTATGAAAAAAATATGGATCATTTGGTGGGTTTTTTTTTTTTGTATGAGTGTTTTATGTTTTGTTTCATTATTGGCACTGGGGATTAAACCAGGGAAATTTTATTTCAAATTATACCTACATCCCTATTTTATTTTATTATTTCAAAACAGGATCTTGCCGGGCGTGGTGGCGCATGCTTGTAATCCCCGCACTTGGGAGGCTGAGACAGGAGGATCACACAGGTTCAAAGTCAACTTCAGCTGGCTTAAGAGAGAGAGACCCTGTTTCCAAATAAAATATAAAATAGGTCTAAGAGTGTAGCCTGGAGGTAGAAGGCCCCTGGGTTCCATCCCCAGTACCACCACCACCACCACCACCACCACCACAACAACAACAACAACAACAAACAAAAAAAAAAAAACCAGGATCTTGCTAAGTTTCTTTCATTATCCTCAAACCTATGATACTTCTGTATTAACCTCCTAAATACTGTAATTACAGGTCCATGCCATCATGCCACGCTAACAGCAGTTTATGTTTTTTTGTTAGCAGTTTATGTTTATAGAAAATAAGCAGAAAGCATAGCACTCCCATATATCCTATAATAAGAGCCCTAATTTACCCCAGCCTCCCCTTTTATTAACATCTATCATGAGTATGGTATATTTGTTATAGTTTATGAGCCAATGTTAACACATTGTAATTAGCCAAAGCCAATAATTTACTGTATTCTTTAGCTTTTGACATTATATGTAACTTGACACATAGCCACCATTATAACATTATATAGGATGGCATGCCCTCATTGCTCTAAAAAACCCATGTTCCATCTAGTTGAGCCCCTATCAACGAGATATTTTCAAATTTTCACTTAGCGATACACATTTATGGTTCTTCTGTTTTTTTTTTTTTTATGGCCCAATGCTCATCCATCTCTCTTTCTCTTTTGACTTTGTCTTTTCCATTGAATGAATGTACCACAATTAGTTTACTCATTGTAGCCTCTTTTAAGTATCAAATCTTAGCAATCTTTACCTTTAATACAGACAAAAATTAATTTTTTGTGTTAGAATCACAGCATATTTATATTAATGCCTATGAAAAAGCCCTGGTTTTTTGCAGAGTTCTGCAATAAACAACCAAGAACCATCAATACATCAGTATTCTTCACATTTTTTCCCATTGAAAGTCACTTGAGAAAACTTCATCTGTATATCAGCAAAGTATTTTGCATTCTAGAGAATTCTCTGATTCTTGGTCAAGGCCTTCATCTATCACGTATCATGCAAGACAGGGAACATTCCTATGGTTTTCCTTTAATAAACTCTTTAAGAAAAAAGTCAGAAAAATATAGAAAAGCACTTGATTTTTTTTTTTGGTGGTACTGGAGTTTCTGGAAACCCTTCTACTTCTCCCAAGCATGGGGATTACAAGCATGTGCCACCATGCCCGGCTGATTTTTAAGTGTATATCAGTGCTTATGTGTACACCTTATATGTTGTCTGCCATTCTCCATGCATTTGGAATATGATCTCCCCATCAGCATATAGCTGGATGGCATCCAGGAGAACACCAGGGGCAGCTCCTTTCTCTATTTCACCCTTTGGTGGACTTTACTGATAGGTAAGAAGACCGAAACAATCTCAATGGTTCAATTAGGCTAGTTTGTCTCAGGCTAACCAAGACAGTGCTGTTTCAGTAAGTCTGGATTAAAATGGAAAGCACATCATTGTGGGGAACAAACTTTAAGTCCCTGTAAGGTTTTTCCTGTTTTCCATTTCTTCCTTCTTCCCAGAATCTATCAGTTTCTTCCCTTAATGCAAGTAAATTAAATGGACTCTTCACAAAAAAGAAATTCAAATGCTGAATAAATGCACGAAAAAAAATGCTCAACATCATTGGCAATCCGAGAGATGCAAATCAAAACTATCCTGAGATTTCACCTAACTCCAACTAGAATGTCATTCATTAAAAATACAACAACAAATGCTTGTGAGGATTTGGAGAAGTGATAACTCTAAAACATTATTGGTGGGATTGCAAATTAGGGCAATCACTTTGGAAAACAGTATGGAGAATCCTCAGAAGAATGGGAACAAATTTACCATTTGATCCAGCAATACTACTTCTGGGTTTCTTCCCAAAAGAAAGGAAACCAAACCACCAAACTAATACATGCATATCTATGTTCATAGCAGCACAATTCACCATTGCCAAGATGTCCATCAACAGATGAATGGATTACAAAACTGTGGGATATGTACTCAATGGAAATTTACTCAGCCATAAAGAAAAACACAATTACATCATTTACAGGGAAATGAATGGAACTGGAGGGCATTATGCTAAGTGAGATTAGTCAGTCACAAAAAAGAAGAAATCTGATGCTTTCCCTAATTGTGAAAGCTAATGAGAAATGAGTCATAGGAGGAACTCTAGATGAAAAAGGAAATCCTATAGAGGAGCAAACAAGATGACCTAAATGAGTGGATGGAAGGGGGGGGAGAAGAAAATTATCTAAAACACACAATGTACTTAAACATATCAAAGTCAACCACTAAGCCAAGCATGGGAAG
Organism: Muscardinus avellanarius; assembly: GCF_963383645.1. NCBI lineage: Eukaryota > Metazoa > Chordata > Mammalia > Rodentia > Gliridae > Muscardinus > Muscardinus avellanarius. The sequence continues at coordinate 43,120,811 of NC_137801.1, read as the reverse complement.
GAGGTATGGGGAGGGAATGGGGTGGGGATTGGGTAGGGGCTAAATGGGTGATATGTACATATATGTCCACACAAGTTTTTTATCCCAATATGATGCACCAATAAAAAATAGAAAACTAATGTTAATAAAAGAAGAAACTGAATGCTTTCTCTAATATGTAAAAGCTAAGGAAAAATGGACAACAGGAGGAACTCTAGATGAAGAAGGAGATACTAGAGAGGAGCAAATAAGGTGACCTAAGTGAGGGGATGGGAGATGGGAACAGGGACACACATGATATACTTAAACATATCAAAGTCAATCACTAAGCGTAGCATGGGAAGTAGGGATGGGGAGGGAATAGGGTAGGGATTAGGTAAGGACTAATTGGGTGATGTGTGAAAGTATGTCTATACAAGTCTTTTATCCCATTAATTTGTATGACTACAGTGTGCACCAATAAAAAAATTTTAAAAAGAAAATTCAATAAGCTTATTAGAATAGAGTTTTTTGTGTAGTGGTGGATATAAAAATCAATCTTGCTCAAATAGAGTCTGATTTATTTACCCAAGTAGGTAAATTAGGAATGATCAACCTGAACTTAATCTCTGGTTAGTGAAGGTTTGCTGAGGACCCAGAAATTTTAGCCTCAAAGAATTTACAGAATTTACAGAATTGATGTGTTCAGTGCAAGTAGATTAGCACCTATTTTATGAAACAGGAATACTTAGAGTGCAAAGGCTGGTAGGAGTGGACTTATTCATTGGAAGGTCCTGAAGCATCAGTATCATGAAGACTGAAGCAGGCAATGGGCCTGCACTTCTGTATGGTAAAATCTATAAAGGCAAGAAGGGCCCATTATGAGCGTGTCTGATTGTTACTACTGTCCCTGACTGTGTTCTACTGTTTTCTACATTACAAACATTTGGATTCTTTCTCACTGACTCCCTCCTTAAACCTATTATTTCCTTTTCTCTTCTCTCTGTCTCTCTTCTTAAACTGGCTTCTTAAGAACTTAAGATTTTATGTGTCAAATATATTGAATGATTTTGTATCACCTGTTATACTCTTTGAATATATGTAAAGTTGTTCCATTTCTCATAATACTGACTTGAATATATCCAGGATGCTTGTAATCCCATTACTTGGGAGGCTGATACAGGAGGATCGTGTAGATTCAAAGCCAGCCTCAGCTACTTAGTGAGGCGCTTAGCAACTTAGTGAGACCCTGTTTCCAAATAAAATGTAAAATAGGTGTGGAAGTAAAGGGCCCTGTGTTCCATCCCCAGCACCACACACACACACACACACACACACACACACACACACACACACACACTCACACACAAATAATACTGACTTGAATTGTTTTGTATATATGTAGAGGTATCATGCTAAGTTTTTGAGGCAGAAGAATGTCTATTTTTATTCACTAAGTGTCTGTAACAATGCCTGGGACATAGAGCCTCTACAGTAAAGATTTCAGGCCCCAAAGTCTGAGGTTTGTATCATCTAATGTATCTGTGACAATGAAAATTTCCTGTATTTAATTTTTTTTTTTGTGTGTGTGTGTGTGTGTATGGTACTGGGGATTGAATCCAGGGGCATTCTACTGCCTAGATACACCCCCAGCTGATTTTTAATTCTTTATTTTAAAATAGGGCCTCATTAAGTTGTGGAGGGCCTCGCTAAGTAGCTGAGGCTGGCTGTGAACCTGCAATTATTCTGTCTCGGCCTTTCAAGTACTGGAATTACAAACGTGAGCCACCACACTTGGTTTCATTGTATTTTAAAATATATCTCTTCACCTAAAACATAGGATTGATGATCATATTTCCAAATTTATTTGAAATTAAGAAGAAATAAAAATGAAAATAATAAAAACCATGAAATATTTTAAGTGTTATAGGTTATCATTTATTGCATGTCAGTCCAAAATTCATAGGAGAATGGCATGGAAGAGGTTCTGTACAACCTTTCCAATTAATTGCATTTGTAAACATTGGAGGTTTGTTCAAGCTCCATAATTTCACATTTCAGGACAATTTAATTTTATCAAATTCAAGGTTTGAAATATCTTTGATATTCTCATTTGGACTGAAAATTCTGAATCTGTTCCTTTTTTTCCCCTACCACTCTCTTTCCTCCTGACTGTGAACCTTAGTGCTCACAGAAAAAGTTAAACTCTTCCTACCAACTGGACATACAGGGCAAGGTCTCAGAGTTATTTATAAAATGTATCATTTATGTGGCACTCAGCTCAGGGCTGCATAAATACAATCTGGAAACCTCAAATTCTAACCCAGTAGCACTCCTGTTCCCATATTCATTGAAAGACTCTTCCACAAAGTGAATGTAAAATGCCACTGTCCTGGTAAAAGGCTACATGGCTGATGTGAAAGGTCAAGAAAATACATACCCATGAGCCAGGTCCTCTGGGCTAAAGACTGCAGGGAACCAGCCTCAGAATGCCCTTTTAGTGTGTGGTGTGGAGGTGGGGAGGGGGTATAAAGTGTCTCTAAATGAAAGGAGATTAGAAACTTGACTACCATAGTATACTATCATTTCTAGACTGTTAAAGGAATTTAGGGAGAAGTAGAGAAAGATAGAAGAGGTCAAGATTTCTAGAACATTCACTGACCCAAGACCACAGATTAATGGGAAAGCACTACTGTGAACACTAAACAACACTGGGACAGATGGACTGCTGTTGAGTGGGGTGGTCTGGAAGGACTAGGAAAGGAATGAAGGTGAATCCTCAGCCTACTCACTCCCTCACTCTGCCCTGCTCAGGACCACTTGGAAGGGAACCTTCTTGAGACCAAAGTGCTATCTTCATGTACTACCCTAGGAAATTGCATACAATAGGTTACATAGTGGTAGACTGCATTTCCTAAGTCAGTGGTTGTCTTTTCTCTTGCTAACAAATGTTATCAAAGTTATTGTTGGTTAGGGAATCTCACCAGCCATAGCAAAGATAAGTCAAGATACAGAACAATGTGACTAATCCCAAAGTTCCAGCATCTCACACAACATCTAACATGTAAGTTGCTGCCTTATGTAAAGAGGGGAAAGTTATTGTATTTTATAAAAAATATGTATTTGCAGTAATGGAGATTAAACCCAGGGGCATTCTAACTCTGAGTTACACCCTTACCCTATTTTTATTCTTTATTTTGAAACAGGGACTCACTAAGTAGTTGAGGCTGTTCATAAACCTGTGATCCTCCTGTCTCAACCTCCCACGCACTGTCATTACAAGCACGCACCACCATACCCGGCAATTTTTTTTTAACAATGGCTTAAATATGTCCAGTTAAGTTTGAGCTTCAGATAAACAACAAATAATTTTAATATAACTAGGTGTCACATAGCCCATTTAGATTTGAATTTCCTACAATACGTATTTTTTAACAAAATTTTTATTGAACATAAATGGTATACATTTAAACTATATTTGGTGCTCTCTCCTCCCCGCCCCCATTTTCCCTTCCCCCTCCCACCAATGGTTGTCCAGGTTAACCATGTCTTATTCATAATTTTACACATATTCAGATGTAGACCCTCATTAATCAAGATCAGCCTTCCTCCTCTCCTATCTTTCCATTCAAACTTTGCTGGTATTTCCCCTCCATTATCTGGAGTCCCACTGGTATCCTTTGTGTTTCCTAGTTTGGGCATATTAGAGGAAACATATGTACCTTCTCCTTCTGTGCTTGGCTGATCTCACTTAACATAATGTTCTACAGGGCTTTCCATCTTCTTGCAAATGATATAATTTTTTTCTTCTTTATGGCTGAATAGAAGTCCATGGTGTGTATAACCCAAAGTTTTGCTATCCATTCATCTGTTGTACAATAGATATTTTTCAGCACAGATAAGTGGACTTTGGAAAGAATTTTTAGAAGAATTAGAAAAGGAAATAAAATTGTCACAGTCACCAGGAATGTAATAGTTCAATTTAAGCTAATGGAAAACAGTAAATACTTTTTAATCCCTAAGTGTTTTTGATTGTGTTTTAACCCCCAAATTTCCAATCACTTTTCTGTGTTTAGTATGAGTGCTTTAATTTAATGAAAATAAATTCCAATGTTAGATCTAGAATGTCTATCTTGAAAAAAATAGCCAATAAGAAATTTATTCTCATTCAGGTTTATTTTTTATAAATTTTTATTGGTGCATTGTAGTCATACTTCTTAATAGGATAAAAAAAATCTTGAGATATACATGCACACATCACCCAATCAGCCTTTACCCAATTCCTAACCCCTATCTTCCCCCTCCCTCCTTCCCATGATTGGTTTCCTGATTAACTTTGATATGTTTGTTTAAGTACATCATTTGCTTTAAAGAATTTTCCTCTTCTCCCCTCCCATCCCCTCTGATTGGTCACTTTAATTGCTCCTCTATAGGATCTCTTCTTCATTTAGAGTTCCTCCTGTTACCCATTTCTCCCTAGTTTTTCCACATTAGGGAAAGCGTCTGATTTTTAATATTTTGTGACATTTCATTGCAGATGCCATAATTTTGTTCTCCTTTATGGCTGGACAAATTCCACTGTGTACACATCCCAGAGTTTTGTAATCCACTCATCTGTTTAAGGACATCTTGGCTGGTTTCACATTATGGCAATGGTCAATTGTGCATCTATGAACATGGTTGCTCTTGCATTAGTCTGGTATTTTGGTTTTTATTCTTTTTGGTAGATACCCAGAGGTGGTATTGCTGGGTCATATGGTAAGTTTGTTTTCCTTCTTCTGAGAACCTTCTATACTGTTTTCCAAAGTGATTGTATTATGCTTTTTTTTTTTTTTTTTTGGTGTTCAACTCCAACATTTTTTTACTTTATTTTTTATACATTTACTTATTTTCAGAAAAAAATCTCTCCTAACATGAAATATGAACTCTAAACACTCAATTCAATCTCAGAAAAGAACACAGCTAGAAGATGTACAATTTCTGATTTCAAACCTTATAAAGCTACAAAAATCGAAACAGTATAGTACTGCTGAAAAGGCAGATACATAAAACAGTGGAGTAAAATAAAAGGCGTAGAAATAAATTCTTCCATATATGGCCAAGCTATTTTTGATAAGGTTTCCAAGAACATTTGGTGAAGGAAATAATAATCTTTTCTCTAAATATTGTTGAAAAATAACAATTACATGAAAAGACATAAAATTGGACCCTTACCTAACACCATGTACAAATATTAACTCAAAATAGATATAAGACCTAAATCTAAATCTTAAGAATATAAACCTTTAGAAGAAAGCCTTCATGATAAGACTTCATGATATTGAAATTGGCAGTGATTTCTTAGATATGATTCCAAAGGCACAGGCAACAAATGAATAAACAAACTTCATAAAAGATAAAAAATATAGTACATTCAAAGACAATGCAAACAGAATTAAAAGTTACTGAAAGAATGGAATAAAATATTTCCAAATGCTATATTTGAAGGTGTATTAATATTCCAAATAGAAACCCTAAATTAGCAACAATAAAAGCAAACAATACAATTTAGAAATAGGTAGCTGGGTGTGGTGATGCATGGTTGTAATCCCCGCGCTTGGGAGGCAGAGACAGGAGGATCACACAGGTTCAACGCCAGCCACATGCGCTGGTGTAAGAGACCCTGTTTCCAAATTTAAAAAGTATAAAAATAGGTCTGGGAGTGTAGCCCAGAGGTAGAAGGGCTTCCAGGAACCCCAATACCACCAAAAAAAAACCCTAATTTAGAAATATGTAAAAGACTAAAATAGGTAATGAATCTCCAAAGATTTTATATGAATATCACTCATCATTATCATAATATAACTAATTATTAAGGAAATACAAATAAAAACTATAGTGAAATACTACTTCACATTTTTTAGGATGGCTACTTAACATGAATTAACTTGTTCCAGCCCGTTACCTTGAATTTGTTACTATTTTGACTTGTAAAGTGTGTTTCTTGTGAGCAGCAGATGGATGGATTCTGGTTTTTAATCCATTTTGCCACTTTTTGTCTTTTTATTGGGGAATTGAGGCCATTACATTCAGTGTGATTTTTGAGAGATAACTTTTAATCCATAACATGTTAAGATTTTATTTCTGTTTGAAATACTTTTTTATTCTTCTTTGCTTAGTTGTCTGCGGATGGAAAATCTTGTTTCTCTGGTTCTAGTGTGTAGTGCTGGTTTTTTGTTTTTTTGATTTTTTTTTGTTTGTTTTTTGTTTTTTGTGGTACTGAGGTTCCTGGAAGCCCTTCTACTTCTGGGCTACACTCCCAGACCTATTTTATAGTTTTATTTGGAAACAGGGTCTCCTAAGCCAGCGAGGCTGGCTTCGAACCTGTGGGATCCTCCTGTCTCTGCCTCCCAAGAGCAGGGATTACAAGCATGCACTACCATGCCGGGCTAGTGCTGGTTTTGAAGACATAAATTCCTTCAGTTTCTGTTTGTCATGGAAGCTTCTTATTTCCCCATTGAATTTGATAGATAGTTTTTCTGGGTAGGAAATTTTTGGCTGGACGTTGTCTTCTTTCAGAGTTTGGAATATGTTATTCCAAGCCCTTCTGACTTTCATGACTTCGTTTGGGAAGTCTGGAGTGATTTTAATTGGTTTGCTTCTGAATATAACTTGGCCTTTTATTTTTGTTGCCTTTAAAATTATCTGCTTGGCTTCTACATTGGTCATTTTGACAATTATGTGGTGTGGGGAACCATTTCTCTGATCCTGTCTAAAGGGAGTTATATAAGTTTCCTGTACCTGTGTATCTACCTCTTTCTCGATGTTTGGGTAATTTTCTGCTATTACTTCCTTGAAGAGATTATTGACCCCTTTGGTTTCACCTTCTTTTCCCTCCTCTATTCTGATTATTCTTAGTTTACTTCTCTTAAAATTGGCCCACATATCTTCAATGTCAGATTTCTGCTGTCTGATTTTTTTCTAAGTTATAAATTATGCGTTCATTTTTGGAGTGATCATCTTCTAGGAGCGAGATTCTATTCTCCATGTGGTCTAATTGATTGTTTATACTTTAACTGATGCCTTTACTTCAATTATTGCATCCTTTATTTCTTTTAGACTCTCTCTAAATTCTTTTTGAAAGTCCTGTATTATTTCTACAGTTATATTCCTGATTTGATCTTCTGGAGATCTCTGAATTTCTGTGGTATCAGGTTCTGATAATATGGGAATGTGGGTATTTATTGCTTTCTTGTTGTTCCTCTTTCCCATTTCAGAAGTTTGTGCCTTCTCTGGGTTCTTCCCCAGGTCACCATGACTTCACTTAGGGTGCTCTGAATCTGGAGTTTGTGGTAATCTCAGCCACCACTACTCCTTTACTGGGTTGTATCATAAAGTCTCAGACCCAGGGAGTTAATCGAGACTGTGCAAGACTGTGGGGGTGCCGGGCTGGGCATCTTCCCACAGAGAGCTGCAACTAGGATATGGTATCACTGCCACCTCTACTCCTTCACTGGGTTGATGTGCATAATTTCAAACCCAGAGGGATTATCAAAGCTGCACAACTCCCTGGGCATGCAGTGCTGGGATTGCTCCTGTAGGTGCTGCAATTTCACTTATGATTATTGTGCGCACCAATCTGGAGCTGTCATGGCCCTGGTGAAGTTATCAGCACTGCTGGCAATATGGAGCCACTGCCTCACCCTTGGCTGTGAGGCTGCCATATTTCTTTTCTGGTTTTGAGCTCTGTTCTGAGTCCCTGGAAGGCGGGATGAGCTTGGCCACTGGGAGTTTTAGACGTTCTTTGCACAGGAAAAACTGCTGAATTACACCTGAATGATTCACAGCAGCTCACTTCAGCTCCTTGTTTACCTTTCTTCTCTGGAGCCGGGTGCTGTGTGGGAAGATGGCCCCAGCATGGCTCTGCCGCCACATTGCAGACTGTTTTCTTTTCTGGTCTCTGGTTGTTTTTCTAGACCTCTTTTCTCTGTCCCTTTTGTTTACATTTTTTATTTTTCTGCTGATAGTGTGTTCTAGCTATGAAAAATGCTGATTTTGTAGCAATAGAGATCGAGTGTTAGCAGGACTCGTAAACAGTGCTTTTCTTGGTTGCCATCTTCTTAGGTTTATTTTATTTGCCTTCTCTGCACTTGTTAAGATCTCTTGTGTTTATGTGAACATGATAAGGGGAAAAACTGCATTTCTGTTTTTATCTGGAACCAGCCAAATATTTAGTTGCCTAATGTCGTTTTCTCCCTGTCTTCCCAGATTGAAATCTGGGCCTTTTAAATCCAGAGCAATGTCTATTGCCCATTCTTCTTTTAGATTGGACTGATTTCTAATTTATGCTTCTTCTTTTCTGAAGTAGTTCCTTGCCAACTGCTTCTGCTTTCTTACCTACTATAAACTTCAGCTGGCTCTTGCCTTGTTTGAAGTCTCCTTCTAGGGTGATAAGCCGAAAAGTCTCAGTGTAATAGCTTGCAAGCAGAGCAGCCAGACACCTGAATAGCAACCCTGATGCTCCCTCTCCTGCAGAGTTGTTAGGAAAGGATCAATCTAGCATATAAGAGCAGGCACAGATAAATTGCTAAACACTCCAATACAGTGATGGCATACATCTCTGAAATGAGAACCTTGAAAATCAATAAGAATTGAAATTGAAAAAGGAAGAATTATAGCTGTCACAATGCAGAATCTTGGTAGGAGATCTGAGCAGAAGTCCATTTTGGCTTCTCTGATGCCTAGGAGCATCATCTGTTAAGAAAAGTTGTCTCTCAGATGACCTTCATTATATCTATTTGAAAGCATTGAATCTCAGCCCAGGGACTGGATCTTTCTACAAAGTCATAATTGTACTTACAGATTATGTCAAGCTCAAGTGTTAGGGCCTTTTCCTGCAGTGAGAGAAGGAACCCCAAGTATAAATTACAAGCTGCTGTTCAGAGGCTCTTGTGAGGATGGTTCCTGGATAGAATGTGTCCAGCTTAGGCTAAAATGACTTTATTTTACAATTTATCCTATCATTTATTTTTTTATTCCATTTTTGTGGTACTGAAGATGGAACCCAAGGGCCTTCTATCTCCAGACTATGACTCCAGACATATTTTATTTGGAAACATATTCTTGCTAAGTTTCTGAGAGCCTCACTAAATTGCTGAGGCTGGCCTCAAACCTGAAATCCTCCTGTCTCAAATTCCCAAGTACTGGGAGTACAAGAATGTTCCACTACACCCAGCTATCCTATCATTTTCTGAAATTTGAAATCCTGTGATACAAGGAAGCTATGACTATCATGAATGGTAGTCATTTATTGCACTACATGTGTCTGGCATTGTATATATATATATACACACACATACTGTTAATAACTAGCTTTTTGTATGTGTGTTTATGGTGCTGGGGATGGAACCCAGGGGCTTTATACCTCTGGGCTACAATCCCAGACCTATTTTTTTATATTTTATTTGGAAACAGGACTGAACTAAGTTGCTGAGAGCCTCACTAAGTTGCTGAGGCTGTCTTTTAACTGGTGTGATCCTCCTCTCTCAGCCTCCCAAGTACCAGGATTACAAGCATGCACCACTACACCAGGCTTAACTAACTTTTTCATGTATATTCAACAGAGATTGTGCATTGCATTGTGAAAACATAATGAACCCCCTTTGTAGTACTACTATGATTATATTTTACAAGGAAATTGAGACTTCATAGAGGTGTAGCACCTTGCACAGTGTCACACTTTAGTGAGGAGGAAAGATGGACATAAATCTCATTTTGGTTCCAGAAGTTTTCTTCCTTCAGTCCTATTTTACTTCTGACCTCTGCATTTTAGCACATCTAGCAGCTGACAGCTCGACTTGCTTTGAGGTTTTTTTTTTTTCCTCTGACTCTGACTCTTCCTAGGATATGCAGATCCCTCCTCTCCCCAAAAAATTGTACTATGCCTTTTCTCCTGCCCCAGTCTATTTCAACTATAATTTTTCCTATGTTATGTTTCTTTTTTCATCAAAGTAGCAGTAAAGGTATTTGGAAATTGGTAAGAAGTGTTACCATGCAATTAAGAATTGGTGTGTCTTGTTTGTTTCTTTTACTAACATGCAACCCATAGCAAAGTAGTCACTGTGTGTGCAGTGCTGAAAGCAAGTTTTAAACCTCATCCTCGCCAGGTGTGGTGGCACATGCTTGTAATCTCCACGCTTGGGAGGCAGAAACAGGAGGATCACACAGGTTCAAAGTCAGCCACACTGGCTTAAGAGACCCTGTTTCCAATTAAAAATATAAAATAGGTCTGGGAGTGTAGCCCAGAGGTAGAAGGGCTTCCAGGAACCCCAGTACCACCACCAAAAAAACCACCTCATCCTCCTGTAAGGATTAAAACAAAAGTCTTCTGTCTTAGAGACTTGCTGGGAATGCAAAAGGCATTAAGGCAGAGTGGGGAAAGATCTGTCACAAACCACAGGGATTGGAGGCTTCTCATGCCTCTCAGGCATGAGATGAACTTGGAAATAGGCAGCTTCAGTCCTTGCATAGTTCCTTTTGTGGATCCTTTTTTCCTAATAATTCTTTTTTTAATTGTGTTAGAACAATGTATAAATGTGCTTTGGCTACCTCACAATGTATCCAATTAGCAAATTTTTTGGAGACAACAATTTTCCCTTTGAAAAGTAAATCCAATAGCATAATTCACAAACTAATACTGCCAATTCCTTTAGTAAACTGTCCTTTTAAAACTTATATATTAATATCCACTTGAAGACAGAGGATCTGAAGTCCACACATATTTATTTTTATAGGATTAATGTTTTATTTTGCATCTGATGTTTCATAGGCAATTTCTAAAGCAGTGCTTCTCAAACTTTAAGCATATATACACCATCCAGAGGTGGTACCTGAGACTCTACATTCCTCCCATATGATGATAGTGCCGCTGATCAGAGCACCACTCTATGCCCTTTTGAAAGCAAGCCTCTCTTGTGCAATGTGAATTTTGCTACCATGAAAAATACATAAGGAACATTATGTATGCTACATCATAATATATTTTAAGATTAAATAGAATTTTTTTTGTTTATAAGATATAGTTAAATGAGTTAAACAGACCAATTCTCAATTCTTCTGAAATGCAAAAGGTTTACTGTGCTTATAACTAAAAACAGGTTCTGAGACTGAATCCAGTAAGGCTGACACTGACTGGTAGGCCCATATAAATTAGAATCTGATTTAAAATGAATTTTAAGGGGAATTTGAAATAAAAACTTTACTTGAAATAAGTTCATGACATTCTTCTCTTTCCTCTCTTGTCACCCTAATACTTTCAACGTTCTACTCAGCTTCACTTAACCTACTACTATGGAAACTAAAAATATAGAACTTTAAATATTGGTATCATGAGAAGCATAATATGTAGAAATATCACCCAATTATAACACTGCATTTTCAGTCAGATCTGTTTTAGAAAAAAATGTTTGACAGAGAAAAAGGAGAAAACTGGCAAATACTACCTTGGCCAGGTGATCATCTTTACCATTGTCAGTGATAAGCTGTATTGATTGTTTTTTCTACTGAAGATATAATAAGAATAGCACTTTACCCAAACCTGTAACTCTAAGCTAACCATGAGAAAACCATCAGACTCATCTAAATTTGGGGATATTCTATAGGGTGCCTAACCAGTACTTATCAGAACTGTTAGAGTTATAACAAATAAGGACTGAGAAAGAAACCAGAAGGAGCTAAAGGCACATGAGAACCAAATGTCTGTAGTTCTTTGTACCAATCTCAGAACAGGAAGAGGACATGAGTAAGAGAACTGGTGAGATCCAAATCAAGTTTGGAGTTTCCTAACTATTGTTTTAATTGTTTTGCCAAATGTATCTCATTAATATGGTGCCATTAGCATAAACTCAGCTGGGTGAAGGGTCTATAGGAACTTCCTATATTTGCAATGTAGCTATAAACCTGAAAATATTGCAAAGTAAAAAAGTTTATTAACACAGGTTGTTATGCTTTGGTTCATTTATCCATTGCAGTGAGGTTCAGTGGTGGGTCTTTTAGACAATGATTGATCAAGAGGGCTTTGACTTCATTCAGCCACTACTCCATCGAATAGATTATAGCTGAATGGACTACTGAGAAATGGGGCCGAGTTGAAGGAAGTAGGTCACTGGGGAAATGCCCTTTAAGGGTTTACCTTCTCATTAACTTTTCCCTTCCTTTCCTCTTTCCACATCTCCTTCCCCTCCCCTCCTTCCTCTCCCCTCCCCTCCTCTTCCTCCCCCTCCCATTTTCCCTCCTCCTCCTCCTTCTTCTTCCTCTTCTCTTTCTCCTTCTCCTTCTTCTTCTCTCCCCCCTCTCTCTGATTCCTGGCTGCATTGAGCTGAGCTAATTTTTCTGAGATGATTTTCTTCTGCTTTATCTAAGGCCCAAAGCAGTGGGGGAAGCAGCCATAGACTGAGTTCTCTGAGATCCTGAACCAAAATAAACCTTTCCCCCTCTAGGTTGTTCCTGTCAGGCATTTTGGTTACAGCAGCAACAAGCCAGTGACAACAATGATGGAGAAAGCAGCAGGGGAGTGGAAGAAGGGAAATTTTAAGATACTTTTATTGGTGAGAAGGAAATTTAAGAAAGTACTGTAACTATGGACAGTTTTTTTTTCCTATAGTGTATGTGTGAACACCATGTGCTGTAAAGGAGTGTGTATTTTATTCATCACATACTGAGAAAAAAAAAACACAGAAAACAAAGGCTACTACTTGGCCACAAAGAAAGGCAGACCACCACCTTAATGCTATGTGGAATGTGACTTTAAAACGAGGCCTTCATCATGAAAGTATACCAGATGCTTGGATGACATTTACCAAATTGGTTTGAAGAAAAAAAAAACATCTGGAGGAACTATTGAAAGATCTGGCAAGTGAATAATCCCAAATTGGATTCGAATGGAGAAAATTGGTGAGATCCATAAGGCAGACAAACCTATCCATTTCCTTAGAATTATTGAATGAAACAATGCCTTTGCTCATGCCACCCTTGATGCTCTCCTGCTGGAATTGAGTTAAGTGGAAACATCACCATCAATAAAAGACACTCTATTTTCCATTTGCTCATTGTTTTTTTAAGGCTTATTTTGTAATAGCACAAGGTGGATTCAATATAATATCAGTTCACCTTCTGGGAGAGGAAAGGAATCCAGGTATCGGCTTCAGTGCCTTATAAAGTTTGTGATAAGACTCAGTTTGCCAACATTCTAAGTTGCAGGCTCAGCCATGGAGAACCCAGGTTGTATGCCATCATATGATGGTCCTGGACTACTTTTCAGGTCTGTTGAGCACCCAGTGGGGGGTGACCCTGCCAGTCAAGGCTACTACCTACAGTGCCCAGTTTCTCCAGCATGTGTTTTCACTATGACATAGTAAATAGAGTTAGCATTAGCGATATTTTCATTGATGATACCATTCTTCCATTTCCTTATCTCAGGGTGACTTCAATTATATTTTTTAAAACAGTTGATCTTTATGACCTTATGCATATTTTTAAATTTTGGTTTTTGAATTTGCGATAGTGATAGCAATAGAGATGTGGCTATGGTGTAGTAAACACCACTTAAAAAAGATTTTTTTATATTATTTTTAATATATTTTTATTGATGCATTGTAGTAAAACATTACAATGGAATACAAGACTTGTGAGGATATCCAAGTACACATCATCCAATTAGCCTTTATCCAATCCCCATCCCATTCTCTCCCCCTCCCTCAATCCCATGCTTGATTCAGTGATTAACTTTGATATATTTGTTTACATACATCAAAGAGATTCCATCTTTCCACATCCAGTCCCTTCTGATTGGTCACCTTAATTGCTCCTCCATAGGGCCCTTTCGTCCACTAGATTTCCTCTTATTACTCATTTCTTTCTAGTTTTTGCATATTATAGAAAGCATCTTATTTTTTATTTTCTGTGATATTTCTCTGTGTATGCCGCATTGCAAGTTCCAATCCCACTCTTGAAGGCCCTGACACCAGCCTGGCCACCCGGCAGACTCTGATCTTGGCCTCGCTGGCTCCAGCACTGGCCTTACCTCATGGCAGGCTCCTTTTTTTTTTTTTTTTTTTGGCTGCAGAGGCCCCAGCACTGGCCTTGCCTTAAGGCAAGCTATCTGGCCTCACTGGTTCCAGGTACAGCCTCACTGCATGGCAGGCTCCAATTCTGGCCTTGCTGCATGGCAGGCTCTGATCCCAGCCTCGTTGGCCCCAGCACTGGCCTCCCACTCGGTAGGCTCCAATTCCTGCCTACAAAGCCCCAGCACTGGCCTTGCCTCTCAGCAGGGGAGGTTCTGAACCCTGGCCTCACTTGCCTGGCACCGGCCTCACCTCTCAGCAGGCTCCGATCTCAGCCTTTGAGGCCCCAGCACCAGCCTTGCCTCACAGCAGGCTCCAATCCTGGCTTTGCTAGCCACGGCACCGGCCTCACCCCTTGGCAGGCTCCAATCCCTGCCTTGGAGGCCCCAGCATTGGCCTTTTCTCAGGACAGGCTCCGATCCCGGCCTCGCTGGCCCCAGCACCAGCCTAGCCGCCCAGCAGGCTTCTATGCTGGCCTCGGAGGCCCCAGAACCGGCCTTTCTGTCTTGCTGTGCATGTGGCTCTGGTCTCTGTCACTATGAGCAGGTTGTCTACAGATGTTCCCTTTTTTGTTCCTTTTTTTTTTTTTTGGTGGTACTGGGGTTCCTGGAAACCATTCTACCTCTGGGCTCTACTTCTGGAGACCTATTTTTTTATATTTTTATTTGGAAACAGGGTTTATTAAGCCAGCAAGGCTGGCCTCGAACCTGCACAATCCTCCTGTCTATGCCTCCCAAGCATGGGGATTACAAGCGTGCGCCACCATGCCCAGCATCCTTTGATTTTTTTTTTTAATATGAGAGAGCAATAGATGTCTTTTGCAAAAGCTGGGAACCCAAATACCTAGTGAAAATGAATTTTGTCTTCCCTCCAAAGGCAGAGGTCCACAGCTTCACTTTGGAGAGCAGGCTCTGCTGCTCCACGTGTACCCTAGCTTCCCACTCTGCACAGAGGAGCATGGTGGCCATGAGGGATGATGACTCTCAGAACACGCAGGGTGGTGGCCCATCCCAACTATTCGGACTCCCTTATAACCCCAAACCCTTTTACCACTTAGCATGTTGTCCAGAATTCCTGGCATGTGTAGCAGGAGCAGTCTACTGTTGGGGAGACTTCCTCAAAAGTTTAAGGTGAACTGGACTGGATTTGTCTTCCCCTCCTAATTCTGGTCACCAGCATTGCTGCTGTCACCACTGCCATCTCGGTTCTTGCAAAAGACTGGCTCAATCTGGAATAATAAATCCAGCACTGAATATGGGTACTGAGTCCACTTGAGACCAAGTTTCTCAGAAAGATGGACAAAGGCTTTGGTTGCAGTTCTGCAGCCACTTATCTGCAGCAATTTTTCCCTTTTTATGAAATAAACTCCTTTAAGTTCCTATTCACAGCACTAAAAGTGGAGATTCCTCTCCGGGAAAGAATCTGACATGGACAAACGCCTCTAGTGCAATTGACACTTTATTACAAGAACCCAGAAAATTGTAATCACCACAAAACAATAGTGAAGGACATGTAAACAAAGTAAAAAAACACTAGTCCAGCATTCAAGATTAGCTCCGGATCTTGTGACCAAATCCAGCCCCCTGTCCTTGAGCCCCCTGCCCTTGCAGACAGGTGGCTCCAAAGGGCAAATTCCAGAAGGCACAGGCATGCCCAGGGCTTGGAGAATACAGCCTCTCGTGGAATCTCCTTTAACTCTTTTCAGAATTTTCCGTTCCTAGGGCTTAGTATATATGGCTGGCATGGGGAGATATGGCGATCCAAGGGGCTGCAATGGAGGTCTCCCAGTTTACATCTGCATTGCCATCCAAAGTCTGAAAGCTTAAAGAAGCTCAAAACACAGTTTAGTAGATAAACACCAAAAAGTAACATGAAGTTTTAAGATTTACCTGCCAGATGTACTTCTCTAGCTGCTGAGCACTTTTCCTCAAATGACAGGCTTATAAGAAGCCTATTCCTCTTTTAATAATCCATTTTTCCTATCACAAACCCTCTGCAAATTCCTCTTCTTTTCTGATTACCCTGATTCTCTCTTTCCCATTTGGGACAATTGTAGGATAAGCTCTTCTTCATACAAAATGCTTTCTCATTCTCACCATATTTCTTTTCTTTCACACTTACACATTTATTATATCTGTTCTTTGTTCTGACATATTCATTTCTTAACCACGTGGTGCCTCCCTCCCTGTCTCGGGCAGCTCACATACTGGGTGTAAAGGTCAAGAATCTTCCTAGCCTTTCAGCTCTGTTGTATCGGGCAATATTGGCTGTTCATCAACTAGGCTGCTTTGAAGTCACACACAAAGTTTATCTTCTCTGTATCTAGGCCGGATCACAATGAGAGGGGGTAAACAGAGGCACCGGTTGCCTCCCTTGCAAGTTTTTAGGGCTAATGACTTCAGCTGACTCTTAAGGCTTTTACTATAGGTTAATGATTAGAATGAAGGTCAGAGATAGAGGGGAAATCTGCGTTTGTAATTGCTGTAACTGGAATGCTTCCACAGCATCTGAATTCTGACTAGATTTTATTACCATTTGAGCAAAGCTGAGGGCATTTAGAGGCTTAGACAAATGACTAGAAAACTTATTTTCCATGGACTCAGTTTCTCTTACAGTTCTGATCTTACGTCACCGGAGCAATTCATGTGGAAAGTTAAAAGAATCATTACCAAAAGAATAGTAGTTATGCAAGAATATCTAAGAGTGGGGGAGTACTTTGGCTAGAGACAACACTTCCCCTCGGGGCTCTGCTTCCTTTAAGCTTAGCCAATTTCTTGCGTGGGAATATCTTCATGCAGATGCCTAGGAAAAGGAAGTAACAGCGGCAGGTTCTGTCCTGAACACCTTTCCCACAGTTTGTTTTCCAGAATTCTTGAGCATGTGCGGCAGTAGCAGTATACCTTTGAGGATTTCTTTAAAATTATGAGGTGGATTGGATCGACTCTCTGCCTCTACCAAATACTGTCCACTGCTGCCACTGCCACAGCCATCTTGCTTCTCTTCCTAGCACCTTATTTACACAGCATGTTGTCTCAAATTCCTGAGCATGTGCAGTGGTAGCATTCAACCTTTGGGGCGATTTCTTCAGAAGATCAAGGTGGATTGAATCAGATCTCTGCCTCTCCTGAATACTGGATGCTGCCATTGCCACTGCCTCCATCATCTCAATTCTCTCCCACACACATTTCCCACACTGCAAGTTGTCCAGAATCCCTGAGCATGTGCAGCAGTAGCATTCTACTGGGGCAATTTCTTCAGAAGAGCAGGGTGGGTTGGATCAGATTTCTGCCTTTCCCCAATACTAGCCTCCACAGCCACCACTGCCACTGCTGCCACCACCACCACCAACACAGCCTTCCTCCTGGTTCTCCACTGAGCTTTTTCCTTACATGATATGATGTCCAGAATTCTTAAGCATGTGCAGCAGGAGCAGTCCCCCTTCGCGGGGATTTTTTTCCAAAAGTTCCAAGTGAATTTGATAGAATTTGTCCGCATCTCCTGAATCCTGGCTCCCACTGCCACCATCTTGGCCCCTCTCCAGTATTTTTTAATAAGAGAAGACAGTATGTGTGTTTTGAAGAGGTTGTGGAATCAAGCACTCAGCAGCACTGAATTTTATCTCCCCTCCAAGAGTAGAGGCCCACAGCCTCACTGCATATAGCAGGATCTGCTGCTCCTAGCACACCACGAACCCAAGCACAACATAGAGGATCATGGCAGCCAGGTGTGCTGAGCTTCTGGGAAGTGTGGCTCAGCTTCCCACCTGGCACTGCAGGGCTCCCTCCACGACGCCCGAATCATTTTTCTCACAAGTTATGTTGTTAAGATTTCCCAGCGTGTGTGGCTGAAGTGGTCTTTTCTCTAATTCCTTCTGGGATGCTCTTCCAAAAATCACCTCTTGCATGGCATGAACCTCCTTGTCATCTTGCTTCTAATTCTGCCATTGTTCATTCTCTCTCCTGTATTTTAGATAGAAAGTCATGGCTGGAAATGTCTCCTTAAGTTGCCCAATCAGATATTAAACCAAAATCTGGTGTCTAGGGCTTCTCCGAGGAATGCATGTCCTTTTCAATGGCTGCTGTCACCACTGCAACCATGGCCACTGACATCTTGGGCCTTCTAGCCCATATTCTTTCTTCATTTGTGCTCCTGTCCCAAATGAAAAATGGGTTAACCTGGCTATGATTTTGCATGTATGGCTCTCCCTTGGTATCTGTAGGGAATCTGTTCCAGAAACACTACAGATACTAAACTTCCTTATTTAAGGTGTCACAGTACGTGCATATAACCTGAGCATACTGTCCCAGATACTTGAAATCATCTCGATGTTGTATGTTTAATACAACAAAATGCTATGAAAATTGTTAGACAATACAGATGCACTTTTGCGGGGGGTGTATTCAATTCTCAGTCAGTTGATTCCTGGATTGTGGAACCTTGGAGGACTATGCTTAATACAAATGGACTGCTTAGATGCCATAGTCTTTGGTCCTATTCATATATGTGGACACCCCTTTGCAGTGTGACTTTGCTGTTCTTCCCATAGAGGTTGGATCTGCTTCTCCACTCCTGGAATCTGGTTGCCTTGGTGACTTGCTTTGGTCAATGGGTTGCTAGCAAACGTGATGCAAAGTATATGATCTTTGTTAGAGTTGATTACCATAAATTTTATGGGTTTTTTGGTCTTCATTTAATATAATTCTTAAACTCTCAAACCATTATTCAGATTCAGGCCAAGGTCACATATCATATCTTACCCTCAGAGAATCTGCCTAACAGGAAAGTTGTATATGTTTTAATGCTTAGCACCATAACTTCAGTTGTAGTAGGCATTGAAACATTTATTTAAGTGCAATAAAGGTAGAAAAGTTTCAAAAAATATTTTCTTATTAACCAACATCTTTGTGCCAGGCTCTTTGATTGCAATAGATAATATCCTGTTGAATTTTGACCAACCTGAGAAATAAACCAGAAGATAGGGCAAAAGGAAGTTTTTGGCCATTTTATTATTAATATAATTTAGTCTGCCGGGTGTGATGGCACACGCTTGTAATCCCCGCGCTTGGGAGGCGGAGACATGAGGATCACGCAGGTTTGAAGCCAGTGTACTGGCTCAAGAGACCCTGTTTCCAAATAAAAAAATATAAAATAGGTCTGGGAGTGTAGACTGGAGGTAGAAGGGCTTCCAGGAACCCTAGTACCACCATATATATATATATATATAATGTCTAGAGGACACGGTTTTCCTGTAAATCAACATTCTTGCTATCTGTCGCTTTCAGGATGAAAAAAGTGACTTTATACAATATTGGCAGTGCTGTGTAAGACTGAATTTGTGAAGAGACTTAAAGGACCCTGCTAAGCCCTCTCCTGGTGTAAAGTAGACCCCACCCTCTACCCATACCCATTGGATACATCTACTTTGGTGTTCATGACTCTTACTGGAAATCTTAATAAATATAGGTCTATCTCTCCCTCAGTTCCAAGGTTGTAGTTCCCAGAGGCAAGGGTTGGCTTTTCAGCTATCTACATATTCCTTATGCCTAACAGAGTGCTACATTCTAGACACAAAGTTATAACTTGGAATATTTGTTTAAAGACTAAGCTCTGTGATTCTCTGTGTAAAATGACTTCACCTTCCTCCCTGAGTTGGCAGTAAAACCATACAGTTGTAACACAACAGCTTCTCAAAGACACATAAGAGTGCAAGGATAGAAGAGAAACACAAGTTTCATGTTACACACTGATTTTAATAGGCACATGCTCTTTAAAGTAGAACATTTAGAAGCCACTGCAATAAGAAATGGTGATTATCACATGTGTTTGCTGCTCATTGCCTAATTTAACTACTCTTATGATTTTGATGTGTTATAAGAACTTAAAGATAACATGAACAAGTTTTGAAAATAGAATAGGTATTTCCTTGCATTTTTGTACTTTGTATTTTCAGAAACTTTCACCAAATGCTTTTGAAGGTGTTTCTGCTGAGAATGCAGTTCTGATTCTATGTGATATGTCGTGTTTGTTACAATGTAGTCTTCATCCCCAGTATCTTCTGTTTCAGGAGGTCTGAGATGGAGACCCATGTTCAATATCCATAACAACCACCAGGTAACTTGGGACCAGATAGTCTTTAGACTTTTGCAGTTACAAGAAACAGACACACTCAGCTAGCTCCAGCTGAAAGGCCATCTCCCTATTGGAAGAATACAGCTATTACTCAGGAATTTAGGAAATAACTAGACCACTCCCAGTTCAACACCAAAGCAGCCCCAGTAACTTACTTGATATCCACTGATTATGACTTGAATGTCTGTGTCTCCCCCCAAAAATCCAAAGGTTGAAATCATAACTCCTTGTGATGGAATTGAAACATTAGGCCTTTGAGAGAGACTTGGGTCATGAGGTAGACCCCGTGTGTGCTGTTGTAAAACAGACCTGAGGAGGTGCTCTCTGCTATGCAAAGACACAAGGAGAATCTGGCTCTCTGTAACCTCAGAGAGGGCCCATGCCAGAACCCAGCCAACCCTGGCTCCCTGATCTCAGACTCCCAGAGAAGCTGTTGTTTAAGACATTCAAACTATGGGAAGTTTCTTACATCAACCTGAGCTAAGTCAGTCTCTCTCTCTCTCTCTCTCTCTCTCTCTCTCTCTCTCTCTCTCTCTCTTTCTCTCTCTCTCTCCATATTATCTCTTCCAAACATTTTCCACTAAGTACTCAGGTGCTCAGAACAATAGCACATGTCACCCTTTATTGCTTTAGCTCTTCTGCTAGACTTTATCCTCACTACCTCTTGGGGCCTTACCTTTATCTTCTGTATCTTTTTTTCTGAGATAGAAGATAACTGTAGAGCCAGCCTCTGGAGCCCTGGTATGGAAGTCAGAGGTAAGGACCAACTTCTGTGAGAACATTTTCAGCTGGGAATCTTGTTCTAACCCACAAGCTGGCACAGCATCGGGGTTGGCAGTGGAAGGTAAGTTCTATGGAGCAAAGGGGTGAGGAGTCTGAGGGGCCCAAGTATCCCTCTTTGTCACCTTCTTACCATTTCAACCCCAAAATTTATGACACATGATAAGATGAGAAGCATGCATTTATCTTAACAAAAGGACTTTGCCTTATGGTACATTCTCCAAGGGCAGCCACTGTATAACACAGCTCTAGAGTATGATGTTTTAGTGATATGAATACTCAGAGGATTTTGCAAAAGTATTTACATCCTGACAAACTCTTAAAATACAAAGGCTGACAGATGTAGAAAATGTTCCTAATTAGTAAAGGCTGTTATTTAATTGAATCAAACTTATTTTTTTGTACTGGTGATTGATCCTGGGGGTATTCTACCTCTGTGCCATACCCACAGCCCTTTTTACTTTTTATTTTGAAACAGTTTCTTGCTAAATTTCTAAGGGTCTTACTAAATTTCCAAGGCTACATGGAACCTGTAGTTCCTGTAGATCACAATATCAACTCATCTAAGCCTCCCAAGTACTGGGATTTACAGACATGTACCACTATGCCAGCTTTCAGTGAGGTACTCCTGAGAATTAGTTTCATGAGGTGCCATCTTAGCCAACCAGAGTTTTCCATGTTGTCTTTGAACAATTTGGGTCTTTTTTTTTAATCAAAAGTTGTCCAGAATAAGCTTGACATGGTGATGTAAGCTTTTTTTTTTTTGGTGGTACTGGGGTTCCTGGAAGCCCTTCTATCTCCGGGCTACACTCCCAGACCTATTTTTACATTTTTATTTGGAAACAGGGTCTCCTAAGCCAGCGCGTGCGGCTGGCTTCAAACCTGCGCAATCCTCCTGTCTCTGCCTCCCAAGCACAGGGATTACAAGTGTGTGCCACCACGTCCGGCTGATGCAAGCTTTTAATCCCAGCACTTGGGAGGATGAGGCAGGAGGATTGCACAAGTTTGAAGCCAGCCCCAACTACTTAGTAGGGCTCTCATCAAATTAGTAAGATCCTGTTTCCAAATAAGAGTATAAAAATAGGTCTTGGAGTATAGTCCAGAGGTAGAAAAGCCCCTGAGTTCCACTCACAGTACCACACACACACAAAAAGTTGACAAGAATATCATATACTGCTGGGCGTGGTGGCACATGCTTGCAATCCCCGCGCTTGGGAAGCTGGGACAGGAGGATAGCGCAGGTTCAAAGCCAGCCTCAGATGGCTTAAGAGACCCCATTTCCAAATAAAAAATATAAAATAGGTCTGGGAGTGTAGCCCAGAGGTAGAAGTTCCCTGGGTTCCATCCCCAGTACCACCACCAAAAAAAAAAAAAAAAAAGAATATCATATACTTAATGAAAATGTATTGAGATCAACTCTTTTTAGATTTAAAAATCCTAAAAATTAATATCCTTGTTAAATAATAGTTACTTCGAATTTTTTATATGTCTGAAGATGTGTGTATACATGTATGTGTGTCTATATATGTGCAAATATGCAATTTTAAAAAGTGTATATATTTAGGAGTCGAAACCCAAATATTTTTCTGAAATTCTCTAACAGTCACCAGGTTACAAAGATTTTTGTTTTGGACAATGCAGTGAAAAAATAAGTAATTATCCATGTCATGTGTTTGTATGCTTGTATGTTTGTATGCCTTCAAAATATTTTGATATGCAACCTTTCTTCTCTCCCTTTGTGTTGTCAGATAGCATACCAGCTGTCAGATGGAGGGAAGCAGGAAACATTGGCATTGCTATTTAATCACCTTCACTGAAGAGGCCCTATAAATCAGTAGGATAAAACCAGGCACAGGGGAGAGTGGTAGGGGGCACCCATCATATCCAGAACTGGAAGAGTAAGTGAATTTCAATGTCTTCATGACATCAGATGACAATAAGATTACAGAGAATGAAACCTTTGTTATGACAGGGCCAACATTTTAAATAAATAATCCTGATGATGATAGCTTTCATTAACATACAACTTTCCCCTTCAAAGATGGTTTCAAAGAATAAAGAACATTTCCTCTGTTTTCAGAACATTTTCTCCTCTTATCTCTATGAAGAGTCTGTCCAGAGGCCTCAGGAGAATAGGTGATATTGATCTGGACCAGGTGGGAGGTAAAGGGAATGAAATCTATTGTTTATTTAAAATATCACTATGAAATACAGATTTACTCTAATTATTAGAAAAGAACACCATGGAGATCTTCATTTGAAATGTTCTAAATTGAACCCTATTTCTCAGCCTGTCCATTCCTTGCCATTTGGAATCTGTCATTTCCTCCATAGCTCATCCAGAGTTCTAGGTCCTTTCCCCTGTGTCCTGGATGTTTCCAACCTATGAGCTCCATTTCCCGTGACTTCCTATACTGATTCATGCAGCTCACTATCTGCATTGACCTTTAGTTGTGACTTCTATCTCATGTTCTCTGCCAGATTTTGAACTGTTAGAAAGCAGAAAAGAGTTAGCCTTCAATATGCACTCACAGAATCCATTATATTTCTACATTCATAATTAGATAGCATACCTTAATCAAAGCCAACCTAACTATACAATGAACCAGCATTGAAAGAGAAAGTCTCAGCTGGGCATGGTGCCACACGCTTGTAATCCCTGCACTTGGGAGGCAGAGACAGGAGGATTGCGCAGGTTTGAAACCAGCCTCACTGGCTAAGAGACCTTGTTTCCAAATATAAAGAAATATATAAAAATAGGTCTGGGACTGTAGCCCGTAGGTAGAAGGGTTCTATCCCCAGTACCACCACCAAAAAAAAAAAAAAAAAAAAAAGGAAGTCTCAAGGAACTAACTAACTAGAAACTCAGGTCTATGGTAACACTTCTTGTATCTTTGACATCTCTTCTTTCACTTTGCCCTCACTTGTGTCTTTGCATCCCATCTCTGGTCCCTGTCTTGTTTCCCACACCTAAACTCTCAGGCCTCACTACAGATTGAACTACTCCAGTTTGGCCAGCCTCACCTCATTCCAGTAGGAGTTTTTGAGGCCTTTCTGGATCCTGGTCCCTCTGTGTAACATCTTCTACTATAGCCAGCCTCCAAATCAGGAATTGGACCACAGATGTGAAATCATAAATATTCAACCTTATTTTTGATAGTGAATCAAAATTAAGCTAGGCCCATAGGTCTGCACAATCTGTGTTCTATTTCTCCCGCCATATTCTTCTACTTTCCTCTCTTCTTCCACTTCATTCTACCCCACTCGAACTTCTAGGCCCTTGAATTTCCTGTTCCCTCTCTCTCAAATACTTTCCCTGCCTCTTATCCCATCTGATTCCTATATGTCTTTTCAGAATACCCTCAAATGTCACATCACTCTTCTTAAAATTGGTTTATGTAATTACTTTCAACATTCTTTAACTTCCTCCATGCATACCTCACCATCTATAATTCTCTTATGTCTTTATTTGACAAGGCCTTATTTATCTTTTCTATCCCTGAAAGGATGTTGAATATAAAAACTCCTCAGTTCCTAGATGGAGAATTGCATGAATTAAAATGAGTCACATAGCAAAGGAAAGTTCTTCCATAATCTGGGATCTCTCTTTTCTTCACCCAGAGCCAAAGCACACTCTATTGTTATATATGATCTGGCACCTAATTAATAGTGAAATTAGTGATGTCAGAGATTTCTTGAGAAGTCACAACTGGGGAACCATGCCAACCCTTGTTTTATTACCTGAATTCACTCCTATTTGAATGAAGAATGACACAAATTTCTTGGTAAGCATTTGCTGAATGTCCCTCATGGATGAGATAATGGTACCATCTGTGCTGTGTGCAGATGGTAAACCACCAGCAACTTTAGTATCAGGTCCCCTTGCCCAGGCCCATTTAGGGCTAAAATGGGGACTCTACTTCATGGTTCTGCTTGCTATGTGTACCAACACAGACAACTTGGGAGACCAAGGAATGTTACCCCCATTTCACAGAGAAGTAGTAAACCAAGAAAGAGAGGGCCCATTCAAAGCTGTTAAAATAAAAATAATAAGTGTAAATAGGTGGTCAAGTGGGTTGGCATCTCCCTGTAATTCCAGTACTTAGGAGGCTGAGTCAAGAAGATTACAGGTACAATGCCAGCATCAGGAACTTAGTAAGATCCTATCTCAAAATAAAATTGGGCTGATTTTCACTGTCATGCATTAGTTTTCTCCCAAAGAAATCTCTCCCTAGTAGACTTTAAAATGATTTAGAGTTAGAGACAAATTCACAAATCAGAACCCTTCTACATGAAGCCAGAACAGACCTGTGTGCTAGTCGTTAGGGCTATTTCTAAGTATATCATTTCACTATCCCTTTCCCCCTGTACCTAGATGATTATACTTCCTTAAACTTGCTGTTAGATGAATTTGTGACTTTCTCTGCATGATAAAATGTGGCATGATAAAATGAGAGAAAGCGGCATGTGTCTCTTCTAGACAGAAACATTTAATTGCCAGGGACCCTCCTCGCCTGGGTCCTGCAGTAACTACACAAATCAAAGTCCCCAGGAAATCAAGATACATCATTCAGTGTGAACAATAAAAATACCTCAGCAGTTGTAAATATATACGATATAAAGTTTATTATTACTGCAGCACAACCTGGCCCATCCAGACTGTTAACATGAAGCTTATTATTACTACAGCACAACCCAGCTCATCCTGACTGTTGTGATCTGAGTGATCAAAATGGATGAGAGTTGAGTGAGAAAAAAAAATCTGTCAAGTTGATTGCTTATTTGGAGCAATTACTGCTCCGCATAGTCTCTAGGTGGACTGTCTCTGAAGACTGCTATTCTATGTATCACACTTATTGAATTGGTCCTGTCAGAACTTGTGTGTTATTGAGGAGGAAATAAAAAACCAAAATCTTTCATGAAAAGAGAAAATAATTCACTGACCAAACAAATTTATATGCTGGGCCATATCCATCCCTTTTTGCTTTGCACATGTTATTGAATGCTTCTTGCATATAAGGCAATAATTGGGTCTCAGATCATTTCATTAGACACTGTCTAAGAGGAAAGCAACTAATATTCTCCATGAATTTCTGTTTGTTTTCTTTGTGGTTATGCAATCAGTAAGGAGGATACCTGATTAGCAGCTACTACATCTGTATACAGACAATTTACAAATCTATTCTACAAAAAGTAATAAGTTAATGTGAGAAGAATCCTGCTACCCAGTCCTGGAGAGGAGCCCCTTCTCCTTCAACATATCCACTAGACAGGCTACCCCATTCCTTCAGTTTTCTGAATGTGATCAGAAGAAGCCCCAGCTACTTATGTTTCACTGAGTTTATCATGACCTCTTTGGATTGAAAACTTATTGCTAGTTTAATGGGCACTCTCTGCTAGCATGAGCAGGTAATGTGAAAAATCAAAACTGATGGCATATTAAATCAAACCCCTGGCCAAAATTTGGTGTCAGTATATCTCATGGAGCAATTTAAATACCCAGATGAAAAATCAAGGGGTGTTACTACAATTGCTTCAGGATTTGTACTGAAGGTAGAACATTCCAGAATCAGCTGCCAAGAGCCAGATGCTGGCCATACCAAGTTTAGAAGGCAAGGAAGATAGTAAGTCATTCATCATTCTAGAAACCTAGAGAAGCCACAAAATAAAAAGATACACTGTCTTATTTTGTCTGCCACACACTTACAGCCACCATAAAATTTTCTCTCCTAAGCAACATAACCAGAAAATTATCTTCACATCTTACTGCAAAGCAACCAGATTTATTCAATAAGTAGTTTTTGACAATTTTCATGGGACTGTTTCTTTGTTAGTTGAAGAAAAAAAAGCAAAATTCAAGACGTGGCCTAGGTGTTTATAAAAACCAAGGTGTTCATTATATACCATAGGACAGGCTACTTTTAGCTTGCAGGTTCTTCTTGAATTGCATTTTGCAAGTGTAGAAGATGGAAAGGGAACTCCTGGTTTTTGAGTTGTAAGTGTTCTATGTGGGGGCATTGGCAGATATATAGTCAAGGGGGAGGGGGTGTTAGTCAACTTTTCATTACTGTGACAAGTCTCTAAAAACATCAACTTAAAGGAGAAAAAGATCTATCTTGGCCCCTAGGTTCCAAGGTTTTACTGCACAGTCAGTGGGCTCCTTTGCTTTTAAACCAAGAAGATTCATCAGGGAAGAAGGGTGTGTAGGGGGAAGCAGAGAGAGTGAGAAAGGAGCCAGGAAGAATTAGCAGCTGAGATATAAATATTTCCCTTCCCACACATCTATGGTGCATTTCATCAGGACCTTTCAAAGATGCTTGGTTCAAAGCCAAGTGTGGTGGTACACACCGGTAATCCCAGTACTTGGGAGGCTGATACAGGAGGATTGCAGGTTCAAGGCCAGCCTCAGCAATTTGCAAGCCCCTCCACAACTTAGTGAGATTCTCTTTTGAACAAAATAGGGCTGAGGTTATAGCTCAGAGGTAGAATGCCCTGAGTTCAATCCTCAATACTGGGGGAAAAAATACTGGGTTTGGAGCATCACAGCATCCACAATGGGACCAACCTGATGAAGTCTTTGGACTTCCTGACCTAGATGTTACTACCTCAGTTTCTGGGAAGTCCACTGGCAAGATAAGTGTCCTTTGAGCAAAGTTTGTAGGCTTTGTAAGCCTATCCCTATCTATCCCTATCCTCTGTTCATTGCCCTCACCTGCCTTTCTTAGAAGTGTGTAATTTTAGACCAAATTCAGTCTCCTTCACTGCTATTGAGACTTGATTACTGAATATAAAATATCTCACTTGCTTTTCCATTTCCAATATGGTTTCAGCACCAGGTGCCAGCAGACTGAAATGATCCCATTAAAATGGTCGATGACCTATATTTTTCCCTTTTGATAGAAAAGATGTCCCTTTAATGTGTGTTTCTAGCTCACTGGATTGCTCCTCTGTGAGTCTCATTATAAAGCTTTGACCTTCAGAAATGAAATTAAAATACAGGGCCATTTCATGGTACTTGCCTTTATTCCTGGCATGTCTTTTGATCTCTGTGAAGTGTAAACAGTGTGGGGAAAGGGAATGTGGCCACCTTGACCCCCACATGGCTGATTAGCCTCACATGGAGCCAAACTATCCCCTATCCTGAAATTGCATTCTGAATTCTGGTGGAATGCAGTGTGTGTACTGAGTCAGCAGGTACAGCAGACACCAAGTCAGCACATCCCACTCTCACTCCTGAGCACCAAACATGAACTTGGCAATAATGACCCAGAAGTGTAGCACTGTGTATAATGAGATGGACCTATTTATGTAGCAGATATTTTTAGCTGGCTGAGCAAAGGTCAGATAAGACTTGTGGATACAGTGACCTGAGCTCAGGAGGGTGAGGGACAGACACCATTTTAACTGTTACATGAGGCGACGAAGTTTGTAAGAAACTGGGTACAAGCCAGGTGGCTTCAAGGCTTAGGTGACTAGGCTTCAAGGCTCAGGTGACTCCTCCTTGAGTGGAGGAGGGGCCAAGTTCTTTACTCTGCACTTTCCTTTTGCCACTCCAGGGCCAGAAGTGCTGGTTCCACACTAAAATGGCACCCTTGCCCAGATTCAGGTGTCTACATGCCCATGAGGGTGGCTGGAATTGAGAGTATTGGAATCTTCCTAGCAGTGTTTGGTGAACCAAGGCAGGAAAGAAAAGGAGAAACAGAATTAGATGTGATGACTATAGACTACACCCTTTGGGGACTCCTGCCTACAAATAAGACTTGTATTTTTACTGGGGGAGGGGATACATTTAATCTATATCCCTCACTGACTCAAGTAGGGGCCACTGAACCAGTTGACTTTGGGCAACCTTTATTTTTCACCATGGAGAACCAAGCTGTGACAAACTCCCTTTCAAATCTTTGTAGGCTGCTGAATGCTCTAACAACTGGTGCCTATAGTGCATGTTCTTCAGAGGTTTCTTCTTTGCTTTGAATGAGTTGACTCTGCAGTTGTATTTCCAATGGCAACCTGTCATCTGGCAACTTGGGAGCTGCTATGATCTTGAATTTTTGAGAATGCCAAGGGTATCACCAGAAGGGCTGCAGTTTGGCAGAGATTCTGCTAAGAATAGAATTAATCCTCCAAGATAAAATTGTGTTTAAATTCAATTTTATGGTCCAGGATTGTGTATATTTTTTTAAAGATGAAATTCATATTCAAAATATTCACTATTTCAAAATGTACAAATAATGATATTTGATATATTCATAGTGTTTTTCAACCTCCATCTTTATCTAATTCCAAAATACTTTCATCATTCCCAAATGAGAGCCCACAAGAATGGGGTTTGGATATCTGACAATGCTTAAAATCACCTTTTTTATGAAGATTAAATATTTCTTTTTTTGGGGGGGAGGGTCTGGGGAATGAAACCCAAGGGCATTTGAACTCTGAGCTACACTCCCTACCCTATTTTTAATTCTTTATCTTGAGACAGGGTCTCACTAAATTGCAGAGAGCCTCACTAAGTAGCTGAAGCTGTCTTCAAACCATGATCCTCCAGTCTCAGCCTCCCGTATGCTGGGATTACAAGCTTATGCTACCACACCCAGCTCAGGATTAAATATTTCTAATGGTTGTTATTTAGTTTTGTTTTAGGAACAAAGACATCTTATATATATATATATATTTTTTTTTTTGGTGATAGTGGTACTAGAGGTTGAACCCAGGGACTTTCTACCTCCAAGCTATATCCCCCATTTCTTTTTAGTTTTTGTTTTTTGGAAACAGGATATGACTAGGTTGCTGAGAGTCTTTCTAGATTGCTGATCTGGCCTCAAATCTGCTATCCCTCTGTCCAATCCTCCCAAGGATTAGAGGTGTGTTCCAATGCCTGGCTTTATGACACTTTTTAATTCATTAATATTTTAATGTTTTTTTTTTCTTTTTCATTTTTCCAAATTTATAGAGGTAATATATTTTCTTCTTTTTTTCCTGGTACTGGGGTTCCTGGAAACCCTTCAACTTCCGGGATACATTCACAGACCTACTTTTTATATTTTTATTTGGAAACAGGGTCTCCTAAGCCAGCTTGGCTGGCTTTGAACCTGTGCGATCTTCCTGTCTCCGCCTCCCCAAAGCAGGGATTACAAGGGTGTGCCACCACGCTTGGCTAGAGGCAATATATTTTCTAACACACACACACACACACACACACACACATTGAAAACACAAAAATTTTGAAAATCTGGGGCACAAATTCGAGGCAAAGAAGGTCCAGGAATAGGTTGGAATAAACTACACCAAATCTCCTAAATGTGCATGTTATGCTCTGTCTACCATGTCCAGGTTTAGGTGGAGACTTGTTTATGAGATTCCCCAGGAAGTGTCACAAGTTGTCCTCCTCAATCTTCCTGGAGGTGTGGCTAAGCCTCTTTTAGCACTCTTGAGAATTACCTAGTAAAGCAGTTTAGCTAGAATCAGGCCAGATATGAGATAAAAGCCTGAGCCCTAATGCTTACCAGGTGTGTGACTTTGTGTCAGGTGGGTGATATCTTTCTGAATTTGGGTTTTTGTACCTGTTAAATAGAAATAACATCTGCATCATAATTCTATTGTTACTATTTTTCAGACATAGTGGAACATGGGTGTAATCCAAGTACTTGGGAGGCTGAGGTAAAAGGATGGCAGTTTTAAGGTCAGCACATGGTAACTTAGTGAAATCTTGTTCCAAATTTCAAAAAGGTTGCTGTATAGCTCAGAGGTGGAATGTCCAGTAGCACACACACACACACACACACACACACACACACACACACGCACCCACACACATGCACCCACACACACGCACCCACACATGCAAGCACATGTTATTGTGAATATTAAGTGCCTGGTTCAAAGGCTGAGTAAATGCTAGCTTTTTAAAAAAGAAGCAAGAACAATAGAGACAGGCAGAGATACAGCTGTGTGGGGGCTGCTTCATCCATTCCAGGAAGTGCCTTTGTCAGGCATTTCTTTCTCACACTGCCTTTGATTTAAGCTCTTGTCTCCATAAGGTAGGAAAACTGCCACAGTCATCTCCTGCCAGAGATCATCCTCAATTTAATGCAATATCAGTTTTGGTGCCAACTGATGCTGTGATGCACAGCAGAGTTAGAAATCAGAGATGGAGGCCTGCTAAGTAGAGGGAGGGGCATGTGCTCTGCATTTGACTAGCTCAGTAGACTACCAAGGGCTTTGGAGCAGATCCCTTGTGATGTGGCCATGCCATTTGCGTAATGGGTGGGAACCCAGCTCCCTGAGAGCATGCTCCCACCACTTGTTCCAGGGTCCAGCTTTGTGCAGGTCCTGAGGACTACTTTTATCTGCTGTAATCTAGGTGTGGAGTGGAATCTGGCATCACATTACCTTTGCACATGACATGTCCAGCTTCATCAATTTGTAACTTGTTTAGTAAATTGCTGAACATCTATGCATTAGATGTTATTTAAGATCCAAGGAGTAAGACACAGCCTCAGTCAGCATTAAGTCCAGTCTAAAGCCATTCCCTGAGTGTCCTGATCATTTCTTATCTTTTAAAATATCTCATCCATCAGAAAAGTATCCCATGGCCAGGCAAGGTTGTTACTCTTGAAGCATTATAGTACTCACCAACATCAGAAATCTCTGGGATGCTGAATAGAAAAGAAAAAATAAACAACTTAGTTGCAATGGTAATGTTCTTTAAAGAGCTCAGGGTTGAAATAATTAGGTCATGAGGGATATAATCTCATCAGTAAGTAAATCCATTATAATGTGGCTGGTAACCTAGGTTAGGGGGGATGTGGCTGGAGAACTTAGTTGGGGTGTGGCCTTATACATTGTGTTCCAGACTCAATGTTGTGAAAGCAGGTCGGTCTCTCTCTCTCTCTCTCTCTCTCTCTCTCTCTCTCTCTCTCTCTCTCACACATCTCTATCTATTTCCTCTCTCTTTCTCTTGTTCCACTTCCTGCTGCCATGGTCTGGCTTCAACTGTATTGAATTCAGACTCTCCAAAAAATATGAGAAAATAAGTCACAAAATTTGAAGCTTGGGATGGAATTCTGGGCCTCATACTTTCTGAGCAAGTGCTCTGCCATTGAGCCATGTTCCCAGCCCTGGCATGTGATGGGAATATGGGCCAAACATCTAAGCACTTTATACTTCTTAGGGGGACATGGAATCTTCTATTGTTTTTTCTAAGTATGAAATATTGCAACTTTATTTATTTTAAGTGCACAAAAAACTCCTATGGCTCAGCATAAACAAAACAATAAAAACACTAATAACAAACATAAGTAGAGACCAGCCCAATTTCAAATGTTACCAGGCTAGAAGATGGCCCTAAAGGATGGGGTCATGGACTGCCTTAGTTTTCTGTTACTATAACTTGTACCTGAGACTAGGGAATTTATAAATAATAGAGATGGATTTTGCTTAGTTCTGCAGACAGTATTGTAGAAATGTTCTGGGCTTCTGGTGAGGGTTTCATGCCATGTTCTAACCTGGTGGTGCGTACTATGTGGCAAGGCAGAGCAAGCTATCACTTCCATGATATCCTATTGATTCCATGAATCTATGAACCCATAAACCCCTAATGGCCCCAACTCTAAATACAATTAACACATGAAATTTGGAGAACAAATTCAAAACACAGCATCAATCATTTTCAGATTTATAAGATTCAAAAATATATAAAAGCAAAAGAATTTGTTTTTGCCACAAAAGCTGTGACTAGGAAATGCTGTTGGCGATTCAAGTCCTCCATAGGCTGGTGATTCTCCATGCTCACCTTTCCTGACTTGTTCAGTTAATACATTGGCTCTACTGATGATTTCTTTCTCCATGATTCATTTCCCTCAATTAGCTTACAGGTCAGTGCAAGCTCTTGTTTGACTTCTCACCTTACCTATCTCCTTTTCTTTCCCTCTCTTACTTTCTTTCTTTTTGTGTTGGCAATGCTGGAGAGCACCTGGGAGATAACCCTAATCTTTATTTTTGTTATTTTTTATGTGTAACATATGGAAAATGGCATAGATTCAGACTGTGCTTGGTGCCCCCCCACTTCCCCTTCCCCCTTCAAACAATGAGTGTCCAGGTCAATCATGCTGTGTTTATATTTTTACACAAATTCAGATGTAGCTCCTTCATTAATCAACTTCAGCCTTCTTCCTCTCCCATCCTTCCATTCTAGTTTTGGTGAGGTTTCTCCTCCATTGTCTAGAGTCTCTCTGGTATCTCTTATACTCCCTAGTTTGGGCATATTAGAGGAAACATAAGTCCCTTTTCTTTTGATGCTTGACTGATATCACTAAACATAAAGTTCTCCAGGTCTTTCCATCTTCTTGCAGATGAAATTATTTTGTTCTTCTTCAGAGCTGAGTAGAATTCCATTGTATTTCCTATAAATTTGCAATCCATTAATCTGTTTATGGAGACCTAGGTTGGTTCCATATTTGGTTATTACAAATTGGGCTGCTAAGTACATGGGTATGCATATGTTACTATAGTTCTCTGATTTCAAAACGCTTGGATGAATAGCCAGGAGAGGTATAGCTGGATCATATTGTAGAGATATTCCCAGATTTCTATGGAATCTTCACACTGATATCCACAGTTACTGAACTATTTTGCACATCCACCAACAGAGTAAAAAAGTTCCTCTTTCCCCACATCTTCACCAGCATTTGTTGCCTCAGTTCTTTATGCTTGCCACTCTGACTGGGGTTAGAAGGAATCTCATCGTAGTATCGATTTGTATCTCCCTGATGGCTAATGATGGTGAACATCGTTTCATGTATCTATTGGTCCTTTGTATCTCTTCTTTTGTGAAGTTTATATTCAGTTCAGTTGCCCATTTTTTGATTGGATTATTTGTTTTGTTAGTGTAGAATATTTTGAGCTCTTCTTATATTCTGGATATTAGCCCTCTATCAGAGTGTTGGCTGGTAAAGATCTTCTCACATTCTGTAGGCTTTCTATTTAAGTTTTTGATGTTTGATGTTTCTATTTAAGTTTTCTCTCTTTGATGAGAAGAAACTTTTTAGTTTAATGCCATCCCACTTGTTAATTCTTGCTTTAATTTTCTGTGCTTTGGAGGTCTTGTTGAGAAAGTTACTGCCTGTGCCTATATGTTGGAGTGTTGAGACTATGCCCTTATCTAATAACTTCACAGTCTCTGGTATAATTTCTAAGTCTTTGATCCATCTCGAGTTTATTTCTGTGCATAGTGAGAGGTAAGGATTTAGTTCCATATTTATACAAATGGATAGCCAGTTCTCCCAGCACCATTTGTGTAAAAGGCTGTCTTTTCTCCAGTGTACATGTTTGGCCCTTTGTCAAAGATCAATTGACTCTAGGTGTGTGGGTTTATGTCTGTATCTTCTATTCTGTTCAACTGGTCAGTCTTCCTGCTGTCTTGCCAATACCGTGCTGTTTTTACTACTATTGCTTTCTAGTATAATTTGAAGTCTGGAATTGTGATGCTTCCTGCCTGATTTTTATTGCTGAGGATTGCTTTGGCTAATCTGGGTCTTTTATTTCTCCATATAAAATTCATGACTGATTTTTCTTGGTTTATGAAGAATGATGTTCATATTTTAATAGGAATTTCATTGAATCTATAGATCACTTTTGACAGAATGGTCATTTTGATGATATTTATTCTGCCTATCCATGAGCAAGGGAGATCTTTCCATCTTCCAAGGTCTTCTTCAATTTCTTTCTTTAATGTTTTATAGTTTTCATTGTAGATTCAAGTCCTCCATGGGCTGGTTTTTTACATCTTTTGTTATGTTTATTCTTAGATATTTTATTGGTTTTGAGGTTACAGTGAATGGAATTGTTTTCTTTATTTCTTTCATTGTTGGTATAAAGAAAAGCAAATGGTTTCTTTAGGTTGATTTTGTATCCTGCAACTTTGCTGAATTGGTTAATCAGCTCCAGTAGTCTTTGGGTTGAGTTCTTTAGGTCTTCTAGATAAAGGATCATGTCATCTGCAAATAAGGATTGAATTCATTTTCCTGCAAATAACATAATTTTGTTCTTCTTTATGGGTGAGCAGACTTTCTTTGTGTATATGCTCAACAATTTCATAATCCATTCATCTGTTGATGAACATCTATTCTTCTTCCATAATTTGCCTCTTTCTTTCTTCTCCATTTGCATGCCCTCCCTTAGGGATCTCACATAGCCTCATGGTGTTAAACGCCCTCTGTATGCCAAGGATAGGCACATTTGATTTTGCAGCCCACTTTTTCTTTCTCAATTGCACACTAGGACATCTAAGCCTCTTGTCATCTCTAGTATAATGGAGTATTGAACTCAGCAGATCAAAGATAAAACACTAAAATTCTAAATTTCCCCATGCAGCCTTCCCAGTCTTTACCAGGGTTTTGGCACTGGCTATAATGGACTATATAACTAATCCCCTATGTTGGTCAGCTTTTTGTCACTATTATTAAAAACATGAAATAATTAACTTAGAAAAAATGGATTTGGACTTATAGTTTTGGAAGTTTCAGTTGAGAATTGATTGGTCCCATGCATTTAGACTTCTTGTGGTGTATGAATGGTAATGACAAAGAGTCTATGGCTGAACAAACTAATCATGTCATGGATGGGAAGCAAAAGAGAAAGAGGAAGGGACCAGGGTCCCACAGATTTCTTTGAGGCCATGCTCCCAGTGACCTAAGAATCTCTATGAGGCCTCACATATTAAGGTTCTACCACCTCCCAGTGAGACCATCCTCGGGCCCAAGCCTTCAACATATGAGCCTTTGGGGGAACTCCAATATCAAAACTGCAGCATCCTTTACTTTCTTACACTCTTGAATTAAATATTTCCTTCTCAAGAAGGCTATCCTAACTGCCCTCAGCTTTTTCCATAAAACTTATCTTCTAACATACAGTATATTTTAATTATTTATTTTTATTTTTTAGCATCCATTCTTCCATGGTAAAATGCAAATTCCACAAGGGTGGACATTCTTATTTTCAGTCTCTTAAGTTCAGCATCAGGTGTGTGTGTAGTAAATGCTTAATAACATTTGTCAAATGAGTGAATGCCACTGTCTCTTCCAATAAGGTGTGCTTAAAAGCTCAAACTTGTCATAAAAGTATGTGTTAATTGTCTGCTAATAGTATTGAACAATAAGACATATATATATATATATACACACACATACACACATATATGTATATATACATATATGTATACACACATATATATTTTATATATATATATATATATATATATATAATATATATATATGAATGTCTTCAAATTGTACTTGATAGATAGAAAAAAGCTATAGTAGGTTGAGGCTTGAAGAGAAGAAACTACATATGTGTACATATGCATATCTTATCTTCCAGTAGTTTTACATCTTATTCCACAGACAAAATATTCTATTGTGCATGTTTGTCTGAGTTTTTTTTTTAATTTCTTCTGGAGTTCCAAATTTAAAATTAAAAAGGGCTTCAGTCTTCTCACTCAAATGAATAGCTTATTTCCTAGTGTGTTGCTAATCTGTAGTTTTGCCCCAAAGAGAGTATTTTAAAAACTTTCACACTGAGTTCCTTTATACATGAAAGAAAAAGTTATTATCAAAATTATTACTCATGTTCTTTGTCATGCAAAAAAGCATAAGCAATGTTTTTAATAACACAGGCCATTAAAAGTGGATAGGCTGAATTCATTGTGTCTGATTCTAAGCCTTATTGGGAAGGCATTTTTCTGTGCACAAAGGTATAACCCCTTGATATCTGTATAGGTCTTTCCCCCTGTTTGAGGATATAGAGTTAAACATATATTTCATTTAGAGACTCAGAGTCAAATTCAGTCTTTCAAGCACCTTATCTTGAAAGAGAAGTTTTTTCTAAAAGGGAAAACACAAGTTCACTGCAGAAAACAACTTTTTTTTTTTTTTTGCAAGAATGACTTGGGAGGAAAATAAAAATTGTGGCATTTTTTCACGGGTAGCTGATGCTCCTGTTTGCAATGGCTTTGGGCTCTACTCATTGGGCAAGTGATATTTGAAGAGTTAAGATTCCCTCCTGCATTGAAACTCTATTGTCACTGGCAAGCTGAGAGATAAACAGATAAGCAGGTGTGTGGGTGGCAGGTACTTCACATGTGTACCCTACTTCCTTCTGCTTGGCTCCACTGAGCACTGTCTTGTACATCACTGAAATGAGGGGATTTTTACCCACTGTATCTCATGATGTCTTTTAAACATGGTGCTACATGTTGCTATTATAAATTGGAATTGGCCTGTGAAATGAGGGTGGTGAATAAAATTTTAAAAATGTGGTAAGAGAGTGTTTGGAAAGCATGAATGGCCATATGGACCAACACTTATAAAGTCTGGATTCCCGGGCAAATATCATGTACTTGGTAGATAGTTGCATCTGCTATCTAACCATCCTTCCTAAATTCCAAAAATTCAAGTTTCTACAGAGGTTCCTATGGAGGGGTAGGCTGTTTGTGTGTGGGGTGGGGGAGTACTGGGAATTGAACCCAGGGAATTTTACCTCTTAGCCTCACCTCCAGTCCTCTTTATTTTTTATTTTAAAACAAGGTCTTGCCGGGTGTGGTGGCGCACGCTTGTAATCCCTGTGCTTGGCAGGTGGAGACAGGAGGATCGGAGCCAGTCTCACTGGCTTAAGAGACCCTGTTTCCAAATTTTAAAAATTTATAAAATAGGTCTGGGAGTGTAGCCCAGAGGTAAAAGGGCTTCCAGGAACCCCAGTACTACCAAATAAATAATAAATAAATAAATAAATAATAAAACATGGTCTAACTAAGTTTCTGAGGACCCCAATACATTGTTCATATTGACTCTGAACCTGTGGTCTTTCTATCTCAGCTTCCCAAGTACTAGGATTACAAGTACATACCCATCACCTGCATAGGCTTTTGACCAATGCTTGTTGGTCCTCTGGGGAATGTCCCAAACCTCATTAAGGTTTCTGGAGACAAGATATGTAGCTGCAAGAACCTTATCCTCTCAACTTTGATTATTGTTTACTCCCAGTGGGCATATTTGTACTTACCTCCTTAAGTCCTAGGATACATAGTGACATATTCTGACTTTACTTCAGGAAAACCCAGTGGACTGTCACTTTTGTTTTATTTCCAAAAATAGAACCTCTTTATCTCAGAATCTCTGTTAAGAGTCCCAACCTATAGTTATATAATGGGGACAAGAAAGAAGACTAGGGTATAGAACAGCACCTGAACCTCACACCTGTAGTGCTTCTCTGCTACTGAAAGAAATCATTTTCTTTTTTTCTTCACTTTCAGAAAAAGAAATGTGAAAAGATGAAAATAATGGTATTGCCTGGACATTCAGGAGGCCTGATTAGGTCAGGATTCGCCTTTTTTCCTTTTCACTGAGAGAAGCAGGTGCCATCTGTAGATTATTTAAATTCATGTGCCTTCCAGGGAGGCTGTTTTATGTGCCACTGCATTTGTTGAAGCAACAGGGTGCTTGACAATCATTCCAAACTTTTGCTGCAATGGCACAAAATCTCTCCTGCAGTCATTAGATTAACAAAAGGAAAATTAATACTTTTGATTAATTAAAAAGCAAATGTAATCAAGGCCTCTGGATTTTTTTTCCTAAGGTCCTTTTGTGGGGGGCCATAGGAATACTGCATGCCTACTTAGCTTATGGGGAGGGAAGACTTTGAATGTTTCATCAGGATTAATTTATAATATAATTTGCCCAATGTGAATGGAATGGGAGCCAGTGGGAAACTAAAGTCTTTCTTGCTCCATGCAGAGGGAATTTTGCTGCTTATTCTCTTGGAAGAGAGGAAAGAAAGAGACAGGGACTTAAATTGTATCCCAGGTGCCCACTTCCTATGTATGTGACCTTGGGCAAGTGATTTAATCTCTCAGAACCTCTGCATTTTTTTTTTTTGTGATGCAGAGGATTGAATCCATGGATCTCAGCCCAATTTTATTTTTTGTTTTGAAACAGAGTCTCACAAAGTTACAGAAGGCCTTGCAAGTTACTGAGTCTGTCCTTGAACCTGTGATACTCCTGTTTCAGACCCCTAAGTACTGGGATTACAGGTGTGTACCACCATGGCAAGCTTAATAATACTTGTAATGAATATAGTTTTGTTTGGAGGGATTTGATTTTCTAAAGAGTATATAAAACCTAACAAATTACATCTTAGCAAGTTTTATCCAATATATTTTGCTTATTCTTTCCTTTGAAGATGTGTCTATGTTCTAGAAATATTCAAAAAAAATTTTTTCTTTTAAAGTTAAGTACTTAAGCTACAAATTTGGGTTATTCAGGATTCTCTTGCATAGTTAACTTTTCACTGTCTTGTCAAAACCAGTTTGTCCTACCTTGTCCCATAAACTATAAAATAACCTAGCCACATTAAGATTCTTTATTATTTTTCAAACTAGCCATGGATTTTCATACTCTCTGTTTGGGCTCACAAGATTTTCTTTTTCCTTGAATACTTTTGTCCCTTCTGAATCTCGAAAACTATTTTGCAAAAAGAATAGTTTATAAATATCAATCTTAAATATCTATCTCTTGATTTTTAATTTTCTCCTAATTTTGATCCAAATCTGGGTCCCATTCTTCTTTGCAAAAATAACTCATTTCTCTATACATTTTATTCCCTTCTAATTTTGTGTATGATAACATTTTGATTAAAATAGTTACTTACATATGGTGCAAGTTACCAATGATTTCTAGAACATCACAGCGTACCAGGCACCATGTAAAGAATACACCTGACTTGTTCCATTTAAGCTTTCTTTCTTTTTTTTTGTGTGTGTGTGTTGTAGTGGGGTGGAACCCAGTGTCATTCTTCTTTTGAGATACACCCCAGCCCTATTGTTTTTTATTCTTAATTTTGTTCTTATTTCTTTAAAAAAGGGTTCTTTTATTGTCATTTTTGGAACTGGGGATCGAACCCACAGGACTACACCTGCAAAGCAGGTGATTTACCACTGACCTACATCCTAGCCCCTTATTCTTTATTTTAAAACAAGGTCTCACTAAGTTGCAGAAGGCCTCACCAAGTAGCTGAAGATGTACATGAACAGTAATCTTTATGTCTCAGCTTCCCAAGTGCTGGGATTACAAGTGTGCACCACCATCCCATTTAAGCATTCCAATACCTTAATGAACTGAGAACTATAATTTTCTCATGTTTGGCCAATGAGAAAACTGAGACTTATTCACTTGTCATGGCTCTGTAATTAGTATGTACTAGAGCTAAGGCTAAAGATGAGCCAGTTTATCCCTGAAGTCTATGTTCTAAAACCAGGTGATCCCTTTCATTATAAGTTAGGTCTTTTTTTGGGGTGGGGGGGTTACTACAGATTGAACGCAGGGAAATTTTTATCTCTGAGCTACATTGGCCCTTTTTATTTTTATTTTAAAACAGTCTGCTTAAGTTGTTGAGAACCTTGCTAAGTTAAGGCTGGTCTTGAACCTGTGATTCTCCTGTATTGTTCCTCCCAAGTACTGGGATTGCCAGCATGCTCCATCATGCCAGATGCCTCTCTTTTTAAAACTGTAAGTCCTCTAAGGTTCAGGACCATGGATCATTTGTCATTCAATTCTCCTGACCCAGGATATTGCTTGCTGCCTGGTGAGTACCAGGTCCCTGTTAGGAGGATCAGCTTTGTGCCCACATAGGCTGGCAGAAACAAGTGCTGAGGATGATGACCTCCTACTTTCTGAAAAATTATATGGTTTCCAAAGTGACATCAGTTTGTATGCCTCCTCAGACAGTGACTAATGATGCTCAGCCTCCTTGAGCACATTAAAACATGATTACATTATGTTGGCTCAGTTCTCCTGCCTTCTAAATGAGCATGGTGAGCACAATTTCTTTGCCCCAGTCTTGTCCTGATGCAGCAGATTCCACTCAACCTCTTGACATCATTTTGTGTGATATTTTAGCATTTAGCATGAAGACAGGAAAATGGTATTCCCACCTGGGTCCTCTGGGCTGATAACCCACTTTCAGGTTCACCTGCATGATGCGTGCATTCCCTGAGTTTAGTCAACTCCTGAAATTCATCCACTAAATTCTCCCATGATCCATCACTATGAAACTGATCATCACAGTGTTGTATTTTACCATTATTAATCATTGAAGATGGATGCTCTCTAGTGCATCTAACTGACTTGCATGATTCTGGATATTAATCTTTATCTCACTCAAATTATTTACTGCTTTAACTTAAAAGGCCTTGCTTTTCCCAGGACTGAATCTTATGAGTTCTGATGGCACCATGGTGGAAGCTGTCTTTTAAAATCACATAACCTTAGCCGGGCATGGTGGCACACGCTTGTGGGAGGCAGAGACAGGAGGATCACGCAGGTTCGAAGCCAGCCACACACGCTGGCTTAGGAGACCCTGTTTCCAAATAAAAAAATGTAAAAAATAGGTCTGGGAGTGTAGCCCGGAGGTAGAAGGGCTTCCAGGAACCCCAGTACCACCAAAAAAAAATAAAAAAATAAAAATAAAATAAAATAAAATCACATAACCTTTCTGGTTTATAAATAAATTCTCCTTCTAGGAGACCCTGGTTGTTATTTTCTTGAACACCTTACTAAATACTGTATTTTCTTTCCTTCTGGTCTGTTCTCCTTCAGAGCCAGTTAAATAAGCTACTTGAACTGTGAGCTTTAGAAAATCCTCCAGTGACATGTGTCACAGAAAATTACAATGATGATCAGCTGAAATGCTCTTTGCAGCCCTCTTACTAGAAGTATCTCAGTCTTACTGAGTCTGGCAGAACTGAGGCTCTACCTGCTGGAATTTGAAATTCACCAGGAGTTTGATTCAAAACCACATTGCTACTGAGTAGTCCTTGCGAATAACTAAGGTAGATCCATTCCTGGAAAGTGAGAGCCTTATTTTTCCACCTTCTTGATTCATGTGGCATCAGATTGCCTAATGATCTATGCTTTCTCAGACCATTCCTACTTCTTCCCAAAGACCCATCACAACTCTTTCCCCTCCTCT
The DNA here is from genome assembly GCF_963383645.1 of Muscardinus avellanarius. NCBI lineage: Eukaryota > Metazoa > Chordata > Mammalia > Rodentia > Gliridae > Muscardinus > Muscardinus avellanarius. The sequence goes on along the minus strand of NC_137801.1, from coordinate 43,078,827 downwards.
GCTCATATCAAAACCTGTTTACTGCCGGGCGTGGTGGCGCTCGCTTGTAATCCCCGCACTTGGGAGGCAGAAACAGGAGGATTGCACAGGTTTGAAGCCAGCCCCATGTGCTGCATTAGGAGACCCTGTTTCCAAATAAAAATGTAGAAATAGGTCTGGGAGTGTAGCCCGGAGGTAGAAGGGCTTCCAGGAACCCCAGTACCACACACACACACACACAAAAAAAAAAAAAAAACCTGTTTACTATACATAGAGAATAATATTGAAGAGATGAGTAAAACAGGCAAATCAAAAGCCAGTATTTTCTGAAGGAGAAAACTGAGTTGGTAAAATTTTACTAATGGGATGAAGTGGGAATAGCTAGTTCTTAAGATAGGATATGTAGCATTTGTTATTTCAAAGATCCACTAGAAGCCGGGCGTGATGGAGCACGCTTGTAATCCCTGCGCTTGGGAGGCTGAGACAGGAGGATCGCATGGGTTCAATGCCAGCCTCAGCTACTTAGTGAGGCTTTCAGCAACTTAGTGAGACCCTATTTCCAAATAAAATATAAAAAATGTCTGGGAGTATATCCCGCAGGTAGAAAGGGTTCCACCCCCAGTACCACCAAAAAAAAAAAAAAAAAATTCACTAGACTGAACACTGCCTAATTAACCCAATTGAGATTCAATATATTCATTAGGATATTTTCACATACTTCTTAAGCAGTTGAGGATCAAAGGTGTGCAATAAACATGACAAATATAATAAAAGAAGGAGGGCGCAATTATATACTCTGAATTATTCCACAGATAATTGTGTAGTTCTGATTTTATATATGGGGAATGGCTGTTTTTGCTTCCACTTTTGAGTATAAACTACTTTTAGGTTTGTGTGATAATAAAAGGGATCTGAAGAGATACTTGTTAGGAAAGAAAAACTAAGTTTTAGGTGATAGAAACTAAAACTATTCATAATTTTGGACAATAAATTGCTAAGAGAGATGAAGTTAATATTCCCCATCTTTATCTTGGTGGGGTGAGATCTGGTATATAATAGTTTCAATAAGTTGACTACATAGGTGACACCAAGACATGCCAACATTTGGGGGGGGGGTTAAGAATAAAAATCATTACTAGAAAAATGAGTAATAGCCAGGTGTGGTGGCGCACGCTTGTAATCCCCGTGCTTGGGAGGCAGAGACAGAAGGATCATGTAGGTTCAAAGCTGGCTTAAGAGACCCTGTTTCCAAATTTTAAAAAAAAGTATAAAAATAGGTCTGGGAGTCTAGCCCAGAGGTAGAAGGGTTTCCAGGAATCCCAGTACCACCAAAAAAAAAAGGGGGGGGGGGAAGAAAATTTCGTAATAAAAACCCAACAGATATATAATTCTTGAGATTTATGAAACAATTTTATACAGTTGTAACATTTACCCAGTGATTCTAAATCTCCCTTGAGGGACTAAAAATATAGAAAACAGCTACTCATTTCATAGCTGAGTAAACTGAGGCTCAGAGAAATTTTAGCTTTCTCAAGATCATACAGCTCACGTATATATGGGGCCAATAGTGGATGGCACTCCATGAATGTGTTACTCTTACCAACATTCTTGATATGACCTTCTCAGAAAGGAATGTGACAAGAACAGGTTGTAGACTCAGGTGGTCTTCTTTCCATTTCTATCATTTTCTGAGCAATAACCTGTGAGCGTACAGGCAGCAGAACTCCAGTAGAGGCTAAGGAGAATGAAAAGAATAGACATTGTAAAGTAAGAACACTTTGACTTCATTCTTTCCAAGTAGTAGGTTGATCTTCATGTCTTTTAAAGGGAGCACAAAACATTCCAAGTCAGCAAACATTTACAGGGCAACTTCTCCATAGTCAGCATGGAACTCAATGATGTAGATAGATGGGCAAAATGTTCATGGTCAGATGAACTATTTCCATCTATTCTTCTCAGTCATCTGGGAAACTAGTTAAAAATCCATCATGGATTCCATCCAAGTCTGTCTAAATCAAAACTTCTGGGTGTGGGAGGGACAGGAGAAAGAAAAATGCATTTTGAGCTAGGCGTGGTGGCGCACGCTTGTAATCCCAGCATTTTGGAGGCTGAGACTGGAGGATCACAGTTGGCAGACATGCCTCGGCTACTTAGTGAGGCCCTCCACAACTAAGTGAGATTCTGTCTCAAAATAAAGAATAAAAAATAGGGCACGGGGTGTACTTCAAAGGTCGGATGTCCCTGGGTCCCATCCCCAGACCCACAGAAAAAAAAATGCATTATGAAAAGACAGTCTAAATGTTTTGCTTTAGTTCATATACACAGTTCAAAACCACCACCTTGCATACAATGACTTGCATTAATCACTTAAACTGACTGGGGATATACACTGTGACCTCATGGAAGGGAACTGATACAGAAGGGAACCCAGTGATTTCTTACACAAAGTATGAGCTGCACTCTCCCCTGCCCTTCCTGCAAGAAGATTGGCTAAACTAAAGGTAGGTCTGAGAGACCTTGCCCAGGAGCAGGGAATCATGGAAACTGATCTCAAGGCAGCTTATCCTTCCCACCTGCCCTCCCTGCCCTCTGGTTTTGTTTCCTCATCTGTATAGCTAGATATGATGGACTAGGTGAGCATGATACATTCTTCCAGCAAACAGGCAGAATCTAGCAGGGACCTTAAACTCTTTGGAATACAAAGGTTTATGCTGATGAGTATAACTTCATGTCTAGAAAGTCAAACCTCACAGAGTAATTCCAGAATGAATAAAATGAGTAACATTAAATATAATCCACTATTGGCCAGTTATATCTATGGAGAGGGAATTTAAGAGAAAACACAATTCCAGTTGCCTTTCAGAAAGTGTGGGTTTTACATAATTGCCTATTTATTCACACCTGCTTATGGAGTTCCTGCTATATATCATGTCCCAACACTTTTGGGAAATGGAATCCATTAGTAGAATTCTGAATATAAATCAAAATAAACTGTGAAATAACACCCTGCTGTTTCTTTTCTCTATAAGCAGAAAGAGATGGTGGGGCCTGAGTGAGGAGTAACAGTTGAGCTCACCTCTGCATGAAGCCCACACCTCACAAGTGGAGCTCACCATCCATCAGAGGAATGAAGTGTATCTGGATCCAGACAAAAAGCTGTCTTCGTGTTGCCTATCATTTCTAACTCCTTCTAGAAATAGAAGCATCAAATTGGGTGACAGACACCATTGGAGCCTTTCACTTTTGATGGCTTCCCTATTCAGACTCACTCTGAAATGCTTTCCACCTTCCAATGTTTTTCTCTAGACATGTATGGCACTATGATCCTAGCATCTGGAACAAGTGAACTGGTGGCTCTGAGGCCAATTGGTGCAGCCTCTGCCCATGCACTGGAAATTTCCAGGGACAGGACCCTTCTTGTGGTGGTCCCTGTTCATCTCATGGCCACCTGAATCAGGATTTAATCAGGATGAAATCACTGCCTTCTCCAGGTGACCTGTTCCACAGAAAGTTCCTGCAGCTGACCTAACTATAACTATAACTGGTCTAAGAAAGTAACAGATCAGCTATTGCTGAGTTGGTTCTCTCTCAAAACAGGCAGAACTATTTTTTTTAATCAATATCCAGCCCTACTGGGTCCTTGAGAAGGTAAAATCAACTTTGCTTTGTTTCCAAGTTCTCTTTCAAAGAAAATACTGAATAGGCTTATTAGTTCTCATTATGAAATTATTTTGAGTTATCTGAAAACATATGCAGGAAAGCACAAAGAAGAAAAAACAGTATTATTTCTTCCATATTTCTCTAGAAAATATTTTACATCCAATTTTTCTTTTCTTTTTCTGAACCAGGGACCTTATTGCACATATTGTGCTATAATTGCTTTTCACTCAGCCGGTATATTTAGAATATCATCCTACCTTTAAGTCCTCTCTTACAGCAGAAATTTTCAAGCTGCACATTGTTCTTTTGTATAGATGTGCCATACCCTAAACTCCCAGACCCTATTTTTAGATGTTTAGAGGTTTTCTTTCCCTTCCAACTTTTTGTGTTATTTCATCAGGGCTATACTTTTATTTGACTATTTTTCTACCTGTGTGTTTTTTTCTCTTAAGATCAAAATTTTCAAAGTGGAATTGCTGGGAGAATAAGACCTTACAAAATTTTTTATGTGTTTACAATTCATACCATTTGAGGAAGACCATTCAGTTAAGCCCTGCATATTGCAAATAGAGGAAGTAGTGGTAAAATAGATTCTTACTTAACTTAATAAGTCAAAATAGGTATCTAATTATTATAAAAATTCTGATTATTTTGATAGAATTTTGAGGGAATACCAAAGATTGCATCCAGCAATATTCTACCTCTAAACTACATCCCAGAACTTTTGTTATTTTCTTTTTGACATAGGTCTTGCTAAATTTTTGAGAATCTCCCTAAGTTGCTGACACTGGCCTCAATCCTTCTGTCTCAGCCTCCCAAGTACTAGAACCACAGGCATGTGCCACCATGCCTAGTTTAGTAGGAATTTCCAAGAATTTTCCCCTTGTGTCCACTGGGTATTTTAGTTTCTCTTTTTTAGTTTTAATTATAAAATTAAATATATACAATTTAATTGTTTATTATTTTATTATTCATTATAATTAAAATCCCTTTTCATTAACCTTATAAACTCTTAACATCATAGACAACTCACAATATTTTACCTGATATATTTTAACACTTTTTTTTGTTTTCTATGTTGCCAAATACTTCAAAACTCTTTTTCTCTTGCCTCAATTTTTGATGACCTTGCTTTGAAAGTAAAAGTGTCCTGTCTTGTCCTTTAGTTCTCCTATGATCTAGTCTTCTTGTTAACTCATTGATTCCCCTGGGGTTGATATACCATTCATAAAGTATCTCCTTTGCTGGTTTAAATGCCTCCTTTTATCTTTATCTATATTGACTATGTACAAATTTTAAAATGTGATTTACTTTCTATTTTCTGCCCACATATTCTTAGGTCAATGTAATCATTTTAGTAACTATTAAATTTTAAATAGATTATTAAATTTTAAATATATTTTAAGAACTAGTAGCATTTTACATTCCATTGATTGTCATCATCTTTTTTCTTTTCTTTTCTATTCTTTTTTTCTGTTACTGCTAATTGACCTCAATGTTAGTGGCATTCTACCAATGAGCAATATCTCCAGCCCTTCTAATTTTTTATTTTGTGTTAGGGTCTTCCTAAGTTGTTCAGACTGGGGTTAAAATTTTGGTCCTCTTGTCTTCCTGGGATTACAGATGTGTTCCAAATTTTTTTTATAAACCTAAAATGTTTCTCTTTTTTTTTGTGGTACTGGGAAGAGAACCCAGGGGCATTTTACCTCCAAGCTATACCCCCAGCACTATTTTTTATTTTGAAACAGGGTCTCACTAATGCAAGAGCCTCAGTAAGTAGGTGAGGCTGGCTACAAACCTGCAATCTTCCTGTCTCAGTCTCCCAGGTCCCAGGTACTAGGATTACAAGTGTGTGCCACTATGCCTGGCTCCTACCCCCTTTTTTATATTTTATTTGTGAAACAAGATCTCACTGAGTTGCTGAAACTGGCCTCCAACCTGCAATCCTCCTGTCTCAGCCTCCCAAAGTACTTGGATTACAGTCATGTGATACTGTGACTTACTGCTTTTTAATATATGACTTCCTCACCAATTATACAGATAAATTATTATTGAAAATGTGACTTGGGTGCTAATTTTACATTCCCAGATAATTTGCTCTCAGATTTGTGTTCTTCATTTGTTTATATCCTGGAAGACTTCTATTTTAGGCCACAAATCTCTTGTAAAGGGCTAGTTAATACCTATGAACACAAACATCAGGAATAGTTAGTAATAATTACCCTTACCTTTTTACCCTTCTTCACTCCTACTGTGTTTCTCCCCTTTGTGCTCCCTCAATTGTGTGATGTTTGTCTCTTGACTTGTACATTTATATAGCTCAGATGCTTGGAAAAGCTGTATTTGCCAAATGGAAATTGCTTGTGTTTCTATTCTCATTCTATGGGATTTGTAAAGTACTTGCATGTTCTCATACTTTCTTTAAAGAACCAAAAGATATCAACCTGGGCACTAATCTCACACTGCAATTTTCCATGTGATTTCATTTGCTCTTGATAGAGAGAATCAGTCTGTCCTCCCAGGCCCTCTTCCCTGGGAGTAGCTGAGTGATCTCTGCTGCAAACCACCATCCCCTTTTGCTATAGATCCCCATACCAAGAAGCTATATTTATATTTCATTCTTGTGCTTCTCCACAGGCTGGAGGATAAGTGTACATCAAGTCTGGTATACTGCTATATAACATTATGGGGAAACTTAATAAATTAAGAAATTAGCATATGTATTTTACAAGTGAGTTTTTCATCCATTGATTTTGCCTTCCTTGTTATTTGATGTGTCAGTGTTCTAACATGTCTGTCACTATTCCATCTTTGCTGGATGCTGGGACCTACTATAGAAATCTTTTAAGTGTCAGTATGGCTTCTTGGTGAAGAACCGGAGTTGATAAACTTGCTCTACCCAAGGTAGATAGTAAACATTTTGGGCTTTATTAGCCATATGTGTCTGTTGCAACTACCCAATTGTGATACTGTAGAGAACAATGGGCATAGAGAATGTGTAAATGAGCTTGGTGTGGTGCCACACTCCTGTAATCCCAGTACTCAGGAGGCTGACATATGAGGATGGCAGATTCAAGGCCAGTCTTGGAAGTTTAGCAAGACTTTGTTTAAAATTAAAAGAAGTAATGTGGATGTAGATCAGTATAGAGCACCCATGGATCCAATCCCCAGTACCACCAAAAAAGAAAAAAAAAAAAAAAAAGAAAAGTAAAGAAGAGAGAAAGAGAAACTTTCTAGGTATATGGATTTGGTGAGTTTATTAACCTCCCTGTGCTACCTTGAAAGAAAATCCATCCATAAACTAAAGTAGATTACAGAATCTATTTTAAAAGATCATTATGAGAGCTGGGCATGGTGGTGCATGCTCATAATCTCAGCATTCGGGAGCATGAGACCAGAGGATTGCAGCTCACAGATGGCCTGAGCTACTTAGTGAGGCCCTCCATAGTCCCTCTTTCAAAATAAAGAATACAAAATAGGGCAGGGAGTGTACCTCAGAGGTTGAATGCCCCTGGGTTTTATCCCTAGACCCGCAAAAAAATAAAAAAGATTATTATGAGAATTCAGTGCATCAGTACAAAGCCCTGAACATCCTATGTCCTACACTGAATGCTTTGTTCATTAGAGGCCAGTATGCTACATAGATCAATAAATTAATAACCATGGCACATTTTCACCTAGTTTTAAATTATATATATATATATTTTTTTCATTCTCTTAATTCCTATTGTTTAACCCTTGGTTTTTCCTTCATTCCTACCTAGCATAAAACCTGTAAAGACAAGGAATGAAAAAAAATCAAACTATTTCCTTTTGTTTTCATTCCCTAAGGGAAAATTGAATTGGCAACAATATCCTTCCTGGAATAGTTTGTAACATAGAAAACAAAGACTGCCTGTATCAGGGACAGAAAGGCACCTCACTTATACTTCTTTTCACACACTTGCCAGTGAGAATCTATTTATTTCATGGATTCCTGGCTAATTATTTCCAGCACGGCACTGATTGAGCTGTTAATAAAGTGTAAAGGTGCCTTGCAGATGCATTCTGAATCTCCAAGAAGTAAATCTACATCTCAAACTGCAAAAGGCCATGTCTTCCCATCACCCCAATATTCCAGTGATAGCATCTCCAATTGTAGAATTAATCAAACTTCTCTCAGTGACAGAAATGCTAATTTAAATTTTTTGTCACAATTACCAGGAGTGCTATTGCAGTTTCTGACTTGTAATTAATGTCTCCTTCCATCACTGGGTTAGACTCCTTTGTAATTGTGATAAATGAAAGAGCCTCCTGACCTTTTATATTTAAAATGAATTACAAGGGAAAAAATTACCTGTAAGTAATCAACACCTTCAGATAAACAGAGGAACATGGGACATGAGGTGCTTTATTGTTTCTCTCTCTTTAATTTGTATATCTCCCGGTGATTGAACTGACAAATGGAAAAAGAAGTGAGCTCCTTATAGCTTATTCCCATGTGGAACTAATTCAGGTTATGGTTTTGGTTTTTATGGATACTTGGGCACACCAACAAAATCAGTGTGATACTGATGAGGAATTGTAATTTAGAACTAAAGAAATCCACAGGGTAGGAGAAAGAAAAAAAAGCAAGATGTGGTGGTGTTTTTTTTTTTTTGTTTGTTTGTTTGTTTTGTTGTTGTTTGTTTTGTTCTGTTTTTATGGGCTTTTTTTCTTTCCTTTGGTGGCACTAGGGATAAAACCCAGGTGTGTTAGACCTTTGAGCTATACCTCCATTACTTTTTTTTTTTTTTTTTTTTTTGCAGTACTGGGGATGGAACCCAGGAGCATTATACCTTTAAGCTACATCCCCAGCCTTATTTTTATTTTTTTTAAATTATGAAACAAGGTTTCATTAAGTTGCAGAGGGCCTCACTAAGTAGCTGATGTTGGCTGCGAACTTGAGATTCTCTTGTCTTAGCATACCAAGTACCTGAATTATAGGCATATGCCACTGTCCCCAGATAAGATGCTGTGTTTACTGGGACAAAAATGAGAAATTTTTGTGACCTAATGTGAATCAGGGCTTGCCTATCCCAGGTGCAAGCTACAGATGAACCACATTGACATACCTGGAAGCTAATAGAAATGCAGTGTTCTGGGCCCTGTGTCAGTTGCTTTGAGTCAGGTAAGACCATAATATAGTTTGTGGATATAATGTGTGAAGGTGCTGAATATGGAGAGTACTGGAGTCCAGACTCAGAAATGGAATGTCTGCCACTCACTTGTAATCTGCTCATAAAAAATAGCAAGTTCAATACCACCACTACTTTTGCCAAGAAGAACAAACCCATGTTCAAATTTTAGAATATGAACAGTCAGGGACTAGGAATAAAAAGAGATAATTAAAGTAGGAATTGCTTTTTAAGAATTTTCCATCAACATTCTCAGTGCTGTATTCTGTAAACCTGATCTCCAAGTTGTATAACTTGGAGGAAGATTTAATTGCTCACCATTTTTTGGAGATTCTCGGTTTAGACCATGAGGTCAGGGTCTGAAGCTCAGGGTATGGTGGTGAAGTGGAGAGAAGGAGAAAGCAAAAGCTCTGTTCTCACATCCTAGAGATTGGAAACAGAGTCAAACAAGCAAGGGGATTCAAAAACAGGAGCACAATCCCCAAGGCCACATCCCCAGGGACCTACCCCCAGCCATACCCCACCAGCACAGGTTACAGCCAAGATAAATTCAGGGATTTATCTCCTGATGATATTACAACCCGAAAGAGCTAACCATATCAACCCTGACCAACAACCTCTCTATTTAGCTTTCTTGAGCTCTTCAAGGGGGCATTCTATATCTTACCATACCATAGATCCTTGTGAGAGGAATAGCGTAGGTACTACTATTGAAATGTCAGCTTTGGAAGGTCAAGGATTATTGAGCTGTATCATAGTAGGTGGTCACCCAACATCTGAGTAAGTGGAAAGGACATGGAATATACTAGACTCCATGGTGGAAGAAAAAGCAAGAAAGAAAAAGAGGGAAAAAACTCAAAGCAGTTGGCAAGAGGACATAAAGTGATTTTGTGTAACCAGTGGGCTCATCTGTTTGATTAGAGAGAGTTTTTGTTGGAGAATTAATGAGTAATTTCTGTATCTTGAAATTGAATGATGGAGAATGGAAGAAAATTGCTTGGCTGTGGAGCTGGGGACCCAGAGCATTGTGTTGATACAGGCATGTTTTCTGGACACACAGGACAGGACAGACCCCTTGTTCAGCTCTGCAAAAATAGCCCTAAAGATAGTAGTGCCTCAGCTCTGGGTCATCAAATCTGAGGTGTTGTGAGGCTACTAAATTTCTCTCAGGAACATGGTTATTTTCTTTGGAATTCATTATTTTTCTCATTAAAACCAGTTGGAGGCTCTCTACTTAACTTACATTTTTGTTTCCAGACTAAGCAAAGCTAATGGAAATCTCAGTAGTAGTGAAATTTCACTTAGAGTAGTGAAATCTCAGGCCACCATCATTGAAATAAGGATAAGATGAGTGGGACTTCATGATGTACCTGGAAACATGTAGCTTTGTCTTATCTTATTTCTAAACAAAGTCATGAGAGAGGCCAGTTTTTGAACCTCACCCTCAGCAGAGTCTTGTGAATAAGGATTACACAAACAATGCTTTTCTGAGGAAAACAAGACTGGCTTGGGATCTTTGTTGTGAAATCCCCTGTCAAGATTAATTAAGGGACTATGTAGTTACAACTTATACATTTGGATGGTCCCCAATGACTTATTTCCTAATATGAGATTAGTTTTGAAACATCTGAAATAGCACTGAAAAGACTAAATGACTTTTAAGGGAATAAAACTTCAAAAACGAAGCTTAGAAATCTATGGTTTATTATATCCTAATAGCAGTTATGGTTGGTATGGAATCCTCCTCTTCTTACACTTTATTGTATTAAGTGTGTATTCTCAGATCAAGGGTCTGAGAGATAATCTGGTGGGATTTTAAAAATTGAGCCACATCACAAATTTATTGCAGGTGTCATGGATCATAGGAGAGAATGATCAGCTCTTTGGTTCATAGAGAGGTACTTGCTTACAAGATGGAGTTCCTCTTGTCCTTGACAAGCAGAGTTATCACTAACACACACATGCTGGTGAATGTATTATTTCATTCACCAAATGGAGATTCAAATGACTTTGTTACACACTAGATATTTAAAAATCTTGGGGACTTCCAGAAAGATTGCAACTGAGAAAAGCAGCATTTACAATACCTGCTAAAAATTGATCTCTAGTATCACAAAATCATCACTTTTCATAGCCAGAAAACACTATCAGCAGAGAAATAAAAAATGTAAACACAAGGGACAGAGAAAAAAGACTAGACGAACAACCAGAGACCAGAAAAGAAATCAAGCCTGCAATGCAGCAGCATAGCTATGCCGGCACTATCTTCCCTCACAGCACCAGGTTCCAGAGAGGAAAGATAATCAAGGAGCTGAAGTGAGCAGCTGCAGATCATTCAGGTTTAATTCAGCAGTTCTTTCAGTGCAAAGAACATCTAAAAATGCCAGTGGCCAAGCTCATCACGCCTTCCAGGGACTCAGAACAGAGCTCAGAATCAGAAAAGAAACATGCCAGCCTCACAGCCAAGGATGTGGAAGTGGTGCCATATTGCCAGCAGGGACAGCGAGTTCACTGTGCCCTGCGACAGCTCCTGATCAGCACGCACAATAACCCTGAGTGAAATTACAGCCCCTAAAAGAGAAATACCAGTACTGCACTCCCAGAGACTTGTGCAGCTTTGATAATCTCCTTGGGTCTGAGATTTTGCAGTCCAAACCAGTGAAGAAGTAGTGGTGGCAGAGATACCACACCCTAGTCGCAGCTCCCCATAGGAAAACGCCCAACCTGGCACCCCCACAGTCTCATACAGCCTCAATTAACTCCCTGGGTCTGAGACTTTGTGATACAACCCAGTAAATAAATAGTGGTTGGTGAGATTACCACAGGCTTGAGATCCAGAACACCCTAAGTGAAGTCGTAGTGACCAGGGAAGGCACAAAATTATTAAATCATGGGAAAGAGGAACAACAATAGAGCAAGAGCAATGAATGCCCACAACCTCATATTATCAGAACCTGATAACACAGAAATTCAGAGATCTTGAGAAGATCAAATCAGGAATATAACTGTAGAAATAATAAGGAATCTTCAAAAATTTAGAGAGAGAGAGTCTAAAAGAAATAAAGCATGCAATCATTGAGGTAAAGGCATTAATTCAAACTATAATCAATTAGACCACATGTAGAATAGAATCTAGGTCCTAGAAGATTATCACTCCAAAAACAAATGCAGGAATCTGTCACTGAAGAAATATGGCACCTTTTTAAGAGAGATAACCTAAGAATAATCAGAATAGAGGAGGGAAAAGAAGGTGAAACCAAAGTGATCAACAATCTCTTCAGAGAAATAATAGCAGAAAATTTTCCAAACATAGAGCAAGAGGTCGATAAACAAGTCCAGGAAACTATAGAACACCATTTAGACAGGATCAGAGAAGAGGTTCCCACGCCACATAAATGTCAAAATGACCAATGTGGAAGCCAAGCAGAGAATCTTAAAGGCAACAACAAAAAAAGTTCAAGTGACATTCAGAGGCAAACCAATTAGAATCAATCCAGACTTCATAAACCAAGTCATGAAAGCCAGAAGGGCTTGGAGTAACATATTCCAAACTCTAAAAGAAAAGAACTTCCAGCCAAAAATTTTCTACCCAGCAAAACTATCTATGAAATTAAATAGGGAAATAAGAAGCTTCCATGACAAACAGAAACTGAAGGAATTTATGTCTTCAAAACCAGCACTAGAAAAATTAATCAAAGTGATTAACTACAAAAAATAGGTAATACACACCAGAACCATAGAAACAAGATTTTCCATTCAGCAGACAACTAAGCAAAGAAGAATAAACAGTATTTAAATAGAAATAAAATCATAACTTGTTAGGAATTAAAAATTATCTCTCAATAATCACACTGAATGTAAATTGCCTCAATTCCCCAATAAAAAGACTGGCAAAATGGATTAAAAACCAGAATCCATCCATCTGCTGCTTACAAGAAACACACTTTACAAGTAAAGATAGTAACAAATTCAAGGTAAAGGGCTGGAGCAAGGGAATTAATGTTAAGCAGCCATCTAACAAATGTGAAGCAGTATTTCACTATAGATTTTATTTGTATTTCCTTAATGATTAGTTATATTATGACAATGGTGAGTAATATTCATGTGTTTATTAGTTATATAAAAATCTTTGGAGATTCATTATTTACTTTATTCTTTTACCTATTTCTAAATTGTATTGTATGCTTTTATTGTTGCTAATTTTTAGGATTTCCATTTGAAATATTAATATACCTTCAGATATAGCATTTGGAAATATTTTATCGCATTCTATCAGTAACTTTTAACTCTGCTTACATTGTCTTTGGATGTACAATAATTTTTTTTTATTTTTTAGGAAGTGTGTTTATTCCTTTGTTGCCTATGCCTTTGAAATCATATACAAGAAATCACTGCCAATTTTAATGTTCTGAAGTTTTATGACCCAGGTTTTCTTCTAAAAGTTAATAATATTAAGATTTACATTTAGGTGTTTTATCTATTTTGAGTTAATATTTGTATATGGTGTTAGGTAAGGGTCCAAGTTAATTCTTTTTCATGTAATTAATTTCAACAATATTTGTTCAAAAGATTATTATTTCCTTCACCAAATGTTCTTGGAGACCTGGTCAAAAATAACTTGCCCATATATAGAAGAATTTATTTCTAGGCTTTTTATTTTACTCCACTGGTTTATATATCTGCCTTTATAGCAGTACTACACTGTTTTAATTATTGTAGCTTTATACTTTTTGAAATCAGAAAATTTACATCATCTAGCTTTGTTCTTTATAGTGATTGCTTTGGGTATTTAGAGTTCATATTTTATTTTAGGATAATATTTTTCTGAAAAATAAATAAATGCAGGTATGATAGTTTCACCTTAAAAATAGAAAAAAATATCCTCTGGCAAGAACGAAAGCAAAAAGAAATATTGAAATGTTATCTCTAAGTGATCAAAAATTTGATATCTGACAAATGAATCTGTTATGTGAGATTATCATTGTTAATTTTGGATAAATTGCTATAATATTAGATATCAACTACTAATCCAAGCATGGGAAGGAGGGATGGGGAGGGAATGGGGTGGGGATTGGGTAGGGGCTAACTGGGCAATGTGTGCATGTATGTCTACAAAAGTTTTTTTTTTTAATCCCATTATGATGTATAAATACAGTGCACCAATAAAAAAATTTAAAAAATCTTTTGCACCTGCTTTTATTAATGTTCCCTGCCTTGAGGATAAGCAATCAAGTGTCGCTTTGCTTCCTGCAATTTTTTCCTGTGCTGGCCAAGTGTTGCTGTCAAGGAGAGCAAAATCTTAGCAGGGTGTCTTCTCGCCTAACACTTCTACTATACACTATCACATGTACTTGGAGGCTGGTGTGAGCCAGAGCTGTACTCAGTACTAGTTCCCAAAGGCTCCCATACATTTTTGTCACTGTTCTATTTTAATACAGACATTCTTGTTCTGTAGGGAGCTTCACAAGGGAAGAAGCAGGACCCTGTTTATCACAGAATACTGTCATGGGCATATGGTGGAGAAGCCTGCTTCTATAAGTACATGTCCAATGAGCAAAAATAAGATAGCAATGTCCCTTCTTTCATTGGAACATAGTTGGCATGCAGAACTGGTAGACCATATAAACTGGGTGACTTAACCCAAAACTCCTCAACTCTCCTGGCTTTCTATCAGATTGTCAGTCCGTATTCTCACTGCAGTCATCCAAAACAACCGGCCACTACCACAAAACTTAGAAGAAGATTTATTTGTTCAGAGTTCTGAATATTTCAGAGGTTCAGTTCATGTCAGACTGGATTACATGGCTGGAGCTCAAGGAATGGCTGCGAAGGTAGAGAGAGAAAGAGTGAGGTTCTGCTTCCACATCACAGAGGCCAGAAGCAAGAGAGAGAGAGAGAACCTGCAAAGGGATTCAAAGACACTGCAGAGTCCCCAAGGCCCAATACCCAACTCCTCCAGCCATCTCTGCTTAACTTATCACCCAATATATTTACTATAATGATCTATTGATGAGATTAGAACCACCATGATTTAATTATATCAACTTATATTCCTCATCATGCTCCTTCATTCCACTTTGCAACCCATACTCTCCATTTAAAATGCACTCAAGTTTTCAGAACCCCGAAAGTACCCAGCCTCTCTTGCCATAAATTTCCAAGGTTGTCTTTCCTGCTTAATGTGTTGTTTTTTTGCAATCTCTGCTTTAATAACACTTGTCCACAAAGGCTCTGGGAATTCTCAGAATTGGTTTACATACCCATCAGTTTCCATAGCATCTCATAACCACCTCTGCACTCCCAAACTTCCTTATCTATGAAATCATGGGAGACAGATGTGGTGCCTGTCTTATTTCCTGTTTGATCCCTAGCACAATGGTCAGGCTCTCAGCAGACACCCACTACTTTGTGCTAAAACAAAAAGCTGCCACTCTTGGTTGGTAGATAAGAAGATTGTTTTCAGCATATAGAACAAGCTTCTAGATTTGTTGACCTGGTTAAGGATGGGAGATTAGTCCTAGAATAACCTCACTAATAACAGGCTCAAAATTATGAATGATAGAGATTCTGCCATTATAGTTACTGAGAAACATCATTGTTTTGTGGAAGAAGTAGTGCTCTGAGGTCCCAGAGGGGTCATTACTTGATAGGTCAGGGCTTTCAAGCTTTCTGAGATCAGCAGAGATCTCGTACATGAAGTCTGGAGTTCTGTGAAGTCTAACAACTCCTGGAATTGATCAAAAAATAATGTGAGTGATGAACATGGGTTATTCATCTCTGAGTGGCTTCCCATTTTTCCTCTCTCCCTCTCCATTAAATGGGATTTCGGTTTTGCCTGCTCACATATCCTTACCTATTGTGGGGCAAGAGGTAGACAGAGTTGCTTATATAATTCTGGTGGTCAGAGATTTTGAGGGCTTTAGTCTCTGGAATCTTAGAGCATAGACAATATTTCATTACATTTCACCTTTGATTTTGCTCTCAGAAATTCCTTGGTAGATATATGTGAGAACATGTTTCATCAATGTGTCAAGGACACATGGAATATCCTGGAAAACAAGAACTGTAGGAGTTGCTGGCATATTCTGTATAGTTCTTATGTTCTTTACACTGAATCACATGCTTTTAGAGATTATATCTCACTGTTGGTAGTATATTTTTTGTTATTTTCATTGGTACTGTGGTTTAAACAAGGAAATTTTACCTCTGAGCTATATCCCTAGTCTTTTTTTTTAATATTTTGTTTTGAAACAAGGTCTTTCTAAGTTTCTGAAAGTCTATCTAAATTGCTGAGGCTGGACTGAAACCTGTGATTCTCTTGTCTCAGTCTCCCAGGTACTGAGATTATAAAAATGTGCCACCATGACTTCTGGGAAGATGGCGACAGAGAAAAGCGGGGCTTAAGAGCCCTGCTAACAACCAATCTCTATTACCATAAAATCAGTGCCTTTCATAGTCAGAAAACACCATCACCAGAGAAACAAAAAAAATCACCAGGCTCCAGAGAGGAGGGGAACCCAGAACGGATCTCAGAGAAGATACGCCAGCCTCATGGCCGAGGACACGGCAGTGGCTAATTCACCGGATGGCACCAGACCAATGCACTCAACAGCCCCCAAGCTCCAGAGAGGAGCAGCGGACAGCAAGTTGAGGTGAGCCGCTGCGGGAACAGCCTGGCAGGATTTGGCAGATTTTTCGGCACATGGATCGTCTAAAGCTCCAAGTGGCTGGGCTCAGCACACGCTGCAGGGACTCAGAGCGGAGCTCAAAACCAGATAAGAAATACGCCAGCCTCATGGCCGAGGGTGTGGCAGCAGCGCCATATTGCCACTGGCGGCAGCAGCAAAAAAATTCACTGAGTCCACTACAGCTCCATCTGCGTATTCAACAAGAGTGAGTCAAATTGCAGGTCACAGAGGAGAAATCCCAATACTGCACTCTCAGGGACTTGACACAGTGGGGGAGTGGTGGGGGCAGAGATTCACACCCTAGGAGAACGTGCAACCTGGCACCCCCCATGGTCTAAAACATCCTCTATTGACTCCCTGGGTCTGAGACTCTGCAATACAACACAGTAAAGGTGTAGTGGGGACTGAGATACCACAGACTCAAGATTCAGAGCACCTTAAGTGAACTCATAGTGACCCAAGGGAAGAACCCAGAGAAGGCACAAACTTCCAAAATCATGGGAAAGAAGAATAACAATGGAGCAATGAATGCCCACAACCTCACAACATCAGAACCCGATAAAACAGAAATTCAGAGATTTATAGAAGATCAAATCAGGAAAATAACTGTAGAAATAATAGAGGTGTTTCGAAAAGAATTCAGAGCGAGCCAAAAAGAGATAAAAAATGCAATTAATGAAATAAAGTACAAACAACCGATTAGACCACATGGAGAATAGAATCTCGCTATTAGAAGATGAGCAATCCAAAAATGAATGCATAGTTTCTAATCTAGGGAAAAAAATCCAACAGCAGGAATCTGACACTGAAGAAATATGGGCCCATTTTAAGAGAGCTAACCTAAGAATAATTGCAATAGAGGAGGGAAAAGAAGGTGAAACCAAAGGGATCAACAATATCTTCAAGGAAGTAATAGCAGAAAATTTTCCAAACATAGAGCAAGAGGTCGATACACAGGTCCAGGAAACTTATAGAACTCCATTTAGACAGGATCAGAGAAGAGGATCCCCACGCCACGTAAATGTCAAAATGACCAATGTGAAAGCCAAGTAGAGAATCTTAAAGGCAACAAAAACAAAGAGCCAAGTGACATTCAGAGGCAAACCAATTAGAATCACTCCAGACTTCCCAAACCAAGTCATGAGAGCCAGAAGGGCTTGGAGTAACATATTCCAAACTCTGAAAGGAAACAACTTCCAGCCAAAAATTTCCTACCCAGCAAAACTTTCTATCAAATTAGATGGAGAAATAAGAAGCTTCCATGACAAGCAGAAACTGAAGGAATTTATGTCCTCAAAACCAGCGCTAGAGAAAATACTCAAAGAGATTAACTACAAAGAAGAAATAGGTAACACACACCAGAACCAGAGAAACAAGATTTTCCATCCAACAGACAACTAAGATTAGTTATCTGTGGAGATTCATTATTTATGTTAGTCTTTTACCTATCTCTAAATTGTATTGTTTGCTTTCATTGTTGTTAATTTTTAGGATTTCTAGTTGGAATATTAATATCCCTTCAGATATAGCATTTGGAAATATTTTATCCCATTCTATCAGTAACTTTTAACTCTGTTCACATTGTCTTTGGATATACAATATTTTATTTTTTAGGGAGTTTGTACACCCTTCTGTTGCCTGTGCCATTGAAATCATAACCAAGAAATCACTGCCAATTTCAATGTTGTGAGGTTTTATGACCCAGATTTTCTTCTAAAAGTTTGTAGTCTTAAGATTTATATTTAGGTCTTTTATCTATTTTGAGTTAATATTTGTATATGGGATTAGGTAAGGGTCCATTTTAATCTTTTTCATGTAATTATTATTTTTCAACAATATTTAGTTAAAAGATTACTATTTCCACCACCAAATGTTCATGGAAACCTTGTCAAAAATAACTTGACAATATATGGAAGAATGTATCTCTAGGCTTTTATTTAACTCCAATGGTTTATATATCTGCCTTTATAACAGTACTACACTGTTTCAATTATTGTAGCTTTATATGGTTTGAAATCAGAAAATATATATCTTCTAGCTTTGTTCTTTTCCAAGATCATTTTGGGTATCTAGAGTCCATATTCCATATTAGGGTAGATTTTTTCTGAAAAATAATATATAAATATATGATAGTTTCACCTAAAAAAAGAAAAATATATATTCTCTGGTAAGAAAGAAAGCAAAAAAAATATTGAAATGTTATCTTTAAGTTATCAAAAGCTTGGTATCAGACAAATGAAACTGTTATATGAGATTATCATTTTTAATTTTGGATAAATTGCTATAATACTAGATGTCAACCACTAAGCCAAGCATGGGAAGGAGGGATGGGGAGGGAATGGGGTGGGGATCAGGTGGGGGCTGACTGTGCAAAGTGTGCATGTATGTCTAGAAATGTTTTTTTGTATCCCACTATGATGTATGAATACAGTGCACCAATAATAAATAAAAAAGTTTGATATAGACAATTTGAATAAAAAAAAGTCATGTGAAAAAAATGTGCCACCATGCCTACTATATCTTGTTTTAATACTTATAATAGGCTATTATTGTCACCATTTTACCAATGAGGAACCAAAGCCCAGAGACAAAGACTGACCCAAATTGCCCAGCAGCATTTGACTAGTAAAATCAGTACTGGAACCCAAATCATTTGTTTCTAAGGTCTATATTCATTCTTTTCTAAGGTCTATATATATAGTGCTTTTTCAGGCCTATTATTGCAGATGAGAAAAGTATGGTCATAGAAATTCAGTAACTTGCTGAAGGTAACCCAGTCCTAATGGATAGCACAGCCACGCTAGAAATATACTGTTTCCCAATCAGGGCTGTTGACCAACAGGCTCTTCTGCTTCCCTCTTCTGTTTTTCTGCTTGTGGTATTTTCTGATTTAAAACTGAAAATAATACAGACTCAGAATGTCAAGATTTATATGTTTTTGCTTATACAGGAGTATTAGAAAAAAGGAAAAAGAAAGGTTGACAGAAACTTCATGAATACCTCTTTCAGATTTTGAACTTATATCTCAAGCTTCTTTATCAAGTATTGGGCTACTTTTCTCCAAAGGTTTCAATAATTTGAAATTCAAAACACTATTATGTGCATTGATATTTTATAAATAAAATATGCATTGATACATTAAAAATACAAAGTCTATGAAAAATAAAATAGAACAAATTCCTTAGGAAACCTTCAAGGAATATACTGACAGCTTCCTGCTTTGCCTGTACAGATGCTTCAACATGAGACAGACTTCCCCGTAGAAGTTGCTTTTGCTCCCAATTCTTCATGAAACAGCCACACCACATCCTTACTTCCCAGACCCATTTTCTTTGTGACTAACAGAGCTCTCAGTGGAGATTATGAGGGCATTAGCCTTGGAAAATTGTTTTGAGAAGAGTTAGTGGTCTGAACTGTCCAAACGCTGAATGTTGATAGAATTACTCTAGCTTCCAAAGGGGTATGTTGTTGTTGTTTGCTTGTTTTGCCATAAGCAAAAATTTACTCTGTACATGTAATAATCATTTTCTTCATTATTCTTGCTAAATACAATGTCCCAATGCCATAGAGTGAGCTAAGACACTGGGTCCAATGGTCTTATGACAAGTATTGCTATCAATGCACAATGAAAATTGTTAGTTTTTTTGGAGAGCTTTCTCTGAATCACTTTGTGGTCCCACTGGTTTTGTTATACCATCCACACTCCATTATGAATGATTATTGTTTCTTGCTGATCTCCTTGACAAGATTTTGATGCATGTTTTCTATAGAAAACACTGCTAGTTTTGATATAAGAATTACTCACTGTGAGCCAAGCATGGTGATACATGCCTGTAATCCAAGGACTTGGAAGGCTTCAACAGGAAGAATATAAGTTCAAGGTCAACTTTGGCAACTTAGCAAGAACTAGTTTCAAGGGAAAATAAATAAAAAGGGCTGAGAGTGTAGCTCAGAAGTTGAATCCCCCTGGGTTCAATTTTCAGTACTAAAAGGAAAAAATAAATACTTGCAGGGAAAGAGAAAAGTTCAAACCCTTAGCTTATGGAGGTTTTCAACACAGAGAGAAAAGAGCAATCAAACACATGACTCTGCATTGAGCTAAGTAGTGTGAAGGACATAAAAAGCTGAGATAAAATGAGTGGACCTACTTTCCAAGGATCTTTAGGCATGGCCTCCTTGAGGAATTTATATATTGATAAGAAATCTAAAATAAAGGGGGGACTTCTGGGAAGATGGCAATGGAGGAAAGCGGCACTTACATGTCCCGCTAACAATCCAACTCTACTACCACAAAACCAGCGCCTTTCAGAGCCAGAAAACACCACCAGCAAAGAAATAAAAATGGTAAATACAAGGGACAGAGAAAAAGGGCTGGAAAAACAAGACACCGGAAAAAAAACAGCCCGAAGTGCTACGCCTGCGCGGCATGGAGCGGCCGGAGCAGCCAGAGCCGCAGCGAGGATTGGGGGGAGCCGCGGAGCGCAGCAGCCTGAGCAGCCGGAGCAGCCAGAGCCGCGTCACGGAATGGCTGGAGCGGCCGGAGTGGCCAGACCCGCGGTGCAGAGCAGCCGGAGCCGTGGTTCAGAGCAGCTGAGCAGAGCAGCCAGAGCAGCCAGAGCAGCCGAGCAGAGTGGCCAGAACAGCCGGAGCAGCCAGATCCGCAGCACGGATTGGCTGGAGCGGCGGCGCAGAGTGGCCAGAGCCGCAGAGTGGAGCGGCTGTAACAGCCAGAGCAGAGCAGCCAGAAAAGCTGAGTGGAGCATCCAGAGCAGCCGAGCAGAGCGGCCAGAGCAGCCGGAGCGGAGCGGCCAGAACAGCCGGAGCAGCCAGAGCCGCGTCACGGAACGGCAGAAGTGGCCGGAGTGGCCAGACCCGAGGTGCAGAGCAGCCAGAGCCGCAGTGCAGAGTGGCCGGAGCAGCCAGAGCAGCCAGAGCCGTGGTGCGGAGCAGCCAGAGCCGCGGCTGGAGCGGCTGGAGCGGCGCGGCCTACATCTCCCCTAGTAGCACCATGCTCCAGAGAGGAGGGAGACTCAAAACAGAGCTCAAATCCAGAGAAAAGGTACTCTGGCCTCGCGGCCTAGGATGCAGAAGCAGCGTCTTACTGCTGGCGGCAGCGGCGAGTTCACCGGACGGCCCTAGACCAACCCACTCAACCAGCCACCAGGCACCTGAGAGGAGGGGTGGACAGTGAGCCAAGGTGAGCAGGTGCTGAACAGCCGGGCGGTAGCCAGCAGTTTTGTTGGGGCAGGGAACATCTAAAGCTCCCAAGGGCCAGGCACAGCACAACTGGCAAGGACTTAGAGAGGAGTTCAAAACCAGAGAAGAAATACGCCGCATCACGGCTGAGGGCATGGCAGTGGTGCCATATTGCCAGTGGCGGCAGCAGCGAATCCACCGAGTTCACGACAGCTCCATCAGCACACTCAACAACTGTGAGTCAAATTGCGGCCCCTAGGGGAGAAATCCCAATACTGCACTCCCAGGGACTTGCGCAGATAGTCTATCTGCGTCGGAGATTTTAGCAGTGCAGCTCAGTGGTGGAGTGGCAGTGGCAGAGATATCATACCATAGTCACAACTCTCCACTGGAGAACGCCCAACTTGGCATCCCCCACGGTCTAAGCAGCCTTGATTGACTCCGTGGGTCTGAGACTTTGTGATACAACCCAGTAAAGGAGTAGTGGTGACTGAGATACCACAGACTCGAGATCCAGAGCATCTTAAGTGAATTTGTAGTGACTCATGGAAGAACCCAGAGAAGGCACAAACTTCCAAAATCATGGGAAAGAGAAATAACAATGGAGCAGTGAATGCCAACAACCCCACAACATCAGAATCTGATAACACAGAAATCCAAAGAACTCTAGAAGATCAAATTAGGAAAATAACTTTAGAAATAATAGAGGACTTTCGAAAAGAATTTAGAGAGAGTCAAAAAGAGATAAAGGATGCAATTAATGAAGTAAAGGCCTCAATTCAAAGTATAAAGAAGAGATTAGACTACATGGAGAATAGAATCTCGCTTCTTGAAGATGATCATTCCAAAAATGAACGCATAGTTTCTAATTTAGAAAAAAAAAAAAAACCCGACAGCAGGAATCTGACATTGAAGAAATATGGGCCCATTTTAAGAGAGCTAACCTAAGAATAATTGCAATAGAGGAGGGAAAAGAAGGTGAAACCAAAGGGATCAACAATATCTTCAAGGAAGTAATAGCAGAAAATTTTCCAAACATAGAGCAAGAGGTCGATACACAGGTCCAGGAAACTTATAGAACTCCCTTTAGACAGGATCAGAGAAGAGGATCCCCATGCCACGTAATTGTCAAAATGACTAATGTGGAAGCCAAGGAGAGAATCTTAAAGGCAACAAAAACAAAAGGCCACCTAACATACAGAGGCAAACCAATTAGAATCACTCCAGACTTCCCAAACCAAGTCATGAGAGCCAGAAGGGCTTGGAGTAACATATTCCAAACTCTGAAAGAAAACAACTTCCAGCCAAAAATTTCCTACCCAGCAAAACTATCCATCAAATTAGATGGGGAAATAAGAAGCTTCCATGACAAACAGCAATGAAGGAATTTATGTCTTCAAAACCAGCGCTAGAGAAAATACTCAAGGAGATTCACTGCAAAGAGGAAATGGGTAATACACACCAGAACCAAAGAAACAAGAATTCCCATCCAGCAGACAACTAAGCAAAGAAGAATAAACAGTATCTCAAACAGAAATAAGATCTTAACATGTTGGAAATTAAAAATTATCTCTCTATAATCACACTGAATGTAAACGGCCTCAACTCTCCAATAAAAAGACATAAAGTGGCAAAATGGATTAAAAGCAAGAATCCATCCATCTGCTGCTTACAAGAAACACACCTTACAAGTAAAGATAGGAACAAACTCAAGGTAAAGGGCTGGAGCAAGGTAATCCATGCTAATGGTACTCGAAGACAAGCAGGAGTAGCAACTATGATATCAGACAAGTTAGACTTCAAACCCAAACTTATTAGAAGAGACAAAGAAGGTCACATTTTACTGGTAAAAGGAATAGTCCAGCAAGAGGAAATAACAATAATCAACATCTATGCCCCAAACATAGGGGCAGCTACTTTCATAAATCAAACTCTTTTTGACATGAAGTCACACATAAATCCCAACACCATAATACTGGGAGACTTCAACACACCTCTCACAATACTAGACCGATCTTCCAGACAAAGGGTCAGTAAAGATGTCTCAGAACTAAAGAACACCATTAACCAAGTGGACCTGTTGGACACATATAGAATATTTCACCCAACTACAGCAGAGTTTACATTTTTCTCAGCTGCTCATGGAACCTTCTCCAAAATAGATCACATCCTGGGACACAAAATGAGCACTAGCAAATTTAAAAAATGTTACATACTTCCCTGTGTCATTTCAGACCATAATGGAATAAAACTAGAAATTAACTATAAGAAGACCCAGAGAAACAACATAAACATGTGGAGACTGAACACCACACTTTTGAATGAAGAATGGGTCATAGAAGATGTAAGAGGTGAAATCAAGAAATTTCTAGAAACAAATGAAAATAAAGAAACAACATATCAAAACCTCTGGGACACTTTGAAGGCAGTATTAAGAGGAAAATTTATAGCACTGAGTGCTCACATAAGGAAAACAGAAAATCTTCAAATAAATAGCCTTATGACACACCTCAAAGCCCTTGAAAAGCAGGAACAATTGAACCCCAAACCCAGCAGAAGACAGGAAGTTATTAAAATTAGAGCAGAAATTAATGAAATAGAGAAGAAAAAAACAATACAGAAAATCAACAAAACAAAAAGCTGGTTTCTTGAAAAAATTAACAAGATCGATAAACCACTAGCCAACCTAACCAAAAAAAGAGAGAATCAACCCAAATTGTGAAGATAAGGGATGAAAAAGGAGACATTACTATGGACAGCGTAGAAATCCAGAGGATTATCAGAAACTACTTTGAAAAACTATACTCCAACAAAATGGAAAATCTGGAGGAAATCGACAACTTCCTAGATAAATACAACCTTTCTAAACTGAGTCAAGAAGATATAGAACACTTAAACCAACCAATAACAATCAAAGAGATTGAAACAGCAACAGAGAGCTAACCATCAAAGAAAAGCCCAGGATCAGATGGTTTCCCAACTGAATTCTATAAAACCTTTATTGAAGAGCTAATCCCAATACTACTCAAACTATTTCACGAAATAGAAAAAACCGGGACTCTCCCAAATACATTCTATGAAGCCAACATCATACTAATACACAAACCGAATAAAGACAGTTCAAGGAAGGAAAACTACAGGCCTATATCTCTGATGAACTTGGATGCAAAACTATTAAACAAAATACTAGCAACACACATTCAAAACCACATCAAGAAAATCATTCACCATGACCAGGTAGGGTTCATCCCAGGGATGCAAGGCTGGTTCAATATATGAAAATCAATCCATGTAATTCATCATATAAACAGAATCAAAGACAAAAACCACATGATCGTCTCAATAGATGCTGAAAAAGCATTTGATAAAATTCAACATCCATTTATGATAAAAACACTGCATAGAATTGGAATAGAAGGAACATATCTCAACATTATTAAGGCAATCTACAATAAGCCCACTGCCAACATCATATTAAATGGGGAAAAACTTCAAGAATTCCTCCTAAAAACTGGAATGAGACAAGGATGTCCACTATCACCACTTCTCTTCAATATAGTACTAGAGACTCTAGCCAGAGCAATAAGGCAAGAAAAGGAAATCAAAGGAGTACAAATAGGAAAAGAAGAACTCAAGCTTTCACTATTTGCAGATGACATGATACTATATTTAGAAAATCCAACAAACTCAACCAAAAGGCTTATAGAACTGATCAACAAATTCAGCAAGGTATCTGGATACAAAATCAATCTTAAAAAATCAGAAGCTTTCCTGTACACCAACCATAAATCCACTGAAAAAGAAATTCAGAAAACACATCCACTCAGGATCTCCCACAAAAAAAATAAAATACCTAGGAATAAACTTGACCAAGGAGGTAAAACATCTCTACAAAGAAAATTATAAAACACTGAAAAAAGAAATCGAAGAAGATCTTAGAAGATGAAAAGACCTTCCATGTTCATGGATTGGCAGAATAAATATCATTAAAATGGCCATCCTCCCAAAAGTGATCTACAGATTTAATGCAATGCCCATTAAACTACCAAGATCATTCCTCACAGACATAGAAAAATCAGTCTTTAAATATATCTGGAATAACAAAAAGCCCAGAATAGCCAAGGTAGTTCTCAGCAACAAAAACCACGCAGGAGGAATCACAATGCCTGACTTTAAACTATACTACAAAGCCATTGTAATAAAAACAGCATGGTACTGGCAAAAGAACAGATATATAGACCAATGGAGCAGAATAGAAGACCCAGAAACAAGTCCACACACTTTCAGCCAATTGATTTTTGACAAAGAGGCCAATAACATACACTGGAAATAAGATAGCCTCTTCAACAAAAGGTGTTGGCAAAACTGGTTAACCATATGCAGAAAATTGGATGTTAATCCCAATTTTTCAGCCTGTACAAGAGTCAACTCACGATGGATCAAAGACTTGGAAATTAAACCAGAGACTTTGAAGCTCCTTGAAGAGGGCATAGGTCCAACACTACAACACATAGGCACAGACAAACATTTCCTCAACAAGACCCCAAAGGCACAACAAATTAAAAGGAGAATCAATACATGGGATTGCATGAAACTGAAGAGCTTCTGTTCAGCAAAAATCAAGAATCTCAATTGAGATCCAACAGAATGGGAGAAGATTTTTGCCATCTACACCACTGATAGAGGACTAATATCTAGAATATACAGAGAACTCAAGAAGCTCAACACTAAGAAAACAAAGCATCCAATAAAAAAATGGGCAAATGAACTAAATAGACACTTCACAAAAGAAGAAATTCAAATTGCCAATAAATGCATGAAAAAATGCTCAACATCACTGGCAGTCAGAGAGATGCAAATCAAAACTACCCTGAGATTTCACCTAACTCCAACTAGAATGGCAATCATTCAAAACACAAACAACAACAGATGCTGGCGAGGATGTGGAGAAGTGGGAACTCTAAGACATTGTTGGTGGGATTGCAAATTAGTGCAACCACTTTGGAAAACAGTATGGAGAATCCTCAGAAGAATGGGAACAAATATACCATTTGATCCAGCAATACCACTTCTGGGTATCTACCCAAAAGAAAAGAAACCAAACTACCAAACTAATGCATGTGTATCTATGTTCATAGCTGCACAATTCACTATAGCCAAACTATGGAACCAGCCAAGATGTCCATCAACAGATGAATGGATTTCAAAACTGTGGGATATGTACACAATGGAATTTTACTCAGCCATCAAAAAAAAAAAACCTCAATTACATCATTTTCAGGGAAATGGATGGAACTGGAGGACATTATGCTAAGTGAGATTAGTCAGGCACAAAAAATAAGAAATCAGATGCTTTCCCTAATATGTGAGAGTTAGGGAGAAAAGAGGAGCAAACAAGACAACCTAAAGGAGGAGAAATGAAGGGGGAAGAGGTAAATCTCTAAAGCTCACAATGTACTTAAAAATATTGAAGTCAATCACTAAGCCAAGCAAGGGAGGGAGGGACGGGGAGGGAATGGGGTGGGATTTGGGTAGGGGTTAAATCAGCGATGAGTACATGTTTGTACACACAAGTTTTTTACCCCAACAAGTTGTATGAATATAATGCACCAATAAAAAAATTTTAAATAAATAAAAATAAAATAAAATAAAGGGCAATGGAGGAGGAAGAGTAATGAAAGAGTGCTCCAGGCTAAGGAAACAGCATATACCCAAACCCTAAGGTAGGGAAATTTTGGCATGTTCTAGAAACTGAACACAGAGCATTATAGCTGGAGAATGGAGATGAGTGTTGGTGGCCTTATGAGAGAAAGCTAAATAAGTAAGCAAGTTGTGGGTTGCTTAGGCTCATGTGGATCTTAGTGTATTGGCAAGGACTTTGGTAAACCCACTATCACATTTTATGCTGAAAAGTTATGTGAGTTAGTTTGCAGTTTGAAAAAGTCCCTCTAGCTTCTCCACCAAGATTAAATTGAACTAAAAACTATAAAACATTGTTGTATGTTGAGGAGGGATAGCAGAAGTAATTAAATGGAAAGATATTTTATGTTCACAGATTGGGTGGAAGATATTACCCAAAGTGATCTACAGATTCAGTGTAGCCTATATAAAAATCCTAAACTTTTATTTTTCAGAAATAGAAAATTCATACTAAATTTCTTATCAAGTTTCAAAAGATCCATATTAATCAAAACAATGTTGAAAAAAATAAAGTCAAAGAACTTATACTTCTGATTTCAAATATTGCTACAAATCCACAGCAATCAAAATAGTATAAGCTGGGCATGGTGGCACATGC
The DNA here is from genome assembly GCF_963383645.1 of Muscardinus avellanarius. Lineage (NCBI taxonomy): Eukaryota > Metazoa > Chordata > Mammalia > Rodentia > Gliridae > Muscardinus > Muscardinus avellanarius. The sequence goes on along the minus strand of NC_137801.1, from coordinate 43,050,850 downwards.
TTGTAATCCCAACATTTTGGGAGGCTGAAACAGGAGGATGGAGGTTTGTAGCCAGCCTCAGCTACTTAGTGAGGTCTTTTGCAATTCAGTGAGAACCTGTTTCAAAATAAAGAATAAAATATAGGACTGGGGATGTAGCTCAGAGGTAGAATGCCCCTGGGTTTCATCCCCAATACCACATGCACAGACACACACCAAAAAAAAGTGTGGTTATAGCATAATGTCAGACATATATGTAAAATATATGTTTCATATTTATTTAATATATAAAGTTATAATATGTACAAATATGTTATATATAATATATAGGTAATTATTAAATATGTATAATTTTCATGATATATAATATGTATTCTCTTCAATTGAAAAAATATATGTGAACTATATGTTTGTGTGTGTGTGTGAATATACCGCAGATATATATTCAACTGAAAGAAAAGAGAGCTAAGGAGAAAACATTAACAGATATGGTTACATAATTCTGACAAATATACCAAGAACATTTGGTGGGGTAAAGACCTATCTTTTCAAGAAATGATGTTAAGAGAATTGGATATTATAAGGAAAAGAAAGAAGTTGGACTTACTATATAAAAAATTGACTCAAAATGAATCAGACATAAATGGAAGATTAAAACTGCAAAACTCTTAGAAGAAAACATAAGGGAGGTTTTTCATGACATTGTATTTTGTGATGATATTTTAAATATGACTCTCAAGCCACTAGCAACAAAATAAAAATAAATTGGACTTTATCAAAATTAAAGATGTGTGTGTGTATCAAAGCACCCTTTCAAGACAGTGAAGAGACAACTACAAAATGGTGTAAATTATATGTCTGATAAAGAATTAATATTCAGAAAATATAAATCCTATTACCCAACATGAGCAACTAATTCAGTTTAAAAATGGGCAAAGAATTTAAATAAACATTTCTCCAAAGCAGATATACAAATGGCCAATAAGCACATGAAGAGGTAGGTGTTCAACATAGCTGTTCATTAGTAAAATGCAAAATAAAACTGCAATGGGATACCAATTCATGTTCATTAGGTTGGATATTGTAAAACAAAATAACAACAATAAAAATAACATAAATATTTGGAGGTTGAGACAGGAGGATTGTGGTTCACAGACAGCCTCAGATACTATTTAGTGAGGACCTTTGCAACTCAGTGGGAGTGAACCTGTGGGTATTATATCTCTGAGGTACACTCCCAATCCTTTTTTATTTTATTTTTAATTTTAAAATGAGCTCTTTAAGTTGCTGAGACTTGCCTTAAACCTGCAAGCCTCCTGTCTCAGCCTTCCAGCCTGGAATCACAGAAGTGTACCACCACATCCAGCTCTGGATTTTCTTGAAAAAAGTTATCAAGGGACTTTCTGACTTTAATGTCAAAAGATAAAATCACTAATTATTTGAACTACACTGGCTCAAGTATCTATAAATGTTGCCAAATGTTTCAGTGTCACACACCCCCAAAAAAGAAAAAAAAACATTAGTGTTGGAAACTAAATTACCATTATCACAGCAGTAAGAGCTGGAACATTTATAGGGTGACTGGGTCTTGAGGTCTCTGTGCTCATGAAAGAATTAGTGTCTGTAGAGTGGGAGTGGATAATTCCAGAAGGAGTAAATTCCTTGCAAAAGGTTATTTTGGCCCCTCCTTGCCATGTTCTTGTGCTTCCTCCTGCTCTTCTGCCTTCCACCATGGGATGGAACATTGAGATGTTCCTTGCCATATGCTAGCACCAGAATGGAAAGAAAATAAAATTTCTCTTGTTAATAATTACATATTCTGTTGCAGCTGCACAATCTATACTAAGTCATCTAATTTTTATAAAAAGTTAATTTATAACAAATTAATTCTGTTTTTGACATTTATATATTTGTCCTTGTGTGGAATCCTGATACCTTTAGTTTGCCTATCTAATGACTGAAAATCATGTAACACTCAGTGTCTAGCATCAGTATTAAGAGTCTCCCCCTTTATGACTTTCCCTGCAAACAAATCCACCCATATTCACAGCAGACAATTATCTCTGAGACAGCAAATTATGCTAGAAGGTGTAGATTTTTTATGTAGTGTTTTCTTTGCAGAGTGGCTGTTTGGAACAGGAAGAGTTCTCTTTATTTATTTTACATCATCAAAGAATGAAAAATGGCTTTCACTCCTTAAAAGTTTCTTTTTTAGAGATTTGCATAAGAAAATTACTTTCGGCATTCCACAGACAAAGGTTCTACCAAATAGTCACAGTTTCATAAAGCAATAGCTTTTCTCCCAGTGAGAAAAGAGTCATAGGAGATATTGTGGAGGTTCATTTTGCCAAGTGAGCCACTTTCAAAGCCTGTTCATAAAAGCACAGTGAGATACTGTCATGGCTACTGTATGTGGCTCCAGCCCTGCCTCACAGAGCAGAGCAACTACTGGGGTATCAGTGAGTGAAAGTGCCATGTGTGTGAATGTGGTCCACTGAGTTGCGGATGAAGCCAGGCTGAGCCCCTGAGCCAATAACCCATGACCAAGGGGATGTGGGTATGTCAGTCAGGACCCTAGTCTGAACAGATTGAGTTGCAGCATAAGAAAGCAATGACTTCTTTATAGCTGAATAGAATTACATTGTGTGTATTTACCATAATTTTTATGTCATTTGCAAGAAGATGGAAAGACCTGGAGAACATTATGTTAAGTGATATCAGCCAAGCACAGAAAGAAAAAGGACATATGTTTACTCTATTATGCCCAAGCTAGGGACTATTAGGAATACCAGAGGGACTCCAGATAATGAAGGAAAAACCTCAGCCTAGCTGAAATGGAAGGATTGGAGACAAAGAAGGCTGAGGTTGATTAATGGAGGAGCTACATACAAATATGTGTAAAAGTATGAATATACCATGGTTAACCTGGACACTCATTGTTGGGAGGGGGAAGGGTATGGGGAACCAATAAGGCTTTCTCCTAGATTTGTGTCTCTGACTTAGCTGACTGTCCTTCACCCAGACTCAACAAGGTTTGGGGAGAAAATCAGATGGTGACGGCATGAGGGTACTGATTAACCTATCTGCAATGTATGTGTTTTGTATTGGTCTTTATTGTATTCTGGTGGTGATAGCATGAGAATGTTGATTGACCTGTGGCTGTGTATAAATGCCTCTGGAAAAACAAACCCAGCATCGGTGCAATAAAGATGAGATTGACCCAGAAGTAGGCATCGGCCAGGAGCCTCGGCACAATAGAGAATACTGACCCAGGCATAGTCATCGACCCATAGAAAATATTGACCCAGGAACAGGGGTTGACCAGTAGAGATAGTAGGCTGGTGGCTCCCCTACATTAGAATTAAAAATTCTTCATCCTCACGCCTCTCTTCAGAACCCGTACTTTTGCCAGCTGGCTCTGTCAGAAGGGGAAGTGGAAGTGGGAGAGAAGACTAACCACAGTCTAAATGTATGGCATTTTCAATATGATCCACATAAAATTAATTAATTAATTAATTTAAAGATTAAAATAAAAAAAGTTTTGGGTAAGTGATCAGAGGAAGGGTGTTTGAACAAAAACTTTGTAGTAATTCTCTTTTTTACTTATATAACAAAGCAATCTTCCTAACCTGCCTTGAGTTTATTGGGAAAGCAATTCTACTACTATACAAATAACAGAAAGAAGTGTTGTTAGTGTCTAGAAAATGTTAGGCATTGCTCCTGAAGCTGTGATGAGGATCTGTACTGAATTGTCCAGCCGCCTCTCAATTCTAAGCTGCACTCCTAAACTCCAGTGTGAGTATATTAGAGACAAGGCCTTCAAAGAGGTAATTAATGTCTAATGAGGCCATAGAGTAGGGCTTTGATTCAATAGAATTAGTATTCTTATAAGACACGTACCAGAGTTTGGTCACTCTCTCCATGTATGCAGAGGGGCAAGAGCATGTAAGGATATAGTAAGAAAGCTGTCATTTTGGGGGCATCGTGGTTTATGGAGACTGATTACTGGGGATTACAGGTTTGAGGCTAACCTCAGCAACTTACAGAGACCTATTTCAAAAAAATTTTTTTTAAGAGCTAAGGAGTCAGGCATGTTGGCACACTTCTGCAATCCTAGTAGTTGGGAGGCTGAGACAGGAGGATTTCAGTTTCACAGCAACTTAGTGAGAATCTCAGCAATATAGCAAGACCATGTTTCAAAACAAAAAATAAAATAGGTCTTGGGGTGTAGCTTGGAGGTAGAAAGTCCTTGGGTTTAATCCCCAGTACCAAAAAAAAAAGGAAAATGAAAGAAAGCTTCTCTCCAAAAGCTAAGAAAAGAGGTCTTACCAGGTACCATCTCTGCAGGCTTCTTGTTCTTTTAATTCCAGCCTCAAGAACTTTGAAAAAATACATTTTTGTTGTTTAAGCCACCCAATATGTGATTCTTTGTTATGCCAGAGGTAAGGTGAAGGTTTTGTTTCCACCATCAAAGAAAATTTCTCAATGCATCATCTAATCATTTTTCTGAAATGGTTATTCAACATTAGTGAGAAGGATTTGTGTCAATGGAAAATAGTGTATTTTTATAATATGCTAAAAACAAAACTGAAAAAAATTACATGATCTTTTAAATAAACACTTAAAAAGCTTTTGACAAAATCCAAAGCTCATTTATGCTAAAAGCACTGCAGAGAATCAGAATTGAAGGAATATACCTTAACATCATGGATTACCTTGCTCCAGCCCTTTACCTTAAGTTTGAGTTTGTTTCTATCTTTACTTGTAAGGTGTGTTTCTTTTTTTTTTTGTAAGGTGTGTTTCTTGCAAGCAACAGATAGATGGGTTCTGTTTTTATAATCCATTTTGCCACTTTATGACTTTTATTTGGGAGTTGAGGCCATTTACTCTCAATGTGATTATTGAGAGATGATTTTTAGTTCCTAACATGTTGAGATTTTATTTCTGTTTGAAATACTGTTTGTTCCTTTTTGCTTAGTTGTCTGTTGGAAATTCTTATTCCTCTGATTCTGGCATGTATTACTTATTTCTTCTCTGTAGTTAATCTCTTTGAGTGTTTTCTCTAGTGCTGGTTTTAAAGACATAAATTTCTTCAGCTTCTCTTTGTCATGGAAGCTTCTTATTTCCTCATATAATCTGAAAAACAGTTTTGCTGGGTAGGAAATGCTTGGCTGGAAGTTGTTTTCTTTTAGAGTCTGGAATGTTTTACTCCAGGCCCTTTTGGGTTTCATGACTTGGTTTGGGAAGTCTGGAGTGATTTTAATTGGTTTGCCTCTGAATGTCACTTGGCCTTTTATTTTTGTTGCCTTTAAGATTCTCTCTTTAGCTTTGACATTGATCATTTTGATAATTATGTTGTGTGGAGAACCTTTTCTCAGTTCTTGTCCAAAGGGAGTTCTATATGTTTCCTGAACTTGTGTATCACCTCTTGTTCTATGTTTGAAAAATTTTCTGCTATTAATTCTTTGAAGAGATTGTTGAACCCTTTGGTTTCACCTTCTTTTCCTTCCTCTATGCCAATAATTCTTAGGTTAGCTCTCTTAAAATAGGCCCATATTTCTTCAATGTCCAATTCCTGTTGATAATTTTTTCTATGTTATAAACTATGCATTCATATTTGGAGTGATCATCTTCTAGGAGCGAGATTCTATTCTCCATGTGGTTTAATCAATTATAGTTTGAGTTGATGCCTTTACTTCAATGATTGCATCCTTTATTTCTTTCAGACTCTCTCTAAATTATTTTCTAAAATCCTGAATCATTTCTATATTTGCATTTCTGATTTGATCTTCTGGAAATCTCTGCATCTGTGTGTTATCAGATTCTGTTATTGTGCAGTTGTGAGGGCTCATTGTTCTGTTGTTGTTCCTCTTTCCCATGATTTCAGAAGTTTGTACCTGTTTCTTTTGGAAGAAAGAAGAAAGAAAGAAAGAAAGAAAGAAAGAAAGAAAGAAAGAAAGAAAGAAGAACATGAACAAACAGAAATCTTTTAACTGTTGAGTCCACCTTACTTCATTGCTTATTTGAGTAGTTCTCACCTGTAGGAAGAATCTGTGCCTCGGATCCCCAAAGCTTAAATGTTTGTAATAAATTACCTAAAATAGCATATCTCTAGAAAAACAAGGAGTTTCACTTTACAGAATCACAATACAACAGGAGTTTTCAAGAACTTGTTTCTCATAGATAAACCTTGTTCCTTATTTTTCCTTATAGTCAAAACTTTCTTAATCTTTTCACTGCCTTTGAAGTGACACTTCAAAGTTTCAGAGTTTATTTAAAAGCTGAAACTGGAAGGATACAAAAAGGAGACTGATTCCAACACACTTCATTTATAAATGAGGGAAATTGGTTTGTCCATGTCCACATACCTGTTAATGGTAGCACAGACTAAAACCTAGATGCTGCAATTCCCCGAAAGCCCTGACTTTGCTCCTATTCCTGTACAGGTATAATTGTTCTCATCATTTGAAGTCAAAATATGTCTCATTCTATGATAGATGTGTAATTGTCTAAGGTGTCATCTGTCATTCTCTCAGAGATTCAACCTAATACTTACTTGGAAACCAGTTCTAATTTAAGTCAGTATAAATGATGTGTTTTTTTTATTGTAGGGTATAACATTTTAAGAAGTAATGAGCTCACCTAATGGACTTCTTTTTGCTTTAGATGTTGTTCGATAGAATCATTCTTACTGTTCAGATCCATGCTTTATTCCAAGGATCATACATAGCAATAATGCATAAGCACAAGGAGTAAAAAAGAGATATTTGCAGAACTGCACACATGTTTAATGGAATGCAAAATGGTGTGCTTAGATTTGAGACCATATTAAAGTGCAAGTCCCATTTTTATTCAAACCCTCTGGCCTGAGGCATTTTTCTCATTACAGCCCTCCCTGCTGCGATCTTCTGCTATAAAGGGAGTTTATGGTTATTGAAAAATATCACAAGGCAGTTAGTTTATTAATGTCAAGTATCTGAGAAATCAGTTGAAATGGAGAGGTAGAAACAAATGGTTTATAACCTCTTTCATCTATGGAAAGAGACAATGCCCTTTGTTGTGTGTCTACTGTATGACCCAAGTAATGGTTCTTGGCCCTTTGGAGACAGAGTCTCTATAAATCATTTTTCAAAAGCCATGGGCCCCCTCCTTCACCACCCCACACATGAATGCACTTTCCCAAATTTTCTGATGGTTTTAGAAGTTTAATGATATTCTAGATTCTATATATGATGAAATTCATAGCAAATAAAATCAATTTCTCATCAAGCATTTTTTTGGTATTGTGGATTAAAGCCAGAGCATTTCTACACTGAGATATACCCCAGCCCTTTTTAGTTTTTATTTTTAGAAACATAATCTCACTGAGTTGTTAAAGATCTTACTAAGTTGCTGAGGCTTGCCTCAAACCTGCAATCCTTCTGTCTTAACCTCCCAGGCAACTTAGTCAACCTAGCAGTGCCCAAGAAACACACAATCTAGCCACAATCTAACACTAAAATGGTCGGTTGAGCACAAAGTGGCAGACTCTACCACAGAGAAGCTAAAGAAATCTTCTTGGGTCATAGCTATCAAGAAAGTCTTTGCAGCTGGGCATAGTGGCACATGCCTGTACTTCTAGTACTTGGGAGGTGAAGACAGGATGATCTCAGGTTCAAAGCCAGCCTCAGCAACTTAGCAAGACCCTGTTTCAAAAATAAAAAGAGCTAGGGACATTGCTTAGAGGTAGAATGCCCCAAGTTCAGTCCCCAGTACAAGAAGAAGAAGAAGAAGAAGAAGAAGAAGAAGAAGAAGAAGAAGAAGAAGAAGAAGAAGAAGAAGAAGAAGAAGAAGAAGAGGAAGAAGAAGAAGGAGGAGGAGGAGGAGGAGGAGGAGGAGGAGAAGGAGGAGAAGGAGAAGGAGAAGGAGAAGGAGAAGGAGAAGGAGAAGGAGAAGGAGAAGGAGAAGAAAGTCTTTGCAAGGATGGAAGAAATGATCTATTATTTGAACCACAAATAATGCCTTAAGCACGTGGAAGGGAAACATAGGGGGAAAGTAAGAATATTTGGTAATATATGAGCACATCAGGGGACAATATATGATCACAATGATTGGCAGAATGTCAGATCAAATAAGCTAGAATGCAGACAACAATGAGCATAGGTGCTAAATTTGTCCTATTTCTGTGTGTCACCTGATATATATGTTCAATGCTAGTGTTATTGTTGGTCTAATTCTGATGAGTAGGTATAGTTATATAATCACTTATACAACAAATTGGCCACAGAAGTTATATATGTATGTGTCATTTATTGAATAGTTCTTTGTATTCTCAACTACATGTTTATTTTTTATTCTTATTCTTTTAAATTTAATGTTATTTTCTGAGCATTAGCAACTTTTAATAGGGCACACTTCTGCTTTGATTTGTTCTCTTTTAGACTATTTTTCCATGATTAGTAAAAGCACAAGGCAATTTTTTTATATTTCAGTATCTATACCAAAGCATTTTTATGTCTGTATATACTTGAATATGCATAAAATATTTGTAAATAAAAAAAAGTCTGAAGATTTAAGTCTCAAGTGCTGCCTGATGTTACTTCTGGATACAATGATTGGAAGGTGGTAATGGCAAATAAATGGACTGTTTTTACTCTGCATTTTTCCATATCCTTTGAACTCCATATAATAAGCACATATTGCTTCTGTAATTAAAGAAAAAGAGAACAAAATGAAGGAAATTAAATTTGGCAAAGCCCTTTTATTGGAAGCTATGAAGAACAATTGTGCCTCAAGGGAAATTTGTTTTATCAGAACCTGTCCTTTAAAAAAAAAAGAGCATGTAATAAAATATCCTGCTTTGGATTTTCAGTGTATTTGATTTGTTTAAATATGCAGATTTCTATTAATAATTCTTGGTAACTGGCAGTGGTATTAGTTATACAGGCTTCTCCTCCACAAAGCACCATGCACATCTCTACTTAGTATTGGATTAACTCTCTTTCTGTATGGTTTGGACTTTTATAGCTATTGTGTTGGTTTCCCCATAATGTCTCTTCTTATCACCAGGGCTATGTTTCCTACACTGTGTTCTAGGGGACACAGAATAAGCTGAAGAGCATTACGTGTGTGTGTGTGTGTGTGTGTGTGTGTGTGTGTGTGTGTGTGTGGTATGTTACTGGAGATTTAACTAACCCAGGGGAAGTCTACCTTCCAAGCTACACCCTCAGCTCTTTACTTTTTCTTTTTCTTTTTCTTTTTTGTTTGGAAATAGTCTTGCTGCTAGACAGCTGAGAGTTGGCTTACTAAGTTGTTGAATCTGGTTTTGAGCCTCTGATCCTCCTTCCATAGTTTCTCAAGTACCAGAACTACAGGCATGCACAACCATGCCCAGAAAGACTTTTCATATCTGGCAGAGCTCCAACTTTCCTTTTTGGATCTAGCCACTGTAACATTGTACCCAGAATTTGATGCAAATTCTGTGTATGAGCTAACCAAGCCACATAAAGCCTGACATTCACCAGGAAGAATGTTCATCATAAACATAAACCAACAGAAAGTAACAAAGGCTGACTAATAATACAACTATTGTGATAAAATACATTTTGGGGAATAATGTTTTATTGCATAATTATGCTCTCATATTATGGTGTAAAACGGCAGGTGAAATTGCATGTCTGGTCTAAGAACTATTGCAAAAAATCACACATTTAGTAAAAAATGGAGAGAATATGCAGAAATATTTTCAGATGTTGTATGAGGGAGGCAGGAGTATGGATAGTCTGTTTTTTCAACATTGCATTGCATTAGAAAGTGAAATATCTATAATAAAGAGAGTCAGTGTGCATTTTGGTAGGAGCATGTAACAGGTAGTAATAATGCAAGGGCAGCATGGTCTATTCGCCATATTTTCTGGCAGCTCAAATCCTGACTCTTCCACTTATTTGCTGCATGAATATGTGCAAGGTATTTACCCTCTCTGTGCTTGAACTTCTTTACCCATAAAGAAATTTAGTAACAGTGACTACCTCATAAGATGTCCAGTTTAAAAAGAGTTCATATTTACACGTGTACCTGGTACATGAAAGGCATGATAAGAAAAAGAAATTTATAAACACAGGAAGCAATATTAATCTCTTTTTTATAACTCGGGGTCATTCCAAATCCCACCTACATCCCAGCCCTTTTTATTTTGAAAAAGGGTTTCATTAAGTTGCTGAAATGTAGAGACTTATCTCAAACCTGTTATCCTCCTGCTTCAGCCCTTTCCTGCAATTACTGGGATTACAAGTATGTACCACCATACCTGGATATAGTGAGCTCTTAATGTCTGCTTGGGAGGCAGAGGCATGAGGATCACACAGGTTTGAAACCAGCCGCGCTGGCTTAAGAGACCCTTTTTCCAAATTAAAAAAAAAAAGTATAAAAATAAGTCTGGGAGTGTATCCCGGAAGTAGAAGGGTTTCCAGGAACCCCAATACCACAAAAATAAATAAATAAATAAATAAATAAATAAATAAATAAATAAATAAGATTAAGGGGAAATATTAAGAAATATGAATTAGGCATAATTAGTTTCTGTGTTTTATCTTTGAGAAACCTGTTGTCTTCTGATGAATTAAAAATTATTTGAAATCCTTTATGCTATTAAAGTTTTGGAGCAATTTAATCTTTTATTGAAAAGGAGTTTAACAATTGATAATATGCTATGGTCATGTTGCTTTAATTGACAAAACAAAATTGCTGGCAACTTAATTAATTGATATTAAAGACACTAATAAAGGGAATCTATGCTGGGGGTTGACTTTTTATTACAATGCTTACTTCAAAACATGGATATCAGACTAGATAATTAATTTTATATCAACAATATGAATCACAAAATTGTAAGAGAAATGCACATGACCTGTTTCTTTATTTTGGCTACAAAGTTGAGGGTAAAGTCATTTGTTTTGTTAGTGAACTGATATCATACACAAATACATTGAGGTACTTTTGTGATAAACCAATGCAAACATCATCTGCCAAAAAATTCTGATATACTACCTAAAATACATGGTTCTCTTGTTCACAAACAAAAGGGAAAAATGGTCTGTTACTAGTTGGCAGCTTTTATTGGTTACAGAGATGTTCATTTCATACATAGAAATTCCATTGGCATTGTTCATGTTGTGAGTTCTATATATTCTGAAAACTTCCTTCATCACAACTATGCAAATGAAAAGGCCACTGCCCTTTTCCATGCCACAGCCTAGTGCCCATTGCCAAATTCATGAGGATGGAAACTTTCCCATCAGTACTTAAGCAAAACTCCCAGGCTTAATTCTCTTCACATGATACAAAGTTAGAAAGCATTTTAAGCTTGTTATACCCAGTTCCATTCAGGTTTAAGACATAGTATCTGGGGCGGGGCTTAAGATGGTAAATGAGAAGGACACAATGCCTGAAGCTAGGGAAGAAAACATACCCTTTCCACTACTGACCCAGCACCAGTGTTTTTCCACTTTGAGAACAGCCCCACTCACCCCAACTACACAGTACTAGAGAACAGCCCATATAGTTCAGGTCTCAGATGGCCACAGGGAGTCAGTGCTAAGGGAACAGAAGACTCAGAAACAAAGTCTCCTATCTGTAACCAGTTGATCCTTGATAGACTCATACACTGGAAAAAGAACAGCCTTTTCAACAAATGTTGTTGGGAAAATTGGCTGTTTTTATGTAGAAAAATGGGATAAAACCCTAACCTCTCACCCTGCACAAAAGTAAACTCAAGATGGTTCAAAGACCTAGAAATTAGACCAGAATCTCTAAAACTGCTAGAAAAAAGTATAGGATCAACACGACAACCTATAGTTACAGGTAGAAACTTCAAAGCTTCTGTATAGCAAATTAACCATTAATATCCTACAGAGAGCCTACAGAATGAGATCTTCACCACCTACCTATTCAACAAAGATCTAATATCTAGAATATATAAAGAGCTTAAAAAGTGTAACACTAAAAAATGAGAAACCAAAGCTGGACATGGTGGCTCACACTTGTAATCCCAGTATTTGGGAGGCTGAGACAGGAAGATTGCAAGTTCATGGACAGCCTCAGCTACTTAGTGAGACCCTTTGCAATTCAGTGAGACTGTTTTAAAATAAATAATAAAAAATAGGGCTGGAGGTGTAGCTCAGAGGTAGAATGTCCTTGGGTTCCATCCTCATTACCATACAAAAAAAATCTAGTTTGGGTGTAGCTTGGAGGTAGAATGCCTCTATGTTCAATTCCCAACACACACACACACACACACACACACACACACACACACACACACAACCAAACTAAAGAGACACTTATCAAAAGAAGGAATATAAATGACCAAAAAACATGAAAAAAATGTTCATCATCTTTAGGAGGCAGGGAAATGAAAATCAAAACTTCACTGAGATTCCATCTCACTCCCATTAGAATAGCAGTTATTAAGAACAATAATAAATGCTGGTGAGTATGTGGGGAAATAGAAGCTCTATTATACTCTTGGTGTATTGCCAACTAGAACAATCCTTTTGGAAAGTGGTATGGTTTCTCAGAAGACTGAGAACAGAAGTATTATATGCCCCATCAATAGTGATACTGGACATCTTCCCAAAGAAAATGAAATCAGAATATTATGATGATTCTTGATTATCCATGTTTATAGCAGCACAACTTATAATAGAAATCAGCCTAGGTGTTCATCAACATAAAAATGAATCACAAATCTGTACACATAATGGAATTTTGCTCAGTCATAAAGAAGAACAAAATCATACCATTTATAGAAAATTAGATAGAACTCAAGAATATTATATGGAATGTGCCCAGTTCCAAAGAATGAATAGATGTGTGTTCTTTCTTATATGTGGAAATTACAGAGATATTCAGAAATGTGAGCAATATCAAATAGAGAAGCAGAGACTCCAGTAGAGTGACTGAGGGGGATTACTAGTAGGAAAAAGTCATAAAGAATGCATTAGTAGAAATAATGTTGTGAATATATAAAAATGCCAAAATAAATATCAAAGACTTGGGAAGAGACCATGAGGGGGTACCTGGTGGGGAGGTCAACAAGAGTTGTGTGCATGTATTTTTCTGACGCTGTATCTCAATATAATGTAAAGTTATAATGCACTCAGTTAAAAGCAAAAGAAGGTATTATCTGGCTATGACAGAGGCTATTTATGGATGAAGTTGTCCATCAATGAGGCAAAGTGACTTCTTGTATCTCCCAGTGAAGCAAGACCTCACTTCTTGCTAACTTTCTAACAAATGGAACAGACCATTGTTCTACAATGGGACTTCAGGCTCAGCTAAAATCTGAGGGAACTCAATATCAAATCTTCACCATTACTCTCCAGACCACATTTTATTCCTTAATCACTTATCAGAGGAGACTAGTAGGATGCTGTGATCAACTTCTCAGCCTTCTGGTTTCAAGGAAGTACATTTGGTACTTGAGAGACTCTATGTTGCTTTTGTTGAACGTTAACATGTCAGGTTAAGCCAGTTATGGTGGATCATACCTTTAATCCCAATATTTAGGAGGCTGAGATAGGAGGATCACATGTTTGAAGCCAGCCTCAGAAATGTAGTGAGAACCTCAACAATTTAGTGACACTCTGTTTCAAAATAAAAAGTAAAAAGTAATAAAGGTGTTACTTAGTGTTTGAATGTCCTTAGGTTCAATCTACATTACCATAAAAAATGTGTTGGCTAGTGGTGCCAAGTAGCCAGCTAGGTCACCCCAGGAACCTAGAATCATGCCACATCAAGACAAGATATAATGTGTAGATAGTTTCCTTTTAAGGACTTGTTGTTACTTATAGTATTTCTTTATATAATATTTGATCAGCTTGTTTGCTAATTTTGAGGGGAGCAGAAATGAGAAAACTATGCTGGGTGTGGTGGCACATGCTTGTAATTCCTGCACTTGGGAGGTGGAGATAGGAGGATCATGCAAGTTCGAAGCCAGCCTTTCTGGCTTAAGAGACCCTGTTTCCAAATAAAATATAAAATAGGTCTATGAATATAGCCAGGAGGTAGAAGGGCTCCACCAAAAAAAAAGAAAAAGAAAAAGAAATGAAAAAACTAAACATTTAACATACTTTGTGAAGGATGTAAAATAAAATAATGTTATATATATATATATATATATATATATATATATATATTATATAATGTATATATATAATGTATATAATATATAATGTGTGTATATATATATATATATATATTGTTGCTGATGTTATTTTTAGCCTTAGTAAACATAGAAATATAAAGCCTCAATATTGTATAATAAAAATAATATTTATCCCAGAAAAAAAATATCTTACAGTTGCTATCCCCTTATTGAAAAAGTGCTCTAGTATTGATTTCCAAAAATGTAAAAAGACAGTCAGTGCCTGAATGTTGCCCAAGCACTCAGGTAGGAAGGGGAAACAGCTGTTATACTGCAGAGCTCTCCTTCTTCTCTTCCCTTTGTCCTAATATTATTCCACAATAAAAGCGTAAAGGCAAATAAGACCTTTGGCTTTAGATGCCTATAAAGACAGTTGAAGCATTTAGCCTGAAAGATACATAGAGGCAATCAGCGCTTTTGTTTACTTCCTCGTCTTTGTAGTCCAGCCTGGATATAAGAAATGTAAATTCTATTACTCAAAGCACCCACAGTTCATAGACAATTAATACAATAGAGGTGAAAATAAGATAGCTTACTGAAGCCTGTACTTAAGTACATGCACTGTCTGGAGACAAAGAGGCAACATCTGACAAAAAAAATAAGTTACTAGCCCATGCATTCCACTCAGGATTACTAAAATAGAGAGAGAATCAACCCAAATTATGAAAATAAGGGATGAAAAAGTAGAAATTACTACTGATAGTGTAGAAACCCAGAGGATTATCAGAAACTACATTGAAAAACTATACTCTAACATAATGGACAATCTGGAGGAAATCGACAACTTCCTAGATAAATACAACCTTCCTAAACTGAGTCAAGAAGATATACAACACTTAAACAAACCAAAAACAATCAAAGAGATTGAAACAGGAATAAAGAGCTTACCATCAAAGAAAAGCCCAGGACCAGATGGTTTCCCAAGTGAATTCTATAAAAGATTTATAGAAGAGCTAACACCAATACTCCTCAAATTATTTAATGAAATAGAAAAAAACGGGACGCTCCCAAATACATTCTATGAAGCCAACATCACACTAATACCCAAACCGAATAAAGACAGTTCAAGGAAGGAAAACTACAGGCCTATATCTCTGATAAACTTGGATGCAATACTATTAAACAAAATACTAGCAACACGCATTCAAAATCACATCAAGAAAATCATACACCATGACCAGGTAGGGTTCATCCCAGGGATGCAAGGCTGGTTGAACATACGAAAATCAATCCATGTAATTCCCCATATAAACAGAACCAAGGACAAAAATCACATAATCATTTCAATAGATGCTGAAAATTTATTTTATAAAATTCAACATCCATTTATGATAAAAACCACTGCAGAGAATTGGAATAGAAGGAATATATCTCAATATTATTAAGGCAATCTACAATAAGCCCACCACCAACATCATATTAAGTGGGGAAAAACTTCAAGAATTCCCCCTAAAAACTGGAATGAGACAAGGATGTCCACTATCAACACTTCTTTTCAATACAGTACTAGAGACTCTAGCCAGAGCAATAAGGCAAGAAAAAGAAATCAGAGGAGTACAAATAGGAAAAGAAGAACTCAAGCTTTCACTATTTGCAGATGACATGATACTATATTTAGAAAACCCAACAAACTCAAACAAAAGGCTTATAGAACTGATCAACAAATTCACCAAAGTATCTAGATACAAAATCAATCTTAAAAAATCAGAAGCTTTCCTGTACACCAACCATAAATCCACTGAAAAAGAAATTCAGAAAACACTTCCACTCAGGATCTCCCACAAAAAAAATAAAGTACTTAGGAATAAACTTGACCAAGGAGGTAAAAGATCTCTACAAAGAAAATTATAAAACACTGAAAAAAGAAATCGAAGAAGATCTTAGAAGATGGAAGGATCTTCCATGTTCATGAATTGGCAGAATAAATATCATTAAAATGGCCATCCTCCCAAAAGTGATCTACAGATTTAATGCAATGCCCATTAAACTACCAAGATCTTTCCTCACCAACATAGAAAAAATCAGTTCTTAAATTTATCTGGAATAACAAAAAGCCCAGAATACCGAAGGTAGTTCTCAGCAACAAAAACCATGCAGGAGGAATCACAATGCCTGACTTTAAACTATACTACAAAGCCATTGTAATAAAAACAGCATGGTACTGGCAAAAAAAAAAATACATAGACCAATGGAGCAGAATAGAAGACCCAGAAACAAGCCCACGCACTATCAGCCAATTGATTTTTGACACAGGGGCCAAAAACATACACTGGAGAAAAGATAGTCTCTTCAAAAAATGGTGTTGGCAAAACTGGTTAACCATATGCAGAAAATTGGAAATTAATCCCACTTTCTCACCCTGTACAAAAGTCAATTCAAGATGGATCACAGACTTGGAAATCAAATCAGAGACCTTGAAGCTCCTTGAAGAGGGGATAGTTCCAAAACTGCAACAAATTGGCACAGATAAAAACTTTCTCAACAAGACCCCAAAGACACAACAAAACAAAATGCAAATCAATGGGTGGGATTGCATGAAATTGAAGAGTTTCTTTTGAGCAAAGGAAACTGTCAAGAACCTCAATCTCAAGAGCCAACATAATGGAAGAAGATTTTTGCCACTTACCCCTCTGATAGAGGACTAATATCTAGAATATACGGAGAACTCAAGAAACTCAACACTAAAAAAATCATCCAATTAAAAAATGGGCAAGTGAACTAAATAGACACTTCACCAAAGAAGAAATTCAAATGGCCAATAAATGCATGAAAAAAAAATGCTCCACATCATTGGCAATCAGAGAGATGCAAATCAAAACTACTCTGAGATTTCACCTAACTCCAACTAGAATGGCAATCATTCAAAACACAAACAACAACAAATGCTGGCAAGGATGTGGAGAAGTGGGAACTCAAAAACATTTTTGGTAGGATTGCAAGTTAGTACAACCACTTTACAAAACAGTATGGAGAATCCTCAGAAGAATGCAAATAAATCTACCATTTGATCCAGCAATACCACTTCTGGGTATCTACCCAAAAGAAAGGAAACTAAACCATCAAACTAATGCATGTGTATCTATGTTCATAGTTGCACAATTCACCATAAACAAACTGTGTAACCAGACAAGATGTCCATTAACATATGAATGGATTACAAAACTGTGGGATATGTACACAATGGAATTTTACTCAGCCATAAAAAAAAATACAATTGCTGTATTTTCATGTAAATGGATGGATCCTGAGGACATTATGTTAAGCACGATTAGTCAGTCACAAAATGGAATCGGATGCTTTCCCTAATATGTGAAAGCTAGGGTAAATGGGGTCATAGGAGGGCCTCCAGGTGAAAAAGGAGATCCTGTATAGGAGCAAAAAGTCAACCTAACTGTGGGAATGGGAGGTGGGGAGAGGGAAACTCTTTAAAGAGCATTGTGTATTTATCCACATCTTAGTCAACCACTAAACCAAGCATGGGGGGGAGGGATAGGGAGGAAGTGAGGTGGGGACTGGGTGGAGGCTGGCTGGGTGATGTGTGCATTTATGTCTACAAGAGTTTGTTTTTTTTACCCCAATATGATGTATAAATACAATGCATCAATAAAAAAAATTAAAAAGAAAAAGAAAACAAGAAGAGAACTATGTCCTAGGGCAAAACTTGGGCTGTGTCTTTTTCTGCTCTGGAATTGCATGGTGTAAGCTTTAGTAAAGATGTTAGATCCAGATTATAAAGCAGTTGTTTAATTGTCTCCCAGAGGGTAAAGTGACTTTTAAAGAACTTAGCTCTCCATGTATTTTTGATTTGTGGTTTCAAAATTCTGGATAGTTCCTTCTCTCTCTGTGTGCATCTCTCTAAAATAATGGTCCATATGTTTTTTGTGCTCAATATTCCTCACACTTCAACATTATTGATGATTACAAATATTTTAAATTAGAAATAGGATTTTAATATATATTAAATACTTTTGTTGGTACATTATAATCTCACATAATTATTTAGTTCTGAGAGAGGAATATATATGCAGACAGTACTTGAAGAGCTTCCCACTGGTTCTCTCCCCACTCTCTATCCTTTTCCATACATATATCAGGTGATTTCACATATGTACATATGTGTTTCTTTCATTGGTTTTCCCTCTTATCTTCCCTTCCCAATGCTTCTCCCCTAGACCTCTTCCATAACTCCACTATGGTTTCTTCTCCACTATCTAAAGTTTCTCTTATACCCCAATTACTCTTTAGCTTTCACATATGAGAGGAAAATATAACCCTTCATTTTCTGTGGCTGGATACTATCATTTAACATAATGTTCTCCAGGCCCTTCCTTTTTTCTGTAAATTATATAATTTTGTTCTTCTTTATTGCTGAGTAGAATTCCATAGTGTGTATAGCCCATAATTTTGTAATCCATTAATCTGTTGATAGACATATGGTTTAGCTATTTTTCTTTTGGAAAGATACCCAAGAGTGTCTATCTATTGATAGACACATGATTTAGCTATTTTTCTTTTGGAAAGATATCCAAGAGTGGTATAGCTGAGTCTTGTGGTGCATCCATTACCAGGTTACAAGAGTCTCACTACTTGCTGAGGCTGACCATAAAACCTGGAATCCTCCTGTCTCAGCCTCCCAAGTTTTGCGATTGCAGGTGTGCACCACCATGCGTGGCTACAGCAAATATTCACAATCCCCTCAATAGTATTTAAGAGTTCCTTTTTTCCCACAATCTAGCCAGCATTTATTGTTGTTTGACTTCTTGATGATTGCCATTCTGATTAGGTTTAAATGGAATCTCAGTGTAGTTTTGATTTGTATTTCTCTGATTGCTAATGATGTCAAAAAGTTTTAATGCATTTATTTGCCTTTTGCAGATTTTCTTTTGTGAATTGTCTATTTAGTTCAGTTGCCCACTTATTGATTGGTTATCTGTGTTTTGGGGCTTTATATATTCTAGATATTAGTCCTATATCAGAAGAGTAGTTGGCAGATATTCTCCTATTCTGTACGCTCTTTAGACTCTTGATGATTTTCTTTGGTGAGTAGAAACTATATTTATTTACTTTAAAAATAAAAATGAATTTACTAAACAGTAAGGTTTTTATAAGCAATAATACATTTCCCAAAGCAAAAAAAAAAATATCAGGAGTGGTATTATTTTATAGTTTTGTAAGTCTTTTAATGTCTGCATAAAAGAAGACTCTGGGATTTTCTTATCTGCTTTTTTATCCATGTTACATGTTAGTTTGATTTGTGTATATTATGAAAATCTGGTCTCACTCAGATGTATAGCTATAAAACAAATTACCATTTTAAAAGCCTCTTTTATATAATTGTGGGTAATCTTTAACCCTACACCAAAAATTGACAATGCTAATTGTAGTATTTGAAATCTGAAAAGATATCAGTTAATATTTTATATTTAGTATGTTAAAATCTATTGGTCTACTTTGAAGAGTATTTTACCCAAGCAAGATTTTGTCAAGTCATTCATGGATTATTTGGGAAATATCAGTTTACATCTTCAAAATATTGATGTTTAAATGTACAATATCAAAAATGCATTAGTTAACATTAATTTTTATGAGTTGGGAAACATTTAAGTTCACAGATACAATTTTTCCATAAATATATATATTTTACAAACACTCACATGGGCAGCAAATATTTTGACTTGTTCCCTGTGACTTTTCAAATACTTTAATTTAGAAAAAAAATATCTGCCAAATACTCAAGTGTCAATACCATAGCTTCTCTGATGTTCTTTTAAGTGAAATTTGTGTTCCATTAAAATGATTAGTTTAGAACTTCACTCAACCAAAGAAGAGTTTTTTCCTTGAGATAGACATCTGCTTCCGCATACAACAGAAGTGTTCTACGTCAGACAGGCATGGCGGCACAAACCTGCAATCCTAGAACTTGGAAGGCCGAAGCAGGAAGGTTTGAAGCCAGCCCCAGGAACTTAACAAGACTCTCAGCAACCTAGCAAGACTTAAAATAAAAAAGGGCTGGGAGTGTAGCTCAGAGGTAGACTGCCCTGGCTGAGTTCAAACTCCAGTAAAATAATAAAAGTAATAATATCAATAATAATAATAATAATAATAATAATAAATAATAATAATAATAATAATAATAAAGAAAGAGAGGTTTTATGCATATTGCCCATTCTGTCACAAAGAATAACAAAAATACTTCTATAAGTCTGGTTGTGGTGGCACACTCATGTAGTCCCAGTACTTGAGAGGCCGAAACAGAAGGACAAAATGTTTGAGGCTATCAATTTAAAAAGACTCTCAGCAATTTAATGAGACCCTGTTTCAAAATAAAAAAAGTACTGGAGCTATGTAGCTCAGAGATAGAATCACAATGGTTCAATTCACAACATCAAAAAAGACTTCTGTAAATTATTTTTCTTTCTTTTTTATTGAAAGTAAAT
The DNA here is from genome assembly GCF_963383645.1 of Muscardinus avellanarius. Lineage (NCBI taxonomy): Eukaryota > Metazoa > Chordata > Mammalia > Rodentia > Gliridae > Muscardinus > Muscardinus avellanarius. The sequence continues at coordinate 43,030,252 of NC_137801.1, read as the reverse complement.
GTTATACATTTAATCTGTATTTAGTACCCTCTCCCCCCTCATTTTCCCTTACCCCCTCCCGACAATTAACACCCAGAGTAACATTGCTATAGTCATACTTTTACACCTATTTGGAAGTAACTCCTCATCAATCAAGTTCAGCCTCCTTCCTCTCTTAGTTTTTTATTCAAACTTTGCTGAGATTTCCCTTCCATTATCTGTAGTCCCTCTGGTATCCCCAATGCTCACTAGTTTGGGCATATTAGAGGAAATATATGTCCCTTCTCTTTCTGTGTTTGGCTGATCTCACTTAAAATAATGACTTCCAGCACTATCCATCTTCTTACAAACGACAAGATTTTGTTCTTATTCATAGTTGAATAGCATTCCTTTGTGTGTATTTCTCATAATTTTGCAAACCATTCATTTGTTGATGGGGACCTAGGCTGTTTTCATATTTTGGCTATTACAAATTGTGCTGCTATGAACATAGGTAAGCATATGTTGCTGTAGTTCTCTATTTTCAACCCCTTTGGAAAAATACCCAGGAGTGGTAAAGCTGGATCATATGGTGGATCTATTCCCAGTTTTCTAAGGAATCTCCACACAGATCCCCATAGTGGCTGAACTATTTTGCACTCCCACCAACAATGTAAAAGAGTTCCTCTTTCCCCACATCCTCGCCAGCATTTGTTGTTATTTGATTTCTTTAGGCTTGCCAATCTGACTGGGGTTAGATGGAATCTCAGTGTAGTTTTGGTTTGCATCTCCCTGATGCTAATGATGAAGAACATCTTTTCATGAATCTATTGTCCATTTGTATCTCTTCTTTTGTAAAGTGTCTATTCAATTCGATTGCCCATTTCTTGATTGGGTTTTTTTTTTTCCTAGTGTAGAGTCTTTTGAGCTCTTTGTAAATTCTGGATATCAGCCCCCTATCAGAGTGGTGACTGGTAAACATCTTCTCCCATTCTGTAGGCTTCCTCTTTAGGTTCTTGACGGTTTCCTTTGATGAGGAGAAGCTTTTTAGTTGATGCTATCCCACTTGTTAATTCTTGCTTTAATTTCCTGAGCTTTGGAGGTTTTGTTGAGAAAGTTACTGCCTGTGCCTATATGTTGTAATGATGAGCCTATGTTCTCCTCTAATAACTTCACAGTCTCTGGTCTTATTTGTAAGTCTTTGATCCATCTCGAGTTGACTCCTGTGCATGGGGAGATATAGGGGTTTAGTTCCATCTTTCTACTAATGGATAGCCAGTTCTCCCAGCACCATTTGTTGAAAAGGCTGTCTTTTCTCCAGCGTATGAGTTTGGCCCCTTTGTCAAAGATTAATTGACTGTAGGCATGTGGATTTGTTTCTGTATCTTCTATTCTGTTCCACTGGTCAGTGTACCTGTTATTGTTGTATTGATGAGCCTCTGCTCTCCTCTAATAACTTCACAGTCTCTGGTCTAATTTCTAAGTCTTTGATCCATCTCGAGTTGATTCCTATGCATGGTGAGATATAGGGGTTTAGTTCCATCTTTCTATGAATGGATAGCCAATTCTCCCAACACCATTTGTTGAAAAGGCTGTCTTTTCTCCAGCGTATAAGTTTGGCCCCTTTGTCAAAGATTAATTGACTGTAGCTATGTGGGTTTGTTTCTGTATCTTCTATTCTTTTCTTCTGATCAGTGTACCTGCAATTGTGCCAGTACCATGCTGTTTTTACTATTATTGATCTATATTATAGTTTGAACACTTGGATTGTGATGCCTTCTGCATGATTCTTATTGCTGAGAATTGCTTTGGCTATTCTGGGTCTTTTCTTTCTCCATATAATGCTCATGATAGCCTTTTCTAAGTCTTTGAAGAATGTTGTTGGTATTTTATTGGGAATTGCATTGAATCTATAAATCATTTTTGGCAGAAAGGCCATTTTGATTATATTTATTCTGCCTATCCACGAGCACGGGAGTCTTTCCATCTTCCAAGGTCTTCTTCAATTTCTTTCTTTAGTGTTTTATAGTTTTTGTTGTAGAGGTCTTTTACATCTTTGGTTAGTTTTATTCCTCAGTATTTTATTGGCTTTGAGGTTATCATGAATGGAATTGATTGTTCTATTTCTTTCATTGTGGATTCATTGTTGGTGTAAAGAAAAGCCACTGATTTCTTTAGGTTGACTTTGTATCCTGTAACTTTGCTGAATTTGTTAATTAGCTCCAGAAGTCTTTTGGTTGAGTTCTTAGAGTCTTCTAGATAAAGGATCATGTCATCTGCAAATAAGGATGATTTAAATTCCTCATTTCCTATTTGAATTCCTTTGATTTCCTTATCTTTTCTTATTGCTGTGGCAGGAGTCTCAAGGACTATATTGAAGAGATGTGGTGATAATGGGCATCCTTGTCTTGTTCCTGATTTTAGGGGAAATTCTTGCTGTTTTTCCCCATTCAGTATAATCTTGGCTTTGTGTTGTTGTATATTGCCTTAATGGTGTTGAGGTACGTTCCATCTATTCCAATTTTCTGTAGTGTATTTAACATGAATGGGTGTTGGATATTTTCAAATGCTTTTTCAGCATCTATTGCTATAATGATGTGGTTTTTTATTCTTGATTCTATTTATATGGTGAATGGCATATATTGATTTGCATATGTTGAAGCAGCCTTGTTTTTTCCGGGATGAAACCAACTTGGTCGTGCTGTATTATTCTCTTGATATGGTTTTGAATGTGTATGGCTAGAATTTTGTTTAGAATTTTTGCATCTATGTTCATTAAGAATATTGGTCTGTAGTTTTCCTTTCTTGAGGTATCTTTCTTTGGTTTGGAGATTAATGTGATACTGGCCTCATAGAAGGAATTTGAGAGAGTTCCATCTCTTTCAATTTCCTGGAATAAGTTATGCAGTATTGGTATTAGTTCTTTACCTAAGGTTTTGTAGAATTCAGCTGGAAACCCATCTGGGCCTGGGCTTTTCTTTGATGAAGAGTTTGTATTGCCATTTCTATTTCTTTGTTTGCTATTGGTTGCTTTAGGCTTCCTGTGTCCTCTTGGTTCAGTTTAGGTAGGTTAACTGTGTTTAGGAATCTATCGATTTTTTCCATGTTTTCTTGTCTATTGGAGTAAAATTTTAAAGTAGTTTCTGATAACCCTTTGTATTTCTCTACTATCTGTGGTGACGCCTTCTTTTTCATTTCTGATTTTAGTAATTTGCATTGATTCTCTTTTTCTTTTGGTTAAGTTGTCCAGGGGTTTATCAATTCTATTAACCTTTTCAAAGAACCAGATTTTTGTTTTGTTAATTCTTTTGCCAAGACCACCTACTTCCTCTCAGCATCTGCATGCATGACAACCTCCCACGTAGCCAATTGGCAAGTAGCCCCGAGAGAGGGTGTTGTCTCTGGCCAAAATACTCCTCCACTTTAGATATTCTTTTATAACTATTATTCTTTTGGTAATGATTCTTTTAACTCTCCACACGAATTGCTCCGGTGGTATAAGATCAGGACTGTGAGAGAAACTGAGTCCGTGGAAAATAAACTTTCTGGTAATTTGTCTAAGCCTCTAAACGTCCTCGGCTTTGTTCAAGTGGTAATAAAATCTAGTTAGAATTCAGATGCAGTGGCAGCATTCACGTAACAACAATTACAAAATGTGGATTTCCCCTCTATCTCTGACTTTCATTAACACACAGTAAAAGCATTAAGTTAACTGAAACCATTAGCCCTAAAGGGGAGGCAACCGGTAACTGTTTATCCTTGCGATCCTGCCTAGATACAGAGAAGATAAACTTTATGAGCAGCTAATACTGCCCAATACAATAGAGCTGAAGGCTAGGAAGATTCTTAACCTTTACACCCAGTATGAGCACTGCCCGAGACAAGAAGGTCCCACGTGGCTAAGAAATGAGTATGTCAGAACAAAGGATAGATATAATAAATGTGTAAAAGAAAGGAAATATGGTGAGAATAAGAAAGGATTCTTGTATGAAGAAGAGCTTATCATAAGATTGTCCCAAATGGGAAAGAAAGGAATTAGAAAGATTAAAAGCAGGTTGCAGAAGGATTGTGACATGGAAATGGATTATTAAAAGAGGAATAGGCTTCTAATAAGCCTATCATTTGAGGAAAAGTGTTCAGCAGCTAAGGAAATACATCTGACAACTAAATCTAAAAACTTCATGGTATATTTTGGTGTTTTATCTGCCAAACTGTGTTGTGAGTTTGCTTAAGCTTTCAGAATTTAGAAGACAAGGCAGGACAACACCTGGGAGAATTCCATTACATCCACCTGGATCGCCACATCTCCCCATGCCTGCCATATGGACTAAGCCCTAAAGATGGAAGTTCCAAAAAAGTTAAAGAAGATTCCATGAGAGGCCTCCAAGCCCTGGGCGTGCCGTTTCTTCTGGAATTTGCCCTTCGCAAGGACAGCTGGATCTGCTGCGGGATCCGGAGAAGATTCTGAGCTAATCTCTTGAATGCCAGACTAACTTGGTTTTTTACCTTGATTATTGATTTATGGTGATTACACTCCTTTCTTCTTTCTTTTTTTTTTTTTTTACTATTAACCCCACTGGTGAAGGATATAAATTTCCTGGGTTCTTGTAATAAAATGTCAATAGCTCAAGAAGCTTTTGTCCATGTCAAATTCTTTCCAGAAGCGCCATAAATAGGAACTTAAAGAAATTTATTTCCTAGAAGGGAAAGAATCACTGCAGATAAGTGGCTGCAGAACAGCACCCGAATCCTCACCCATCGTTTCTGAGATTATTCGATCATGAGTGGAATCACGGCAATTTCGACTGAGCGGTTTGCGGCATTCTTTGAATTGTTTTCTTGTTGTTGTTGTTGTTGTTGTTGTTGTTCTCTATTTCATTTATTTCTGCTCGAATTTTAATAATTTCCTGTCTTCTGCTGGTTTTGGGATTGGACTGTGGCAGTCTATCTAGGTCCTTGAGTTGTGCCATTAGGATCTGAACTTGGTGATTCTGAGTCCTTCTTATGTGGGCACTCAATGCTACAAACTTTCCTCTTAATACTGCCTTCATAGTGTCCCATAGATTTTGATAAGTTGTGTCTATGTTTACATTTATTTCCAAAAATTTATTTATTTCTTTCCTAATCTCTGCTTTTACCCATTCATCATTCAATAGTGTATCATTCAGTCTCCATGTATTTGCGTAGTTTCTTTTGAGTTTCCTGATGTTGATTTCTACTTTAATTCCATTATGGTCTGAAAAGATGCATGGAATTATATTACATCTTTTGAATTTGATGGTGGTTTCTTTTTGTCCCAGGATGTGATCTGTTTTGGAGAAGGTTCAATGGGGTGATGAGAAGAATGTGTATTCTGTAGTTTCTGGATGAAATATTCTGTATATGTCTATTAGGTCCATTTGGTTTATAGTTTTCTTTAGTTCTAAAGAGTCTTTATTCATCTTTTGCCTTAAAGATCAATCCAGTGGTGTGAGAGGCATATCAAAGTCTCCCAGAATTATTGTATTTGTGTCTATTTGAAATCTGATGTCTGGAAGGGTTTGTTTTACAAATGTAAATATTCACATTTGAAGCATAAGCATTTATTATCATTATATCTTCTTGGTGTCTTTTTCCTTTTAATAAAAGGAAGTGCCCTGATTTGTCTCTTCTGATGTGTCTTAGTTTAAATTCTGTTTTGTTGGATATCAGGATTGCTTCCCCTGCCCTTTTTTGTTCTCCAGTAGCATAGTATATCTTTTTCTATCCTTTCACTTTCAGTCTGTGAATGTCTTTGGCTGTAAGGTGAGTTTCTTGCAAACACCATATATTTGGGTTATTTTTTTTTTATCTACATTGCCAGTCTATGTCTTCTGATTGGTGAGTTAAGTCCTTTTACATTAAGAGTTATTATTGAAATATGATTTTTGTTTTCTGTCATTTTTTGCTCTTTCATCTGTTTGGTAGCTTTTTCTTTCTTCTTTACTTAGAAGCCCCTCTGATCACTGTCCTCTCTTCTCTGGTTCTGAAGTCTGCTTCTTTATTCTTCTTTATGGTTTATTTCTTTAAGTATTTTCTCTAGTGTTGGCTTTGAATTCATAAATTTTTGAGATTTTGTTTATCTTTAAACACTTTTGTTTCTTCGTCAACTTTGAATGGTAGTTTTGCTGGATATATAGGTTTTTGTTTTAAGTTATTTTCTTCCAAGGTCTGGATCATGTCATATCAGTCTCTCCTGGCATTCATGACCTGGGTTGTATAGTCTGGGGTGATTCTTATTATTTTGCCTCTGTATGTCACCCGACCTTTTGTTCTCACTGCTTTTAAGATCTTTTCCTTGGCCTCTATGTTAGTCATTTTGACTATTTTGTTGTGTGGGGAGGTCCTTCTTTAATCTTGTCTTAATGGTGTTCTGTATGTCTCCTGAACATGAAGATCTATGTCTCTTTCCATGTTTGGGAAATTCTCCAAAATTATTTCTCTGAAGAGATTATGGATGCCCATGGTCTGTACCTCTATCCCTTCTTCAATCCCTTTTATCCGTAAGTTAGGGCATTTCATGTTGTCTCAAATTTGCTGTATGTTTAGGTTTTGTTGCTGTAATGACTTCTGTATACTATTGATTGTGTTTCTGATTTTGAATAAATTGTCTTCTGACAGTGATATTCTACTTTCCATTTCATCTAATCTTCCAGAATTTCTTTCTATTGCTGACTTCATTTCATTCATTTTATTCCAGACCTCTTTCTGATTCTTTCTTAGTATTTCTAACTCATCTTTCCTCTCCTCTAAACTTGTTTTAAATACTTTTATCATATTGTAGATCAAGATTCGGAACCCCCCCTTCTTGCATTTCTTGTAGGTCAGTGTTTGTGACTTCTGTCATTTCTCCACTATTTCTGGTTCTCATATTTTTCAGAGTTCTCAGGCCTGCTTTTCTGCTGTCTTCCCATCGTTTGTGGGTATTATTTTTAGCACAGTCTTAGTATTGGGAATTTAGAAAAGTCAACCGCTAAGCAATACTTTTTCAAGTGTTGAGGGTTGGGTGATGGTGGAGTAGCTAGGGTGATGGGTGCAGGAGTCAGGTAAGGTAGAACATATGATTAGGTTGTGGAAGAATTTACATCTAATAAGGTTGTATCCGGTTGAGAATGGGTGAAGTATAGATAGTAAGGCTGTTGTATTTATTGGAATATATAAGTATGGAGATGTGGGAAATTTTGTGTATTAAACACAGAGATACATTTAGGGGACAAAGAAAAAGTTTTGAGGGAAGATAGTATATAGCCTAAATTTAAGACTTTGTAGAAGAAGTGGGGGAAGGGAACAAAGACAAATAGATAAAGAAACAAGATAAGGTACAAAGGCTAACTTTTATACATCATGTATAGACAGCAACTTTGACAAAAAAAAGAGAAAAATACCGCCAAGAGAGAACAGAAAATATTAAGAGAATAAACAGTATGAGAATAAAATAAAATAAAACAAGATACTAAGCACCATACGTAAGTAAGAAAAGAAGGAACCAAAAACTTATCCCCCAAGAAAACCAAAAACCAAAACAAACCCAAAGACCCAAAAAATAAAACAAACAATACCAAACCACAAAAATAAAAAAATAAAACATAAAAGGATAGGAAAATAATAAAAAAGTAAGAGTCCTACTATGTTACTAATAAATGTTGAATGTGCCACTGTCTTGTATTTGCTTGGACCTTCCCCTTGTGGGCCCGTGCAGGTATCACACCTTAAGCATCCTTCTGTGATACCGGAGTTGAGGTGGCTCCCTCTGTGCACACTGGCACTCACAGTTATCGCACTCACTGTGTGCACACCAGGTCCTGTGGCTCCTCTGAGTTCATGCTGTTACCTGGCAGTCCAACCTGTAGCTCTGAAGTTCTGGCTGCTCTTCCATTTCAAGCAAAGAATTTCTGGTCTGGGGCTGTCCTGCTGCAGTTCATGTCAGTACAGAGGCAATGAAACTATTTTTCTAACTAGATCAAAAAGAGGAAATTCTGACTATGTTCCTTTATATCAAAGAGTGAGGATGATGTTTAAAGGGAAGGGAGAATGGGAGAAAGAGTTAGAAAGGGGAAAGGGAAGAAAAGGATGATTGTTAATTCTACCTAGAAGACTCCTTTTTAGAGCTGCAACTTTCAAATTAGAACAAGTCTATCTGGGCACATCTTCAAGGTAAGTGACTAAAGAAAATGGAAACGTAATTCTTTGCTATAGATGCAAGAGGTGGTAGGAGACTCACTTTGTGTATATGTAGTGGTGGGAGGTACTGAGGATTGAATTTAGAGTCATCCTACCCCCAAACTTTACCCTCAGTCCTTTTTACTTTTGTTTGTTTGTTTGTTTTCCTAGAAATAGAGACTTGCTAGTTTGTTGAGAGTCTCACTCAGTTGCTAAGGCTGGTCTTGAACCTGTGATTCTCCTTTCTCAGCCTCTAACATACTGGAATTACAATAATGTCGTGCTGACATTCTTTGAGAGCTAGAATAGCAAACTTCAAGGATGACTGAATTCAAGCCAGACTTACAAAGAACATTTGGTTTCTTATTTGCCAATTCCATTTTTGCTATTTTTTTCTTGATATTCCCATTTTTATATTGTTTTGTGAATGTGTCTGGGCAAAAAGTTGCCTGTCCCTGTTGGCATCTGGGTAAATAGACCCTGGTAAATAGGCTTTCAGTGCACCTCTAAATATTGTGCTTGAACTTGGTGGAAATATGAGGCTCCCTAAGTCCATGAATCTCCTGTACTGTGATTCTGTTCTATGCTTGGGCCTTTTTGTTTGAGAAACTTGAGTATACATACAGGAAAAAAAGGCCTTACTAAGCTATCTTTTCCTTACTAACCTACCTTTTCCTTCTATCTACTTTGAACTCTACAGTTGAGAAAATAAACACAATGAGTAGAAAAGAATAAAAAAATAAATAAACCTGAGTAACCAAATGGAATGGCTCAATGGGCTTCACTCACACATTCAGACACTTATCAAGAGCCTTCTCTCTAAAGATACTACTGTACTTTAGAACTATTGGACACAACCTCCATGATCAAAGACCACCACTTATTGAGTCAATGAGAAACTCCTAATCTGGCGTTTTGATGGCTCTGAAAAATTATATACATACTTGCCTTACTTCAAGTCCATATTGAACACTGAGTAATACAGAACATTCAATTATTCTAGAATGTTCTGTTGGATGGTTTTGTTCAAGAAAACACTCATTTGACCAATCTTTCTTGGGCATCTGCTATATATTTTTTAAAAAGTCCTGTTGAATCTAAGAAACAGTTCCTGCCTTATAAGCATTAACTCAATATTGAGGCAGATTATAAATAAGGTAAATATAAACAAATAATATAAATATGGTAATATCAAGGCAGGATAAAGGCAGGATTTCTGAAGTAGGTGGTATAACATAGGGATAAACTGCTTTGATAGGTTAGGAAGAAAGGTCTTTCTGGGAGATTGACATGTGAGCTGATATCTAGTGGATAAGGAGAAAGCTGCCCTATTAAAGGCAGAAAAACATCACTAGGGCACAAAGCACTGCACCAAGCAAAGCCCCTGAGGTATGACAGAGACAGGATTTGCAGAGCCCCTCCCTATGTACAGAACTAAGAGGGCCCAAGACTTCTTTGCATTTGGCCACTCTTTCAGTTTATATTATAATATTTTCTCAACTCTAACAGTAGGACTCAGCATAAGCTGGGACAAGCCAGAAACAACACTACTCTTAGCCTTTATTAACCTGATATGCTCTATCTGATTGTGGTTAATAATGAATCGTGGAGGTTTTACTGTGCCTGTGTCTCTTGTGGTTTTTATCTGAAAAACTTCTTTCCAGTCCAGACATTAGCAAACTTGTCTAGTTGGGAAGGTGGGTAACTGTTCCAAGGCATTTACTGTACTCTGAGCAGAGTTTTGAGTCCCCAGGGTGGCTGAGAGCATCCGCCAAGTTCAGAGAACTGGGACTTTTAAACCTGGGAAGGGTTATACTTCCTCACATGTTCTCCTCAAGAATCACTATAAAGAGCTTTTTTTCATTTTTGGCCCATGCAGAAGGCCACAACTAACACAGACACTGGCTAATGACCTACCTTTAGAACTTTCTGTTATCTTTAGTGACCATGATTCAACTCCTGGAGAAGAGGCAGCAAGCTATAGCTGGATGCATAACAAGACTTAGCAAAATTCTTACTGCATCTCTCTCCTACAGTAGTGATCCTTGGAAAATAGACGTAATCAATTAAATCATGCTTCTTTATCTTTTTCTCTTTTTTGTATAATGAGACTACTTCAAGAGCTGGGACTGCAACTATTGCTTCCTGAGGAAATTATATGCTGGTAAAGTTAATTATGCATTAAAACAGGTGCATAACATATCACAGTATTAGGGATAATATAAATAGTAATGTCCTTGGAAGAATGCCCCCAGTTGTCAGAAATATAACCATTCAAGAAAGTAATCCCAAATATTCTGTGACTTTTCTTTCTTATTAAGTTTTCATTTTTTTTACTTCCTAGATGCATAATTTTAATCTAACTGAAAAGCATGCAAATAGGCAAGGAGTATCTTTGCAAATAATTGGTGGATTCTACTACCTCTGTATTACATATCTCTAATAGGCAAATATGTCTTTTGTATGTAGATTTACTCTGTTGTCTATATCAAATATAATTTCCAAAGGAGAGAGTTAGTCACATAACTCTCTGAAATAATATTTTGAGATATTAAAAACAAATGTTTCTTAAGAAGATGATTATTTTCTTCCAAGAAGAATATTGAAAGATCAACCACAAATAAAGTTTTCTCAGATCTTCCATGGCAGAACTACCACTGAGATGGGCCCAATCCAAGAAGGCTTTAGCAATATTTATTGGTTAACAGGTCTTCAGGTCAAAACTAATAGTCACAAAAATTTTTATGATGCTTCATTAATAGAATCCAGTGTTGGCAGGTAAAGAAAAGAATTATGTAGTGAATGGGTTTTAGTTTCTTTCCAGCTTTGTTAGAATGAAGAAACAATGATGGAAAGGAAGGTGAGTGAAAAAAATGTTTAGATTTAGTTATACTATATTAAGAAAGTTAATTGCTCTGTGAGTGTATGTGCATATTTATGTATATGTGTGTATGCATCCAGGATGCTCATTGACTGAGAACCAGAGTGTGAATAATAAGGTGGCTTTTAGCTAACTAAGTGAGCCACTATGACCTAAGGGAAACGATCTCTCTGATCATCTGCTTTGTCTATATGAAAATGATATTTCCCTTTCACTTTGGTTGATTTTTATTAGGTTTAATTTAATTGTATTTGCTTTTATGACACACAAGAGCTCATGGTAGCACGTCTTAATTCATAGTTATATATCCACCCCATGTATTTACTTTGTGGATATATAAAAATCATCCATATGTATAATAGGATTAATGTCATTGAAAGAGTCCAGAAGAGGTGTGATTTTATTCTGGATAGACTAGGCAATTTTTCCTTGGAAGCAATATAAAATTAACACATACTGTCTATTAGCTGGGTATAGTGATATATGCTTGTAATTTCAGTACTTGGGAAGCTGAGTCAGAAGGATCATAGGTTTTTAAGGCAGCCTTAGCAACTTAGTGAGGCCTTTCAAAACTTTGTAATATCATGTTTCAAAATAAAAAAATAAAATAGGGTTGAGGTGTATAGCTCAGCGGACCAATGTCCCTGAATTGAACTCCCAGTACTTCATACACATGTAAACACACACAAAAAAAATACTGTGTAAAATTATCTTCACCATGAGTCAACACTATTCTTTAAGATCAAGATGGATTCTCTGGGTTAAATGAAGATGTATTTTTTTTGTAATTATGTAAGTATTTAGAGTGGAACTGGCTGAAGAAAAACTTTCAAAGCATACTTTTATCTTTGTCCAATGGAGAATAAAAATAATCTGGGAACACTAATGATTTTATGAATCCTGAGACTTTTCATAAGTGTTTGGACTTGTCCTTTTACTACTTCAAGCCCTAAACCTGGTAACTTTTTTGTGGTACTGGGGATGAAACCCAGGGACATTCTATATTTAAGCTAGAACCCTGGCCCTTTTTCTTTACTTTTTTTTTTTAATAAAACAGTCTCAGTTGAGTGCTGAAAGTCTTGCCACATTGATGAGGCTGACCTGCATCCTCATGTCTCAGCCTCCCAAATACTGGAGTTACAGGTACAGACTACCATACCCAGATAACTTTTAAGTAACTTGAGAAGAAATTATATTTTTTTCTTTTTTTAATAAATTTTATTGGTTCATTGTAGTCATACATCTCAGTGGGATAAAAATCTTGTGGAGCTATATATGCACACATCATCCAATCAGCCCCTACCCAATCTCTCACGCCTTCCCTCCCCCTCCCTCTTACCCATGCTTGGCTTCCTGATTGACTTTGATATGTTTAAGTACATCATGTGCTTTAAAGAGTTTCCCATACCCTCCCTCATATCACCTCAAATATGTCACCTTAATTGCTCCTCTATAGGGTGCCTTCTTCATCTAGAGTTGCACCTATTACCCATTTCTCCCCAATATTTTGTACATTAAGAAAAACTTCTGATTTCTTATTTTTGTGACATTTCACTGTAAATGCCATAATTTTGTCTTTCTTATGGCTGGGAAAATTCCATAGTGTACATATCCCATGGTTTTAAAATCCACTCATCCATTGCAGGACATCTTGGTTGGTTCCATAGTTTGGCAATGGTGGACTGTGCAGCTATGAACATGGTTGTTCATGCATTAGTTTGGTATTTTGGTTTTCATTATTTTGGGTAGATACCCAGAGGTGGTATTGCTGGATCATACAGTAAGTATTTTTTCTTTCTTCTGAGGATCTTCTATACTGTTTTCCAAAGTGGCTGCACCAACTTGCAATCCCACCAACAATGTATTAGAGCTTCTATGTCTCCATACTTATTCCCACTTACTGAAAACCTGAAAGCCAGAGGTAACTTTGACAAGATGATCCACTCACAACCAATTTTTTTTAATAGACGTTACTTGAAGCTGGAATCTGCTGAGAGATTAGGTGAGGCTGTGGCAGCTGCTAGTGCTTTCTGGCTACACAGCTGAAGAAACCTGCTGGCCCTTTGCTGTGAAAAAGTCCCCAGTTCCAGTCCTGCCAAGTAACAGGCTCCAGGCCCAGTCTCACTGGCTCCAGACTCAGCCTCGCCACATGGCAGGTAAAGTTTTAAAATGTTGCAGAATAGCCAGGCATGGTGGCACATGCTTGAAATCCCTGCGCCTGGGAGGCGGAGACAGGAGGATCATGCAGGTTTGAAGCCAGCCATGCTGGCTTAAGAGACCCTGTTTCCAAATAAAAATATAAAAAATAGGTCTGGGAGTGTAGCTCAGAGATAGAAAGGCTTCCAGAAACCCCAGTACCACCAAAAAAAAAAAAGTTTCATGATAGCCAGGCATGGTGGTGGACACTTATAATTGCCACCTTTGGTTTGGGAGGTGGAGACAGGAGGATCGTGAAGTTTCGAAGCCACCCTTGCTGGCTTAAGAGACTCTGTTTCCAAATAAAAAATATAAAAATAGGACTGGGAGTGTATCCAGGACATAAAAGGGTTTCATCCCCAGTACCATAAAAAAAAGTTGCATAATAAACAACTGAGGCTGTCCCTGAACCGCGATTCCTCTGGTCTCAGCCTCCTGAATGCTGGGATTACAAGCATGCGCTACCTTGCCTGATTATGTGTTTATCTTGATGCAACCAAATGGAAGAAAAAAAACTCAATGATAAAAAATAGTAGAAAACATTTTGTTATGGATCAATAGTGTCCTCCCCAAATTCTTGAAGTCCAAGCCCTTGGTAGCTCAGAACTGTGATTTTCACCAATGGTGTTTATGTTGATTGATTGCTTAGATTAGAAGTCTCTCACATGAATGGCAAAAGTCAGAATAACTTTTGAAATTGTTGGGTTGTTGGACTGAAGAGAAAGATCTCTTCTAATTTCCTTCCACTGTTGTCTTTTTTTAAATTAATGGTTTTAATCAAAACATTGTAAGAAATGAATCAGAGTAAACAAGAAAATTGTTAAGGTCCTGCTTATCATCAGGGTTTCTGGTTACTGGTCCTATTTGGTCCTTGGATAGACAGTTTGTGCTCCTCCCAAGCCATTCTGAAACCTGATGACTAAGAAGGCTTCCACATTTCCTGCATTTTTATTTCTGAATCAAGGCAGTATTTGTCAGTCTGAAATGACTGATATTCTTCTAGGAAGAGGTAATTCAGTTACAGACATACACACAGGGAGGTCACATGAAGATCAAAGATCAGAGTGATGTCTTCACAAGCCAAAAATGCCAGATTGCCAGCAATGACCATAACCTAGGAAAGGATCATGGAACATTCTCTTAGTCCTAAGAAAGAACTAAATCTCAGTCTTATAGCTTTAAAAATTCATAGCCTTATAGCTTAGATTTGTAGTTTCTAGAACTATAAGACAATTTCTGTTGTTTCAACCACTCAGTGTATGACACTTTGCTTTGACAGTCCTATCAAAGTAATCTAGATTAAAAATGGGAAAATACAAAGCAATTTAGTTACCATGGTGTCTTACCATTTTCACATGGTAGTAATATGTTACCAGGCTAAAAATTAAACATTTACCCAGAGATCAGGGGCTAACAGCATTTGAGTATTTACCAATGCCATTAAAAACAAACAAACAGACAAACAAACAAAACTGTTATTAAAGGCTCTGAAATCACTGAGCAATTCAGCTCTTGACATTGATAGATGGAACCTAGCTTTTCCTCTCTACCAAAGCTGCTGACTGGATGGATGTTTTATTCATGAGACCCAGGGAAGGGAAGGAAGGGTTGCCAAAGGTTTAAGAATAATTTTTTAAAATTCTTTGGGATATCAGGCAAGTTATCAGGAGGCATTAAGTAAAAAAACTACAGTACTACATTAACCCAATTGGACAATAAACCCCAGGAAAAATCTGGGCACTGTGACCTGGATCTTGAGAAGCTATCAGTGTTCCTTATTCACCTTTTGTGTGTGTGTATTGACTTGTATCTTCAGAAAACTAGGAGTTTACCTTGTGGATTGAAGGTCTCTCTGTCTTATTAAGGATTCAACTCAACCTATTTGGAAGACTATGACTAGTCATAGTCTTTGAAATACTGCCTATGGATTGAGAATCAGATTCAATCCTCTGCTTTGGCAAGAGCAGCAGCTGAGAATGTGATTTAAGTGATAGTATGTAGCTATGGTTTAAAGTAACAGGAGGATTATTAGTTGCACCTTTTATTACCTATTAAGAAAATGGTATGTCAAATTATTTAACATAATAAATTTTTTCTGCTGTAAGGAGAAAAGGTATTTTAGGCATAAACAAGTTGTATTGTGATTTTTATTTTTCTATGTAAAATAAAAAGCCTTTTATATAACAGTAAGTTCTAATATAGTACTTATTTAGGTGGCCACAATGATGGAAATTCTAGATGTATGTAATGAATTTCAATGAAAATGTCACTTACTTTTTAGTTCTGTATTGCGGCCAGAAATTTTAATATATTTCATAATACATGCTAATCAATTTCTCAAATTACTTGCAATTGCATGAAAGAACCAAGAAAAAAAGTATGGCCAATGCAGTTCTCATTCCAAATTTTAAAATGTATTGAGTGTATATCAGGTTAGAAGGAAGAGTTAAAATGTGAAATTTAATAGTGGATGCAGTACAGCTTAAGGCAAGTGCTAGGTTTACATTTCCCTTTATGTGTGAGTAATTTCAGTGTTAAAGACACTAACAACTTTCCCTTGGGTCCTGGTTAGAAAAAAATTAAAGAGAAGACCCTGACAGGAACAGCCACTCTGAAACATGCTGTCAAGATGCATCACAATATGCCACTAAATCATCCCCTTTCTATCTGTCAAAGCTATTGATTATTTTCAATAAACAATGCTGCTGACAGTTGCTGGAATTGTGGAACTCAGCACATGACCTAAGCAATGTCTGTCACTCTCCTTTAAATAGACAAGTGAAGAAAAATTTTACTGACTGCATCAGACACAGATTTTGTAGAGTATATTTGCATATGGATTCATAAAGGGTGAACATAAAGGCAGATAAATGAAATATCTATTAGACTCCAAAACCCTTTTCCTGAGCTTATTGGGGTTTTCCATGAAACCATTTATTCTATCTCCCTCTCTCAAAACATAATAAAAAAGCAACAAATTAAGCTGAAAGTGTTTTAACTTTTCTGCTTCCTTGTTGGGGAGGGGAACTAGGACTTCCTCATCCTCATTCTAAAGACAGGTTTACATAATAATTGGATAAGCTAGCTAGGATGGGAGGAAAGGAGACACCTTGCCACACCTTGCTAGGGGAGGACCCTTACAGGGACATTTACTAGTCAGAATTACATGTTATATTCCGAGCTTTGGCCCACATGTTGTATCTTTGGTAGGGTTTCATTTCACTGCTGGCTTTGGGGTTCAATTGTTCCTGATTTTCAAGGGCTTTGAGGTGTGTCTGATACCATAGTTGCTACTTCTGCTTGCCTTCGAGTTCTGTTAGCATTGGTACCTTGCTCTAGCCCTTTACCTTGTATTTCTTCCTGTCTTTACTTGTAAGTTGTGTTTCTTGTAAGCAGAAGATGGATAGATTCTGGTTTTTAATCCATTTTGCCACTTAATGTATTTTTATTGGGGAGTTGAGACCATTTACATTCAGTGTGATTATTGAAAGATAATTTCTACTTTCTAACATGTTAAGATTTTATTTCTGTTTGAGATACTGTTCATTCTTCTTTTCTTAGCTGTCTGCTGGATGGAAAATCTTGTTTCTCTGGTTCTGGCGTGTATTACCTATTTCTTATTTGTACTTAATCTCTTTGAGTATTTTCTTTAGCACTGGTTCTGAGGACATAAATTTCTTCAGTTTCTGTTTGTCATGGAAGCTTCTTATTTCCCCATCTAATTTGATAGAGAGTTTTTGTGGGTAGACAATTTTTGGCTGGAAATTATTTTCTGAGTTTGGAATATGTTACTCTAAGCCCTTCTAGCTTTTGTAATTTGGTTTGGGAAGTCTGGAGTGATTTTAATTGGTTTGCCTCTGAATGTCAGTTGACCTTTTGTTTTTGTTGCCTTTATAATTCTCTCCTTGCTTCAACATTGGTCATTTTGACAATTATGTGGTGTGGGGAACCTCTTCTCTGATCCTGTCTAAAGATAGTTCTATATGTTTCCTGGACCTGTGTATCAGACTCTTGCTCTATGTTTGGAAAATTTTCTGCTATAACTTCTTTGAAGAGTATTGATCCCTTTGGTTTTACCTTCTTTTCCCTCCTCTATTCCAATTATTCTTAGGTTAGGTCTCCTAAAATGGGCCCATATTTCTTTTATGTCAGATTCCTGCTGTTGGATTTCTTTTTCTAAATTATAAACAATACGTTTGTTTTTGGAGTGATCATCTTCTATGAGTGAGATTCTATTCTCCATTTGGTCTAATCTATTGTTTATACTTTGAACTGATGCTTTACTTAAATGATTGGATCCTTTATTTCTTTTAAACACTCTATAAATTCTTTTTGAATGTCCTGTATTATTTCTACAGTTATATTGCTGGAGCCTGCCAGCAAAAGTACGGGTTCTGAAGAGAGGAATGAGGATGAAAAGAATTTTATTCAATGAATTTTATTCATAGAATATTTAATTCTCTCATGGAAGAATCGCCAGTCTACTCTCGGGTTGATATCTCTACTGACCGATCCAGGGTTTATCACTCTTGTCCTATTTATACCGCTCCTGGTCAACCAACCCTCATGACGTCACCACCTATGTGCGTAACAGTCAAACCTATCAACCCTGTGCCATCACCACCTGTGCACTTAACAGCCAAACCAATCAATTCCACCTGAGCTTCTCTCTGATGTTGAACTTTCCATGACCCCAAACCTTTTTGGCTCTGGGCAAAGGACAGTCAAAAGTATTCTTAAAGGAGAAAACCTTAATGGCTCCCCACAGTTCCCCCTTTCTTATTATATTCAAAACAAGACTGTGCCTGTCTTAGGTTGTTTCCTTCAGTTATCAAGGTTTACCCATCTTTGGACAATACAGAGCTATAAGCTGTATATCCTGTCTTAGGTTTCCTTGTCCCAAGGAAATCTTACCCATCACTGACTACCAGCCTCTTAAATGAGGGTACTTTTTAGATGTAGATCATGTACTTCTGCTGAATAAAAATGTTCTCACTTTTTCCGAGGACACACTTTGTCCCAAGCCTCTAATAAACA
Organism: Muscardinus avellanarius; assembly: GCF_963383645.1. Lineage (NCBI taxonomy): Eukaryota > Metazoa > Chordata > Mammalia > Rodentia > Gliridae > Muscardinus > Muscardinus avellanarius. Next base: position 43,012,002 of record NC_137801.1, on the reverse strand, counting down.
AGGTATTGGGAATACCATGAAAAATAAGTATTTCAGTAAGACATTTTTTTCAATTAACATTAGGATTTCCACATTTTAAATCAGTTTAACAGGGTAAACAATTTATTAGTGGGCTAACACTTTTCTTTCCCTGTGTAATAGAGTCCCACAAGACCACACCTTTAATAGCACAATTATTCTCAGTCTTTGTACTTGTCTGCAATACCATGGGCATCAACTGCAGACATCCCATCTTTTTGACATTTTTAGAAAAACATAAGAGTGTGCCAATTCTTTGTCCAAAATAATTAAAAGTTTCTGTAATGGGTATAAAGTTAAAAGCAAGAAGTCCCAGCAATCGTGAGTTGTCACTGAAGAGAGTGATCTGTTGTTCCCAAACAGCTGGATGAAGTATGGGATGATCTGGAACATAAGTCCATGTTTATTCATCACTGAAGCTATAAGCATCATTAGAATTAATCTGAGATTCTTCCATTTTTGCTTGATCCATATGTCGCACCAGCCGCTCAGGTATCCACCGTGCATTATCTTTATCCTGTGAAAAAACACAAACATGCCCTCTTCCCCACATTAGTACAGGGTCAGGACCTTTCCAAATTCCTATGCAAGGATCTTTCCATTTCACTAAAGCAAAATTGTTTTTGGAGGATGGATGCCAATATCTTTCTGCTGCTGTGCGACCAGTTTTGTCAGCATTCAAGAAATTAAGAATAAAAAGAACATGATTTAAAGAGTTCTGTGGTGAATGGGGATATAACTCCCCCTTTTTATTTGTTTTCAAGAGTGTTGTTTTTAAAGAATGGTGGGCACGTTCTACAATACCCTGTCCTTGAGGATTATAGGGTATACCTGTAATATGCTGAATATTGTATGTATTGCAAAATCATTTAAAAGCCATACCTGTATATCCTGAACCATTATCAGTTTTAATGTAGGTAGGAAGGCCTGAAAAATCAAAACATTTCAAACAATGGAAAATCACATGTTTAGCGGCTTCCCCAGTTTGGGCTGTAGCCATAATAAATCCTGAAAAAGTATCAATAGACACATGAACATACTTTTGTTTACCAAAGGCAGAAATGTGCATAACATTCATTTGCCATAAATTATTGGGAACCAATCCCCGTGGATTTACACCTAAAAAGGGAACAGATAAATACTCTGAACATATAGGACATTGTTTAACAATTTGTCGTGCTGCTTCTCTGGTAATTTGAAACTATTTATGCAGACCAGCACTATTTTGATGATGTAAATAATGTGATGGTTGAGCTTATGTGTTCTAATGTTTGAAGGGCGTTAGCTATATATAAACTATCAGTATATAAATTAAAAGGCGTATCAGATAGATGTTGAAAAACAGCTGCTACTACATGCAATTCTACAACTTGAGCTGATGTAAAAGATGTTTGAATTATAGTACTACGTTTATTAATTACATAAGATGCCTTACCATTTGATGAGCCATCATTAAATACCAAGACCACTTGAGATATGGGAGTAGTATGAATTATCTTAGGAAATATAAGAGCATGTTTATTAACAAACTGTAATAATTTAGGTAAATTATTGTCAGTTTTTCCAATAAAGGATGCAAAAGCAATAGCCCATGAATCAGCATTCTGAAAAAGCCATTGTACTTGTTGTTTAGTAAAAGGAACACTAATAAGTGAAGGCTCTTTACCAAAATATTTTCTAGATTCTGATCTGACAGAACACACCAAGCAGGCAACTAATTCCCAGTGTGGCATTAAAACTCTGCTTGGAGTAGTGGGTAAATGTATCCACATTAATGGTCCATCCTGCCACAAAACAGCAGTAGGTGTATGTGCCGATGTCAGTATATAAGCGGCCCATTCTTTAGCATAGTCTATGTACTGTTTTCTTTGACATTCAAGAGCCAATTCAACTTTATTAAGAGCAGCACATCCTTCCTCTGTTAAGATCCGAGGGGAAGTTGGGTCTGAGTCACCTTTTAAAATATCAAATAAAGGTTTAATTTCTCCAATAGTAATATTTAAAGATGGTCTTAGCCAATTAATATCTCCTAAAAGTTTTTGAAAATCATTTAAGGTTTTTAAATTTCTTTATGTAACTGAATTTTTGTGGCGTAATAGTCTTGGGATAAAGAATGTTTCCCAAGTAAGTATACAGTGGTTCTCTTTGTACTTTTTCTGGAGCTATAATCAAAACATTATTTTGTAATGCAGTTTGTAAGGCAGCATAAGCTGATACCAAAATTCCTTCATCCATATGTACTAATAAAATATCATCCATATAATGTATCATATATACAGATTTATATAATCTTCTGACAGTGGCTATAGCCTTCACCACAAAGTTTTGACACAGAGTTGGACTATTAGCCATTCCCTGAGGTAGCAGTTTCCACTGATACCTTTACATAGGAGCTCTATAATTTGTAGATGGAACACTGAAGGCAAATCTAGCATTTAACCATATTATTCTTAGGTCCCAATTTTTAATGTTGTTGGAAAAGAATTTCTTGTACAGTTTTTCCTTCTAATGCCGCAGCCATATCTAATCCCTGTGTATATGCTGGTCCTATATCAGAACATAACTGAATATAATCAGACAGATTTCCTTTCTTTCTAAAAGGGTGTAAGGCTGCTTGACAAACAGTATTAGCATTTTCAAAGGCTAATTGCTTTATGAGCAATAGCCCTGCTTCACTTTTGCCTATCAATCAACTAACAGTTTGTAATAACCTGGCTACAAAATCCTGATATGGCTCATCTGGTCCTTGTCTTATTTTTGAAAGATCTTCAGTTTGTTTTCCTGAAGAAGACAACTTGTTCCATGCTTGACGTGCAGCGGCATTGGTCTGAGCATAAGAAGCTAGACTAAATTCCTATTGCCGAGCCATCTCCCTAAACTGCCCTTCTCCTGCTATCATATTAAAATTTATGGGTATTCCCTGAGATATGTTCAAATATGCTGTGGATTGGCATTTTTCTGCAAATCCAGACTTCCATAATAAAAATTCACCCCCTGATAAACAGGCTCAGGCTGTTTCCAATCAGAAGGACACAAAGCCTCCATAGAGAGAGATTCTAACATGGCTTGAGTAAAAGGTGCCATTGGCCCATATTGAGCACAAGCCATTTTTGATTCTTTTAATTGTTTGAAAGGAAAAGGTCTATGTCCTCTAATAATACCTCCTTGACCATCAGCGTCTTCAGTAACTGGGAAAACTCTAAATCCTCTAGTATCTTCTCCATTCTCTGCAGCCCAATTTATAGCCGCTTGAAGTGGTGATATTAAAGATGAAGGTCGGTGTTTTTCAATGCTTTGTTTAGCAAATGCTACAGTGGGAGAACTTTGAAGGTTCGTATTGCTTATAATAGGAGAATATTTTTGAGGTCCTTCTTTTTCAGTATTTGAAGGAGCTATCTGATCTAATCATTTCAAGTCTCTATGGCTACTAGTAATTATTTTATACAAAAATTGGGCTCCGGAGTTTCTGGAATATCTGGATAACCCCCTAACTCATGTCTATGGAACCGAGCAGCAGTTTCCTCAAGCTGCTCCTCTTCTTCAGTATCCTCATCTTCCTTAGGAAGTGAAGGCAAAGTGCCTTTGTGTTCTATCTTAGTTTTACTAACACTAAGCATATCTCTTAACATCTGTACAAAAAACAAAAGACTAATTTTTTAGACCCATTGTATATTACAACTTCCATGTTACTCACTGCCACCACGAGTCTTCAAGCATGCTCCTTTTTATTCAGCGGTGTCCTTCACTGGGTCCTCAGTTTCAGAATCTCCCCATATGGGCCACCACCTGCCAGAGCATGCCAGCAAAAGTATGGGTTCTGAAGAGAGGAGTGAGGATGAAAAGAATTTTATTCAATGAATTTTATTCATAGAATACTTAATTCTCTCATGGAAGGAGCACCAGTACACTCTCAGGTCAATATCTCTACTGACCGATCCCAGGTTTATCACTCTTGTCCTATTTATACCGCTCCTGGTCAACCAACCCTCGTGACGTCACCACCTATGTGCTTAACACTCAAACCTATCAACCCTGTGCCATCACCACCTGTGCGCTTAATGGTCAAACCAATCAACTCCACCTGAGCTTCTCTCAGATGTTGAACTTTCCATGACCCCAAAACTTATTGGCTCTGGGCAAAGGACAGTCAGAAGTATTCTTAAAGGGGAAAACCTTAATGGCTCCCCACATTATATTACTTATTTGATCTTATGGAGATCTCTGAGTTTCTGTTTTACCAGGTTCTGATGTTGTGGGGTTGTGGGCATTATTGCTCTATTGTTGTTCCTCTTTCCCATGATTTCAGAAGTTTGTGCCTTCTCTGGGTTCTTCCCTGGGTCACTATGACTTCACTTAGGGTCCACTGGATCTGGAGTCTGTGATAAGCTCAGTCACCACTACTCCTTTACTGAGTTTTATCACCAAGTCTCAGACCAGAGAGTTAATTGAGGCTGCGTGAGACCATGGGGGTACCAGGGTGGGTGTATTCCCACAGGGAGCTGCGATTAGGGTGTTGTATTTCTGCCACCACTACTCCTTCACTGGGTTGGACTGCAAAATCTCAGAACCAGGGAGATTATCAAAGTTGCGCAAGTCTATTGGGGTGCAGTGCTGGGATGTCTCCTTTAGGGGCTGCAATTTGACTTAAAATATTGCGTGTGCTAATCTGGAGCTGTTGCAGCCACGGTGAACTCTCAGTTGCCTCTGGCAATATGGCGCTGCTGCTACACCCTCGGCAGGCGTGAGGCTAGCATATTTCTTTTCTGATTTTGAGCTCCCTTCTGAGTCCCTGGAGGGTGTGATGAGCTTGGCCACTGGGAGTTTTAGACATTCTTTGCGCTGAAAAAACTGCTGAATTACCCCAAATGATTCGCAGCTGCTCACTTCAGCTCCTTGTTTACCTTTCTTCTCTGGAGCCTGGTGGTTTGTTGAGTGTGCTGATCTGGAGCTGTCTCAGGCATGGTGAACTCACCGCCACTGCTGGCAATAAGGTGCTGCTGCTGCACCCTTGGCCGTGAGGCTGGCATATTTCTTTTCTGGTTTTGAGTTTCATTCTGAGTCCCTTTCTTCTCTGAAGCCTGGTGCTGTGAGGCAAGATGGCGCCGGCGTGGCTTTGCTGCTGCAATGCAAGCTTGTTTCTTTTCTGGTCTCTGGTTGTTCTTCTAGCCTTCTTTTTCTCTGTCCCTTGTATTTACAAATTGTATTTCTCTGCTGATGGTGTTTTCTGGCTATGAAAAGCACGATTTTGTGGCAATAGAATTTGACTGTTAGCGGGACTCATAAATGCTGCTTTTCTCAGTCGCCATCTTCCCAGAAGTGTTGATGTACATTTTGATTGGTTCCATAGTTTGGCAATTCTGAATTGTGCAGCTATGAACATACGTATGCATGTAACAGTATGGTAGTTTTTTTTTTCTTTTCGGTAGATACACAGAAATGATATTACTGGATCATATGATAGATTCATTCCCATTCTTCTGAGGATCCTTCATATTGTTTTCCAAAGTGGTTGCACTAATTTGCAATACCACTAGCAATGTATTAGAGTTTCCACTTCTCCACCTTCTTGCCAGCATTTGTTTTTATGTTTTTAATGATTGCCATTCTAGCTGGAATTAGGTGAAATCTCAGAGTAGTTTGGATTTGCATCTCTCTGCTAATGACATTGACCATTTTTATACATTTATTGTCCATTTGAGTTTTTCCTTTTGCTAAGTTCTATTTAGTTCACTTTCCCATTTTGATTGGGCTATTTGTTTTCTTAGTGTTGAGTTTCTTGAGTTCTCTGTATATTCTAGATATTAATCCTTTATTGGAGGAATAGTTGGCAATTTTTTCCCCATTCTGTTGGCTCTCTGTTGAGGTTCTTGATAGTTTACTTTGCTTACAGAATCTTTTCAGTTTAATACAATATCAGGTATTGATCTTCCTTTAAATTTTTTGTGCCTTTGGAGGCTTGCTGAGAAAGTTTTTACCTGTGCCTATGTGTTGAAGTGTTGGGCTTATGCCCTCTACCTGGGGCTGCAAAGTCTCTGGTCTAATTTCCATGTCTTTGATCTATCTTGAATTCACTCTTGTGCAGTGAGAAAGTGGGGTTTATTTTCATTATTCTGTAAATGGTTAACCAGTTTACCAATATCATTTTTTGAAGAGGCTATCTTTTTCCCAGTGTATATTTTTGGCCTCTTTGTAAAAATCAATTGGCTGTAAGTGTGCGGATTTGTTTCTGAGTATTTTATTCTGATTCATTAGTCTATGTATTTGTTTTTGTGCCAGTACCATGCTGTTTTTATTACTATGGCTTTGTAGTGTAGTTTGAAGTCAGGTACTGTGATGTATCCTGTGTGTTTTTTTGTTGCTGAAAACAACTTTGGATATTCTGGGCTTTTGTTGTTCCAAGTGAATTTAAGGACTGATGTTTTTATGTTTGTGAGTGATAACCTCAGTAATTTAATGAGTATTGCATTGAATCTGTAGATCACTTTTGTAAAAATGGCCATTTTGATGATATTTATTTTGCCTATCCTAGAACATAGATCTTTCTATTTCCTAAGGTGCTCTTTGATTTCTTTCTTCAATGTTTTACAGTTTTCTTGGTACAGGTCTTTTACCTCCTTGGTTGGGTTTATGTCTAAGTATCTTATTTTTTTGTAGACTATGCTAATTAGAAGTGTTCTCTGGATTTCTTTTTCAGTGGATTTATGGTTGGCATTCAGGAAAGCTTCTGATTTTTTAAGATTGACTTTGTATCTAGACACTTTGCCAATTTTTTTAATCAGTTCTATAAGCTTTCTGATTGAGTTGTTAGATTTTCTAAACATATTATTATGTCATTTGCAAATGGGGGTAGTTTTAGTTCTCTATTTGTACTCCTTTGATATTCTTTTCTTGCATTATTGCTTTGGCTAGAGTTTCAAGCACTGAAAAGTAGTGATGATGGACATCCTTGTATTTTCCCTGTTTTTTTAGGGGGAATTCTAGCAGTTTTTCCCCATTTAATATCATGTTGGAGCCAGGTGTGGTAGGGAATGCTTATAATCCCAGCATTCGGGAGGTGGAGCCCAGAAAATCAGAGTTTCCAGACAGCTTCAGCTACGTAGTGAAGCCTTTTGCAACTCAGTGAGACCCTGTTTCAAAAATAAAAAGACTAAAAAATAGGGTTGGAAGTGTAGCTTGGAGGTAGAATGGCCCTGGGTTCTATCCCCAGTAGTGCAAAAAGAAAAAGAAAAAAAAAATAGGGCTGGGGGTGTAGCTTGGAGGTAGAATGCTTCTGGGTTCCATCCCCAGTACTGCAAAAAGAAAAAATGATGTTGGCTGTGGCCCTATTATATATTGCCTTTATGATGTTGAGGTATTTTCCTTCAATTCAAATTCTGTGCAGTGCTTTTAGTGTAAATAGGTGTATGATTTTGTCAGTTTTTTTCAGCATCAATTGAAATGATCATGTGATTTATGTCTTTGATTCTGTTAATGTGATGAGTTACATGAATTATTTTTTTATGTTGAACCAGCCTTGCATTCTTGGGATGAACTCCACTTGCTCATGGTGTATGATTTTCTTGATATGATTTGAATGGGTTTAGCAGTTTGGGGTCTAATTTTATCAATGATATTGACCTGTAGTTTTCTTTCCTTGAGCTATCTTTATTTTGTTTGACACTAATGTGATGTTGGTTTTATATGATGTATTTGGGAGAGTCCTGTTCTTTCTATTTCATGAAATAGATTGAAGAGTTTTATGATTAGCTCTTCTATAAAGGTTTTACAAAATTCACTTGGGAAACCAGCTGGTCCTAGGCTTTTGTTTGATGATAGGCTCTTTATTACTGCTTAAATCTCTTTGACTGCTATTGGTTGGTTTAAATCTTCTATATCTTCTTGACTTGGCTTTAGAAAGTTGTCCATTTCTTCCAGATTTTCTATTTTGTTGGGTTATAGTTTTTCAAAGTAGTTTTTTTTAAAATAATTCTCTGGCTTTCTACACTGTCAGTGGTAATTTCTCATTTTCATCTCTTATTTTTATAATTTGGATTGATTATTTCTTTTTTCTTGGTTAGGTTGGCTAGTGATTTATCTGTCTCATTAATTTTTTCAAAAGCCCAGCTTTCGGTTTTGTTAATTTTCTGTATTTTTTTTATTCTCTACTTCATTGACTTCTGCTCTGATTTTAATAATTGCCTGCCTTTTACTGACTTTGGAGTTAGAATGTTCCTGTGTTTCAAGGGCTTTGAGGTGTATAATTAGTTTATTTATTTGGTGATTATCTCTTCTTATGTGGGAACTCACTGTTATAAATTTTCCTCTTAATTCTGCTTTTAAGGTGTCCCAAAGATCTTGATATATTTCTATTTTCATTTATTTCTATAAATTTCTTCATTTAACCTCTTACTTCTTGTTTTTTTTTTTTTTTTTTTTTTTAATTTTATTTTATTGGTGCACTGTATTCATACATCATAGTGGGATACAAACTTTTGTAGACATACATGCACACATCGCCCAGTCAGCCCCCACCCGATCCCCACCCCATTCTCTCCCCATCCCTCCCTCCCATGCTTGGCTTAGTGGTTGACATCTAGTATTATAGCAATTTATCCAAAATTAAAAATGATAATCTCACATAACAGTTTCATTTGTCTGATACCAAGCTTTTGATGTCTTAAAGATAACATTTCAATATTTCTTTTTGCTTTCTTTCTTACCAGAGAATATTTTTTTCTTTTTTTTAGGTGAAACTATCATATATTTATTTTTCAGGAAAAAATCTATCCTGATATGGAATATGGACTCTAAATACCCAAAACAATCTCGAAGCAAAAACAAAGCTAGAAGATGTATATTTTCTGATTTCAAACCATATAAAGCTACAATAATTGAAACAGTGTGGTACTGTTCTAAAGGCACATATATAGACCATTGGAGTTAAATACAAGCCTAGAGCTAACTTCTTCCCTATATTGTCAAGTTATTTTTGACAAGGTTTCCACGAAGATTTGGTGGTGGAAATAATAATCTTTTAACTAAATATTGTTGAAAAATAATAATTACATGGAAAAGAATAAAATTGGACCCTTACCTAATCCCATATACAAGTATTAACTCAAACTAGATAAAAGACCTAAATATAAATCTTAAGACTATAAACTTTTAGGAGAAAATCTGGGTCATAAAACCTCACAACATTGAAATTGGCAGTGATTTCTTGGATATGATTTCAATGGCACAGGCAACAGAAGAATATACAAACTCCCTAAAAAAATAAAAGAAAATATTGTATATACAAAGACAATGTAAACAGGGTTAAAAGTTACTAATAGAATTGGATAAAATATTTCCAAATGCTATATCTGAAGGTATATTAATATTCCAACTAGAAATCCTAAAAATTAACAACAATAAAGGCAAACAATACAATTTAGAGATAGGTAAAAGCCTAACATAAATAATGAATCTCCACAGATAACCAATCTTACTTGTCTGTTGGATGGAAACTCTTGTTTCTCTGGTTCTGGTGAGTGTTACCTATTTCTTCTTTGTAGTTAATCTCTTTGAGTATTTTCTCTAGCGCTGGTTTTGAAGACATAAATTCCTTCAGTTTCTGTTTGTCATGGAAGCTTCTTATTTCTCCATCTAATTTGATAGAAAGTTTTGCTGGATAGGAAATTTTTGGCTGGAAGTTGTTTTCTTTCAGAGTTTGGAATATGTTACTCCAAGCCCTTCTGGCTCTCATGACTTGGTTTGGGAAGTCTGGAGTGATTCTAATTGGTTTGCCTCTGAATGTCACTTGACCCTTTGTTTTTGTTGCCTTTAAGATTCTCTGCTTGGCTTCCACATTGGTCATTTTGACAATTATATGGCGTGGGGATCCTCTTCTCGGATCCTGTCTAAAGGGAGTTCTATAAGTTTCCTGGATCTGTGTATCAACCTCTTGCTCTATATTTGGAAAATTTTCTGCTATTACTTCCTTGAAGAGATTGTTGATCCCTTTGGTATCACTTTCTTTTCCCTCCTCTATTCCAATTATTCTTAGGTTAGCTCTCTTAAGATGGGCCCATATTTCTTCAATGTCAGATTCCTGCTGTTGGATATCTTTTTCTAGATTAGAAACTATGCATTCATTTTTGGATTGCTCATCTTCTAAGAGCGAGATTCTGTTCTCCATGTGGTCTAATCGGTTGTTTGTGCTTTGAATTGAGGCCTTTACTTCATTAATTGCATCCTTTATCTCTTTTTGGCTCTCTCTGAGTTCTTTTCGAAGCACCTCTATTATTTCTACAGTTATTTTCCTGATTTGATCTTCTAGAAATCTCTGATTTTCTGTTTTATCAGGTTCTGATGTTGTGGGGTTGTGCACATTCATTACTTCAGTGTTATTCCTCTTTCCCATGATTTCGGAGGTTTGTGCCTTCTCTGGGTTCTTCCCTTGGGTCACTATGGCTTCACTTAAGGTGCTCTGGATCTCGAGTCTGTATTATCTCAGACCCTACTACTCCTTTACTGGGTTGTATCACAGAGTCTCCGACCCAGGGAGTCGATAGAGGCTGCTTTAAACTATGGGGGGTGCCAGGTTGCACGCTCTCCTATGGTGTGATATCTCTGCCACCACCACTCCCTCACTGGGTCAAGTCCCAGGAGGCACAATACTGGGATTTCTCCTCTGTGGCCCGCAATTTGACTCACTGTTCTTGAGTACGTAGATGTAGCTGTACTGGACTCGGTGAATTCACTGCTGCTGCCGCCGCCGGTGGCAATATGGCGCCTCTGCCACGCCCTCGGCCATGAGGCTGGCGTATTTTTTCTTCTCTGGTTTTGATTTCCACTCTGAATCCCTGCAGCGTGTGCTGAGCTCAGCCACTGGGAGCTTTAAATGCTGTTTGCGCCGAAAGATCCCGCCTGGCTGTTCCGCATCGGCTCACCTCGGCTTGCTGTAGCCATCCGCTGAGTTCGCCGCTGCCGCCGGCAGTATGGCGCTGCTGCCGCGTCCTCGGGCGTGTGTGTCTCCTCCGTGGCCCTGAGCTCTGTTCTCAGTCCGCTTTCTCTCTGGAGCCTGGTGGTTTTTTTGTTTTTCTGGTGATGGTGTTTTCTGGCTATGAAAGGCGCTCTTTTTGTGGTAATGGAGATTGGTTGTTAGCGGGACTCTTAAGCCCCGCTTTTCTCGGTCGCCATCTTCCCGGAAGTCACCTCTTACTTCTTGTATGACCCCATTCTTCATTTAGCAGTGTGGTGTTCAGTATCTACATATTTATGTGGTTACTCTGTCTTCTTATAGTTAATGTCTAGTTTCATTTCACTGTGGTCTGAAAAGACACAGGGAAATATATCACCTTTTTAAATTTTCTAGTGTTTACTTTGTGGCTCATGATGTAATCTATTTTGGAGAAGCTTCCATGAATATTTGAGAAAAAATGTAAACTCTACTGTGATTGGGTAGAACATTCTGTATGTGTCTAATATGTCCATTTGGTGTATGGTATTCCTTAGGTCTGAGGCATCTTTACTGACCTTTTGTCTAGAAGATCTGTCTAGCAGTGTGAGGGGGTGTTAAAGCCTCTCAGTATTATTGTATTTGGATCTATGTGTGACTTAATTTCACAAAGATTTTATTTAATCAAAGTAGCTGCAATTTATGTTTGGAGCATAAATGTTGACTATCATTATTTCCTCTTGCTGAACTGTTTCTTTTACCATTAAAAAGTGACCTGCCTTGTCTCTTCTGATAAGTTTGGGCTTGAAGTCTAACTCGTCTGATATCATAGTTGCTACTCTTTGCAGATCAGATTCTATATTTGTTAATTCATCTCCTCGCAAAAATGTATGTGCAGCAATGAATCAATAATGGGAACAAAACTGACAGCATACTTTCCCTAAATCAAATTCACCTAAAGTATCTTAATGGTCATTTCACATCATGGCATGAAGTCTGTGCCTGCCTCAAGTACTAAACTAAGAGAGCAAGTTCACACAAAGAGTTGATCAGTCTGTGTTATGTGGAGTTTGGATGGAATGGAATAGTGAAAAATAGTTTTATTAATGGCTGACAAATGTGATGGGGATGAAAGTCGCATGCTTTTTCCTAATTTACTTTACTCAGTCCAGTAGTTTAAGTATTTGCTTCCACCACAGGTTCTTTGGTAACCACCTACTAGTTTGGCCTAGTCACTACTATGAAGCCTTAGGACAAGCCAGTGAGAACATGGAGGATCTCTCCTCATAAAACTTCTAATTCTTCTTATTTCTCCTTCAGTACCCACACTTCTCTGGCTACCTGTAATAAATAAAACACTACCCTTCTCTCCCTTTTAGTTCTATCCTCTGGTTCCTACCTTTCTGAACCCCTCCTATGTTCTATCTGCATATACTTACAACTGTTAACTCTAGCCATACTCTAAGACATCTTGTTCCATTTCTTGAAGTGGTCCTTTCTGGCTACTCTATCCCACCTTACTCTACCCTCTTCTTAAGCTTTAATACATTCATGATCAATAGCAAAGAGCTTAGCAGTAGACTATTCTCTGTTTCATCTGTTAGTCTTGATTCAGTTCACCTGCAAACTCCATGAAGCCAGGCAACTCTCTTTGGCTTCCTTTCTTGGACAGATGAAGATTTTATGGAAAGGCTGGTACATAGACCAGTGCAACCCAAATGCTTTTATCTTAAGAAAAATAAAAAAAGAACTTACTAGTAGTAGTGAAGATTAGCAAAACCACTATGATGTAACAATGAGCCTTAGAGTCTAAATTATATCTGTTCATAAAAGGTAAGTTACACCTGTATTTTCCTATGGCAACACGGATGTAATTGTCACTAGCAATTTTCAGGGATCCCAGGAGAGGTGCTCACTTTCATTATTGCAACCTAAAAATTAGGAACAATCAGAAATAGAAGGTGATAATATCAGCTTAAAATGTGAAACTTGTATTGAGAGAGGAGAGCTCTGAACCACTTTTCTCTAAAACACCTATTTTAATAACTAAATCTGCAGACATAATACCCTCAGGCTTTTTACTGTTTTTGAAGATAAGCTGCAGTTGAGTAAATCAAAATAATTTTTCAGTATATAGTAATTTGATCAAAACAAACCTAATGAGATGCAGAGCTCCTAGCTCATTACCCAATTCCAGCCTCTGTCAGACATGAATTTATTGATCAGAGGAGAAAAAAGAATTGAAAACTGTGTTTATCTAAACTCCATTTCTTGCACTATCTTGGGGGTAATGGAGAGTCTCAGCTACAGAGCTATAATCAATAATCCATCTCACACTTGGCACAACTAAAATAATTTTAGCCAGTTTTTCAATGTGTTTTCTTTCTTCTGAAGATCAATATATCAATGTGCTTCTACAGATATCTATAGACATCCATACCATCAGTAGTGACTCTATAAGCTTACTGATATTAGTTAAATGAGCTAATAGTTTTCCAATTATCCTTGGAAAACTATGAGTTTTTCATCATTTTAACTATTTAAAATTCATTCATTCACTAAGAGAGATGAGATAACTGATACCCATCTAATGTCAAATCAGTTAGGTGTGATGAACACTATTAGTGCATAAATCCCATTAACTCATATGTTGACACCTAATAGCACCTGATAGCACATTACCTGTCTTGAAAATCTTGGTAAGCATAGCCCATTTTACATGTCAACATTGGGTTTGCAGGAAAACACAAATCCTGTCCTTGTACCATTCACAATATGGTTGAAAAAACAGGTATTGGATAAATAAATGCTCAGAAGTTTGGTGAGTGACTAAGAGGGTTACAATTATACTGAGAAAAAACCAGGTGCCCTAACTTAGACTGAATGTCAAAGAGCTTCTCTCTTAAGAAATGGCATTTGTTAGGTAAGGATACACATTTTTTTCATGTAATTATTATTTTTCAACAATATTTAGTGAAAATATTATTATTTCTTTCACCAAATGTTCTTGGAAACTTTGTCAAAAATAACTTGACCATATATGAAAGAATTTATTTCTAGAATTTTTATTTTATTCCACTGGTTTATATATCTACCTTTACAGCAGTACTGCACTGTTTCAATTATTGTAGCTTTATAAGGTTTGGAATCAGAAAATGTACATCTTCTAGCTTTGTTCTTTTTTGAGATTGTTTTGGGTATTTAGAGTTCATATTTCATGTTAGGATAGATTTTTTCTGAAAAAAAAGTATGATAGTTTCACCTTAAAAAGAAAAAAATGTCCTGTGGTAAGAAAGAAAGCAAAAAGAAATTTTATCTCTAAGTGATCAAAAGTTTGATATCAGACAAATTAATCTGTTATGTGAAATTATTATTGTTAATTTTGGATAAATTGCTATAATATTATATGTCAACTACTAAGCCAAGCATAAGAAGGAGGGATGGGGAGAGAGTGGGGAAGGGGTTGGGTAGAGACTAACTGGGTGATGTGTGCATGTATGAATACACAAGTTTTTATTATCCCATTATGATGTATGAATACAGTGCACCAATTAAAAACAATTCAAAAAAAGGAAATGGCATTTGTAACTGAACTCTGAAAAAAAAAAAAGATGTCCAGATGAGTAATTGGTTTGAGCCTTCCAGATAGAGCATATACCTGGATACAGGCAATAACTTAGTGTATTTAAGTGTATCTGAGGAACTGAGAAAGAAACAATGGCACTAACATGCATTGGTGGGATGGCATGAGATAATGGAGTAAGAATAGAGGGTAAAAACCATAAATTTTACCTGAAATATTATAGGAGAAAAGTAAACCCTTCATAGCAGAGAAGTAAAGCCATCTGATTTAACATTCAAGAAAAATGTTCTGCAAAATGTATGGAGAATAGAATGGAAAACAATGAGTGTGTGGAAAACAGAAGACTATTGAAGAAATCCAGAAGAAGGATACTGGGGTCTTATTTTAGGACAGTTTCAGTCAAGATCGACAAAATTGCATGCAATCAAGATATGCTTTGGAAATGGAACCTAATACAACTTTGAGATAGACTGAACATTTGAGAGTAAGAAGGAAACAGCCAATTTTTGTCATGTTTCTAACCATCAGAAAAATTGAGAAGGAATAATTTGGTGAAGATGATAGTAAAGAAAAAAATTTAGTTGGTTATTTCAATGAGGTATTTAGAAAGATATCAGAAGTAAACTTCAATTAGTCGTATACTAGAGAAAGCAGAAAACAAGAATGAATCTAAGAGTCACTATATTAATACTGCTTAAAGCTATGGGAAACAAAATATACCCAGCTGAGATTATTCAGAAAAAGGATAAAAGGGCCAAAGCTACAAATCTATTTGTAAAGAGATGTAGGATGAAGAAACAGACTAAAGCAGGCTGAAACTAAGAGAAAATGAAGATGGCAGGTCCAGACTACCCTTTCTAAAAGCTTTGCTTGTAAAAGAAGGAAGAGAAATAAAACTAGGATTCAAAGGCAGACAAAAACAGAGTGAAGAGAGACAGTAACTATTAAATGAATCTATTTATAATGCAAATTCAGTGCAAGTTGGTATCTATCTTAGTCTAGGTTCCCCAAATAATGTCTATGCAAGAACTTATATGCAAGTAGCATATTTATACATCCAAACCCAAGGAAAAAGTTTTAGATGGCTAAAAAAAAAAAAGAAAATGGATGGAGGAAACCCCTATTAATAATGTATTATTTAGAGGAACACCATCAGATAATTGGGGCTCAGTCATGCTTAAAGCTCCCTAAGGTATCATACAGAATATTTTTGAAATTGTTTGTCCAAGGGATAGAAAGGAGTTCATGACTAGTCAACAGGTCACTTATGAGGTGGTAACTTCCTAGCACTTTCACATTTGCAAAGGAATCAAAATGGTTAAACAGGCTCCTATAAGTACCTCACTTGAAGGTAACAGAAAATCCCAGGGCAGAAAATGAGAGATGTCGTGTATAGCTGAGGTAAGTGTCTTCCAAGTTAAATTTGATATCAGCTCATTCCTGTGGTAACAGGTAGAGTAAAAGTTGGACTAAGAGGATATAAAACAGGGCAAAGAGTGCTTTATATGATGTCTACCTTGATATCTGTAGTACATATCCTTTCTGGTTGGACAAATAAAACCTCTTATGTCTAGTTCATGCCAGAATCAGCATGTAGGTTCTCCTTATTCCTGGCCTTTAGACC
Organism: Muscardinus avellanarius; assembly: GCF_963383645.1. NCBI lineage: Eukaryota > Metazoa > Chordata > Mammalia > Rodentia > Gliridae > Muscardinus > Muscardinus avellanarius. Next base: position 42,995,856 of record NC_137801.1, on the reverse strand, counting down.
TCCCTGCCTTTGGTTAAGACAAATACCCTTAATAGCATTTATACCTGACAAGTAAATTAACTAAATCAGGGATTTGGTGCATTCTTGGTGACAGAAGCAAGAAATGTTTTAGAAACATCAACCAATTTACCCAATATTTTATAAGCACATACTAAATATGACCCCTACTTTGATGTCTTCTTAAGGAACTATTGCATAAACATAGGGGAAGAAATCTATAAAAAGTAGAAGGTGAGATAAGACTGTGTCAGATAGTGAGTATTTGAAGTTATGGCAGAGTATCTGTTGGAAACACATAGAATCTCTGGGGTTATTGAAAGTAATTGTGAATGCTATTTTGTAGAAGCTTCAAATATTAACAAAGGCTACCTCTGAGTAATAAGATTATATTATATCTTCTGTTTATGTTTATATATGTATTTTTATAAACCACCCCTAAATATTACTTTTATGTGTAATGTATGTGTGCTTCTTTTTTTAAAAAAACCAAAGAATACAGAACAACTGAAACTCTCAGATGATGTTGGAAGGAATAATATAGTACAAATTGTTTGTAAAATAGTAAAACCACATTGTAAAACCTGATGAACTGTTGTTTTTCAGTCACATAAATACTATGAAATCCAACAATCCCACTCCTAGGTATTTATTTACCCAAGATAAATAAAAACCTATGTAATTATACAATGATGACTATATCAATAAGTGTTCTGCAGGTTGCAAGCCAAAAAGGATGGAATCTAGCATAGATAAGTCAGAAATAGACTAAGCAAATGAGAATAGGAAGATATTGAGTTTTTTAATAACTCATGGGAGTGAAGAAAATGTTAAAGAACTGTGTGTCAGTCAGTCAGTCAATTATCATGTGCTACTCCAACCCAAATTTCATCCTTCTTAATGCAGGCATAATTGAACAGCACCTAACCTAGATTTATTACTTATTGCTCTTTGCTCTGAGCTTTTACACCATGATAAGAGATGCCCACCAGGATCTCACAGAGCATTCATAAATTTCCAAGCCAGAAGTGGGGCATTAATACCAAGGAGTCACCTTCAACCAATAGCAGTAAACACCTAACAATAAATCCTTCTGATCAATACTTTCCTTATGCAGATCAATAGATCTATGTTTTGAAAACCTCTTAAATCAAGCCCTTGAGATTAAGAAGCTATCACCAGTAGTGGTGACCAGCTCAATAATTCACCCTGGTGTGGATTAGCTTTCCTCCTTCCCTGTTTCACATACTTTCTGTTCTGGGTGCTCTGAATTCATGTTACTAATTGCATTACCCACAAGCCAGTCTTCATCTCATGTTCTTCAGATCTACCTCCTGAGGAAGTCAAGCTAAATACAATCAGTCTTTGAAGGTCTAGAATTGTCACTGTAGTAATGTATAGTCCATCTCTTAGGGCGATAACACAGAAGACTTGGTTTTAATCAATACTGAATTGGCCCAGCTTAGGTTACACACATACTCTTAGGTCAAAGGGCATGAGAATTCATGTTCTAATTCAACAAAATCATATGGAAGAAATAAGGAGCAGTTCTTCTACAAATATTTCAAGTCTGCAAATGAAGAATAATTTAGGGAAATTTTATTATCTAGTTGGAAGTTACTTGGGGGTCATGTTATCAACTTTCAAAAAACAATGTGCGCATTATAGCAAACATCCTCTTTGTGTCTGAAGTGCAAGTTTCTTTGCTGTAAGAAATCAACAACCTATTTTATTCTGGTTAGAACCTTAAATAAGGAATATAAGCAAAATTCAGGGATATAATAGGATTTCCTGCTCAATTTTTCAAATCAGTATTTTAAATTTGAAAAGTTTATATGCTAACAATCATTTAAATAGAAGCTTTATTTTTTCTCTCATTTTGTTCTCTCTCTAGGTTAATATCCAACACAGGTATTAAGCACTTACCAGATGTTCACAAGATTCAGTCTCTCCAAAAGGTTTTACTGTAAGTTTTTTTTACTGAGCAGCATGCTAGTCAGCTTTCTAGCACTATAATAAATGCACAAGATAATTAGCTTATAAGATCAGAGGTTTGTTTTGCCTCACAATTTTAGAAACTTTAGTTCATGATGGGCTAGCCCTCTTTCCTGAAAGAAGTAAAGCCTCCTACCTCATTGCTGGGAAGTAAAAAAAGAGAATAAGCTAGAAGCCAGGGACCCACTTCGAGGGAACAACTTCAATGTCCCAAAGATCTCCACTTGGCCTCACCTTTTAAGTCTCCACTACATCCAAATAGTAGCAAACTGGGTACAAAGTCTTTAAGACATAGGCTTTGGGGAGACACTCAAGACCCAAGCCATAGCAAGCAATTATCAGCTCAGTAACTCTTACCCAATAGCCTTCTTGCCCTGAGGTATATACTATATGTCTGTTTCCTCCAAATTTGTTGCTCTGGATGAGCAGAAATAGGAAACACACATACTCTGAGGTCAAAGAATCTGGATTTTTGTGTTCTAATCCCAAAAATGTTACTTGGAATGTTTGCATTTCAAATGGATATAAACAGAAAAAAATAAGATTTTTATCTGACCTTTAATTCAGGGAGTAAAATTAACAATAAAATTAATATTTTATCCAAAGAGAATATATGAAAGAAACTAGCTATAAGAAGGGATTGAGAAGGCATAAGAAGGCCCCACTAAGGTAAACAGAAAAATTTGGTATGGAAATGACAGATCTTTGTGAAATGTTTAAAACTTTTTATTGGCTCATTGTAGTTCCACATCTTAATGGAATACAAGATGGTAGAGGCATACATGCACACATCACTCAATTAGCCCTTATCCAATTGCCCACTCTATTCCCTCTGCCCCCTCCTTCTCATACTTGGCTTAGTGATGGAACCAGCCAAGATGTCCATCAACAAATGAATGGATTACAAAATCTATGGGATATGTACACAATGAATTTTACTCAGTTATAAAGAAGGACACAATTACATTGTTTATAAAAAATGAATGGCACTGGAGAATATTTTGCTAAGTGAGATTAGTCAGTCAACAAAAATATGCAGAAGCTAGAAATAAAATGGGTCATAAAAGGAACTACAGACAAAGGAGAAACTACAGATGGGCAAGTTAGATGGCCTAACTGAGGGGGATAAAGGGGGAAGAAGAAATTCCCTAATGTTCATAATGTACATTCACAAACATATCAAGGTCTTTGTCACTTTAAAGAGACCAACTGTGAAAGCAAGGATAATCAAAGATCATGTTAGAGAGAACACAGTGATTAGCTAAGAAAATCTTCAGAGAGAGTACACAAAATTTTATCTTTAAGAACTGACATACTAAAAATAAATTCAAGGCCATTTGTTTCCCAGACTTTGAGTTCATTGTTCTCTGACTAAAAACAATATTTAAAAATTACCACAGCTAAAGATCATGCCAAGTAAACTAAATGTGGGAAAGTAACTCACAAGAGTAAAACCAACCTAAGTATCTAATTTGTTTGTACTTTCTTCTAGAGACATTCAAGATAACATAAACATCCACAAAGTTGAAAGAAATTCTTTCATGGGGCTGAGTTTTGAAAGTGTGATTCTGTAAGTAAGGGGGGAAATTCAATGGAGTAACATTTAATTTTTTCACTTAGTAATTTCATTCTCATAATGAGATACTCTTTTTGATTCAGGTGACTAATATTTTGCCATTTAAATTAGTCTTTGGTTCTGTGTTTTTTTCTCATCATTACATTTCAAAATAGCAATGTAGAGTCATATTAATAATTTATGATTGTGTAGTGTAATTCAAGTATTTAAAAATTGCTCTTTGAAGCCGGGCATGGTGGTGCACACTTGTAATCCCAGCACTCAGGAGGCTGAGACTGGAGGATCGCTGTCCATGAACCGTGATCACGGACAGCCTCAACTACTTAGTGAGGCCCTCTGCCACTCAGTGAGACCCGGTTTCAAAATAAAGAATAAAAAATAGGGAAGGGGGTGTAGCTCGGTGGTATAATGCTCTGGGGTTCCATCCCCAGAGCTGCAAATAAATAAATAAATAAATAAATAAATAAATAAATAAAATTGCTCTTTGAATGATGGTCTATTGTGATACAATATCTGTTCCAAAAGACTCATCAATAAAGCTAGTTATTGCCTGGGCAGGTTTCTGTTACCTAAAGAAAAAGACCAGGAAGGAGGCCAGATCAAAAAGATATGGTGATTCCCTCATAAACACACTAAGCAGCTCCTGTCCAGGCCCATGTTGAACAAAAGATGACTTTTCACTTTCTTGGAACAATCACATTTTTGTTGTTGTTATTAAAGAGCTTGAGTCACTCCCTCTGACTTCTGAACAAATTTTTAAATGCACTCTGCATCATTAATGAACAACCTTTTCATCTTTTATGCCAGAAGCCAACATAGCAGTTTACTCACTCCATAGGATGACTAGGAAATAGTGTAGTATGGACTACCAGAGATTCATAGGGCCCATGAAAGTTAGATACACAGTATGACATTTAGGCAACTAATAATTGTAATCACATATGTAAGAAAAGTATTTTCTTTGCAATTTTCAAATTATAGTGGGGTTGGTTTGTTAAGGCATGACTTCTTATTTTGTTCTTGTATAAAGTTCATTATGTATATTTACATGCACATAATACATACTTCAAAAGTTACAAAAGGCTATATAGTGATATATCAATCTTGCTCCCACATGTTAAGGGTATCCCTGAATGTTAAGGGTAGCATTTTGTTTATGCCACTAACCTGTGATGTCTGAACTTGCCCCAGAGCTTCAATTATAAAGATTTTGTATTGTTTGCATCTGACATTATTAGTTTTTAATGGGTCTTTTATTTCAGATGGCTGAATAAGAATGGAATTCAAGAAATACACAACTGTGCATTCAATGGAACCCAACTAGATGAGCTGTAAGTAGCCATGATTATTCATCCAGGACACTTAGAAGAAAGTGGCTCTTACAAGAGTGATATTTATGTAGCTTTCTGTCTCTCCTCTTCTTTCCTAAACTCCACTCCCAGGAATCTAAGTGATAATAATGATTTAGAAGAATTGCCTAATGATGTTTTCCAGGGAGCCTCTGGACCGGTCATTCTGTGAGTAACTTCCCCGGTTTTCTCATTTAATATATCAGTCTGTGTAAGTTAGAAATAAACTTTCTCAGCTCAAAGAACTTCCAAGATAGGACTGGCTATCAAGGTTGACAATTATAGGGACAATTTAAGATTGACTTTCAATAAAGTGGCAACAATAATAATAACGTAATGAGCACTTACCAAGTACCAGAAGTTAAGATGTGTTTTCTCATTTAATCCTTAGAAACCATCTATGATAGGATTATTTTAGAAAAAGAAAAGTGCTATTTTAGAGGGGAAAAAATATCTGAATTTTCTGGAGGAGTTAACTCACTCACTGAAGATCGTAAAATTTCATAGAATTGTGTGTGTGTGTGTGTGTGTGTGTGTGTGTGTGTGTGTGTGTATGTACTACTGGGGGTTGAACTTAGGAACATTCTGCCTCTGACCTACACCTCAAACCTATTTTTTGAAACAGGGTTTCACTAAGGTGCTGAGGGCCTCCATACATGGCTGGGGCTGGCCTTGAACCTGTAATTCTCTTCTTTCAGCCTTTCAAGGACTGAGATTACTGGCATGCATCATCATGCCCAACTCAAACCAAGCATTTAAAACTGAGCTTTTCTGACTCACAATGCAGAATAACTTGAAAGGAAAAGTACAATTCTTTTTCCTCATCCTTAACATACAGAAGACTTGTATGCACCTCATTCAACCCAGTGAGACCAACATTCACATCACCTTTGGATCCTCTTTTCAGATCCCTTGGGATATATTTGTGCCTCGAGGCTCTGCATTGGCACCCCCTGGAACTTTCTCAACCCCCATTCTTCCCTCCTAAGTGATTGACTTCTCACCCATGCTTCCACTAAGCCCCACCTCCCACTCAGTCTCTGACCACCCCAGCCATCAGTGACTTCCTCCTGTGACTCCCTTATATCAGAGTCACGAAAGACATATTTTTACTTGGTGCACTGTTGTCATAAATCTTAATTGAGTACAAGATGGTACATGCATGCATGCAGACATTACTCATTTAGTCCTTACTCAATTCCTACCCCATTCTCTTCCCCCTTCCTCCTTCTCCTGTTTGGATTAGTAGTTGACTTTGATATGTTTGTGAATGTTCATCATGTACATTAGGGAATTTTCCTCTTCCTCTTCATCCCCCTCTGTTAGGTCACCTTATTTGCTCATCTATAGTTTCTCCTCCTTCATCTAAAGTTCCTCCTGTGACCCCTTTTCTCTCTAGATTGGACATATTAGGGAGAGCATCTGAGTTTTTACTTTATATGCCTGACTAATCTCATTAGCATAATGCTCTTCAGTTCCATTCATTTTCCTGTAAATGATGTAATTTTTTGTTCTTATAGATGAGTAAAATTCCATTGTATAGATATCCCATAGTTTTGTAATCCATTCATCTGTTGATGGGCATTTTGGCTGGTTCCATAGTTTGGCAATTGTGAAATGTGCAGCTATGAGCATAGATATGTATGAATTTATTTGGTAGTTTGGTTTTCATTCTTTTGGGTAGATACCCAGAAGTTGTATTGCTGGATCATATGATAGGTTTGTTCCCATTATTCTGAGAATCCTCCATACTGTTTTTCAAAATCTTTGCACTAATTTGCAATCCCACCAACAATGTACTAGAGTTCCCACTTCACAGCCTCACCAGTATTTGTTATTTGTGTTCTCTCTAATTGCTAATGATTTTGAACATTTTCATACATTTATTGGCCATTTGAATTTCTTCTTTTGTGAAGTGTCTATTTAGTTCACTTGCCCATTTCTTATTTTATTTTATTTTATTTTTTGAGTTACTGGAAATGGAACCCGGGAGCATTCTACCTCCGAACTACACCCCCAGCCCAATTATTTTATTTTTATTTTGAAACAGGGCCTCACTAAGTAATAGCTGAGGCTATCCTCAAACCACGATCCTCCTGTCTCAGTCTCTCAAATGCTGGCATTATTAGCATGTGCCCAGGCCAGGTCCTATTTCTTAATTGTGTTATTTGTTTTTTTAGCTGTGAGTTTTTTCAGTTCTCTATATATTCTAGATATTAGTCCTCTATCAAAAGAATAATCAAGACCTACTAACTTTACTTAGTAATGTGCTTCAGGAAGAATAAATATGCCCAGAAGGAAAGAATGAGATGCTAGGAGGCATGGTGAGCAAGGAAAAAAACATGAGACTAAATCCAAAGGTTTACTAATCATACTTACATAGCACACCTAAAGTCATTCAGACACTGGCACCTCTTATAAGATAATATGGACTTCCATGTACTGCTATCTGTCTGTCTGCTATCTATCAACATGACTTTTTCATCAAATAACTTATATTCTCTTTAAAACAGGAATCTACGTATATGTAGAATCAGACCCTGTAAGACAGAATAGAAACTCATAATAAAATATTTTATTATTCATGATAAATGAGTTTTCTGTGACCCATACATGGAATTCTGCTTTCATCATGTGGATGCTACCTCCATTTGTATATGTAGATGGCTCAAGCCAGGCATTCTAGAATAGTCTTGAAACTTGGTCACAATAAAAAAAATCTATGTTAAAACATGCATTTTTTTCTTCTAAGAGAACATATTTCAGTTAAGAGCAAAGTTCCTCATATAAAACCAGTTTCTTTTACTCTGTAAGACTATTTCCTCACCTAAAGCAAACAAACAAAAACACCAGAGAAACAGTAATATATATTTCCTAGTATCATTTTAATTTTAAATGCACATATGCAAATAGCACATTTCTCTACATAGTCTCAGTATTTGGTATAGAGAGATAGGAGGACTGCAGGTTGAAGACCAGCTTCAGCAACTTAGCAAGACCTTCAACAACTTAGCAAGGCCCCATATCAAAATATACAATAAATATACTGAAGTTTTAAAAAAGAAAAAAAGAAAAGGCTTGGATGTAGCTCAAAGTTACAATGCCCCAAAACACCAAAAATACATATGCACGCGTGCACGCACACACACACACACACACACACACACACACACACACACACACTTCTTTCACTCATTGAGTAGATTTTTTAATTTTATTTTATTTATTTTTTAAATTGGTGCATTGTAGTCATATATCAATCACATTGGAGTACAAGACTTGAGAGGATATACAAGCACACATCATTCAATTATCCCTCATCCAGCCCCCATCCCATTCCCTCCCCCTCCCTCGATCTCATGCTTCTTTGGTGATTAACTTTGATACATTTGTTTATGTACCTCCTGCGTTTTAAAGAGGCTCCATCTTCCACTATTCCATACCCTCTGATTGGTCACATTAGTTGCTTCACTATAGGGCCCTTTCTATAGCTCAACCTCTTCCTGTTGCCCCTTTCCTCCTAGTTATTGCTGATTAGGGGAAGCATCTGATTTATATTTTCTGCGATATTTCTCTGCATGCTGTGCTGCAATTACCGATACCACTCTTGATGGCCTGGCTGTTGAGTAGATTTTTTTAACACCACCCTTGTGCCATGCACTTTATATTAATACTAGAAACAAAAGTTCTTCCTCACAAAAGGCTAAAATTTTTACGGGATGAAGGGGAATCAGACAGTATTTAGATATACAACTTCATATGTTAGATCATAATATGTGCTTTGAAGCACAAAGTAGGCACAGGCCCAACAAATGGAAATCACCAGACATCTAGTCAAGTGTTCAAGTATACAAAGTACTCAGAATTTAAAATGCTTAACGTTTCCTGTTCTTAAAGTACATGATAGAATATGGACTTCAACAAAGTTCTTCTGACTTATCTGAGTAAGCAGCAGATTGTCCATTTCACTTAGCCAAAGTAGGCTTCATTATCTGTTCATAAGACATCAATCATGGGATATGTTTCCATATGTGACCTGTGACAGATATAATATTGAATCTTTAACACTTATTTCAGTGTCTGCTCTTGAAAATGTTTACATTGGATGTGACCCTCCAACTAGTTCATTATCCAACTAAGAAATCCCATGCCAGAGAAAGAAAGAGATGTTTCAAAGATCACACTGCAGCTATAAGCAGCAGAGCTTGAACCAGAAACTAGCTCTGTTGCCCCACGTTCTCATGTGTTCCCACCAAATCATGTTTTTATAAATATGTCTACTCAAACATCTAAATATTAATCAATAAGACCCCTGGAAAATGATGGTGAACTGAAATAGAGGGAAAGATAATTATTAATATCAGCCTCTGCATACTTGGAGCTTGAGTAAACAAGTCAATGATACAAAAACACAGCACAGAAAAACATCTCCTGAGGTTTTATAAGCAGGTTACAGACCAAGTCACCATACAATGTATCTTATCAAAATAATTAGCAGAAAACCCAAAATACGAATTTCCTCAGCCAGCCCCACTCTGAATGTAGGCAAGAAGTCTGTTGACAACAAAACAGTTCTTCTGGGTCCGCAAGTTACTGATCCTTTGTCTCAGCCCCTTTATGAACATATATGACCAGAATTAAGTGAACAAAATTTATAGAAAACCCAATGAAACTAAGAATCACTGCTCATGACTCAGAGGGTTATGTAATAATATGTACTCATATCTTTCAATTTAATGCCTGAGAATATATATGCAAGATTCTGAGCTCTGGAGTAAAAATAGCCTTCAGAGTTGTACAGGATTAAGGCAGGGGCCAGGCCTCTGTGTAAACATCAGTGAGTGCATGTTCCTGGGAAGGAGCCACAACTTGGATAAATCAGGTGGAGACATTTCCCAGAGTACAACCCCAGCTTTGAGCCATCCAATATGTGGGTGGTTCTCAATTTAATTATACATCAAAATGATGCCGGGTGAAGTGGTGCACACTTGTCATCCCCACACTTGGGAGGCTGAGACAGAAGGATTGCACAGGTTCAAAATCAGCCTCATCTACTTAGGCTCTCATTAACTTAGTAAGACCCTGTTTCCAAATAAAATATAAAATAGGTCTGGGAGTATAGCCCGGAGGTAGAAAGCCCCTGGGTTCCACTCCCAGTACCACCAAAAAATGACTTAGGGTGCTAATTCTTAACCTATGAGTTTTTAATTTATCAGATCAGTGCTGAGGCCTGAGAACTGGCATCTCTGACAACATCCCTGTTGAAACAGATACTGCTGGTCCAGAGAGCACTCTTGAGAATCCCTGATTCAGAACCAGTACTGACAATTGAGAAGGCTTTTCCAGCACCCAAAGTATCTCATCCACTTCAATGAATCTTCCACCTTCACAGGTTCATCCTTTGTCTCCAGCAGATACATAGAAAGGATGCTACTGGAGTTAGGGGCAGTGCATCCAAATCAATGATGTAACTCCTTTTCTGAAGGCAAGTTTCTAGTTCTGTAAGGAACAAGGAGCCTCTGAACACCCAAGGGCACAAGAATAGTTTGTTTTATTGCAGAGAAATAGACACAGAGAAATCAGGGGCATGCAGGCAAGGTCTAAAGAGTTTCAAGGGAGTAGCCCAGCATCCTTGCTTCCCCCTCATGAGTCTGGAGCTTGAACACCAGCAGCCATCTAAGTTCTCACCTGATATTTTTAATTCACTCTAATTATTTTTTAAGCAATCAAGCAATTGTTGTTTCCTTGGGAAACAGTTTCTTGTGGGGAAAATTTAATGCATTGCCTTTGCAGGTTGGAGCCAGTGCAATCATATTCTGATGGTTTATCAGATTGATTTGGCTATAGCTCAGATACATTTGATAGTTAAGATTCAAAAACTGAGATATTTGTATGAGAATAATTATCTTCCATTACCAGTATACCCACAGTCTTATAGATAGTAAATTGCCTTTTTATCCCACCTGGGATTATGAAAAAGAGGGCTTCTAGCAATCTGTCAGTGCATCATAGACCAGAAATCTGCTCTCATTTATGGAAATGATTGACCTGTAAAAATATCTTTGCTGGGAAAAATAGAAATTGTTCAAATAAAATTTGTAGCAGTGGCTATAACACACTTTATTAAATGGAGCACAGAGTACTATTTAACCTTTGCTTCCCCTAACACAGTGTTATCAACTGCTGCCTTGCTTGCCATTCTGTGACTCCATACCAACAATCTTAACAATGTTGGAATAATTTAGGATTATTAAATCTCTTCAGGGCCAGTCATCAACCCATGGTTTCTCTGTTGGTACTTTTCAGGATTTAAATTCTCAACAGCATTCATTACCAAAATGTAGCATGTGTTGAAACATTAACCAAAGTAATATTTTTAAAAGAAATACCACAGTCATTAGATCCAACAAATTTCAAAGATGACTAAAAACACCAGTCTACAACCATGCCTTCTCCTTTATCCAGTCCTCAAGCTCCAAGAACACAAGTAGAAATTAATGAAATATTCTCAACTTCTCACTAGACATACCAGGCAGACATAGCACTTCAATAGCCACTTTATCCCATTACTACCTTCATTTTTTTTTTCACTTCCAACTCATTTTAAAAGTATGTACTAGCTGGGCCCCGGCATGATGGCACACAATTATAATCCTAGTACTTGTGAGACTAAGACAAGAGGATCACAGGTTCATGAACAGCCTCAGCTACATAGGGGATATTCTCAGCAAATTAGTGAGACCTGCTTCAAAATAAAAAATAAAATAGGGCTGGTGGTATAGTGCAGAAGTAGAATGCCCCTGGGTTCAATCCCTAATACCACAAAACACACACACACACACACACACACACACACACACACACACACACTATTCTCTAAGTGACTACTGTATGCCAGTCTCAAAGTTTTTAAGATTAATCTTATAAAAATTCAAATTGTGGTATGTCACTCTTCAGCTTATGTAAATTTAAAACTCTACTGCCTACCTTTCAAGTTTCAAAGATCTAACTCATGTCATGTCCTGGATATCATTTCATTAGTTAGGGTACTTCAAAGAAATAGAGCCAATGGACTAAAGATGTATATAGATATACAAGAGTGGATTTATTTAGTAGGGAAATTGGCTCACATAAATATGGATCCAGGGAAGAACCACAATAAGCAATCTGCAAGCTGGAGACCCTTGTCAGCTGGTCATATGATTCAGTCCAGTTCCAAAGATCTCAAAATTTGCTGCTTATTAGCATCTTAAAAGGTGAATAAATATGTGGCATTACATGAAACTGAAGAGCTTCTGTTCAGCAAAGGAAATTGTCAAGGTCCTCAACTGAGAGCCAACAGAATGGGAGATTTTTGCCACCTATTCCTCAGATAGAGGACTAATATTTAGAATATACAGAGAGCTTAAGAAACTCAACACTAAAATAACAAATAATCTGATAAAAAATGGGCAAGTGAACTAAATATAAGTTTTACAAAAGAAGAAATTCAAATGGCCAATAAATGCATGAAAAAAATGTTCAACACTATTGTCAATCAAAGAGATGCAAATCAAAACTACCCTGAGATTTTACCTAACTCCAACTAGAATGGCAATCATTCAAAACACAAACAACAACAAATGCTGGCAAGGATGTGAAGAAGTGGGAACTTTAAAACATTTTTGGTGGGATTGAAAATTAGTGCAACCACTTTGGAAACTGCATGGAGAATCCTCAGAAGAATGGGAATGAATTTACCATTTTACCCAGCAATATCACTTCTGGGTATCTATCCAAAAGAAAGCAAACCAAACTACAAAACTAATCCATGTGTATCTATGTTCATAGCTGTGCAGTTTACCATTGCCAAACTATGGAACCAGCCAAGATGTCCATCAAGAGATGGATGGATTACAAAACTGTGTGATATGTACACAATGGAATTTTACTCAGCCATAAAAAAACACAATTGCATCATTTTCAGGGAAATGGATGGAACTGGAGAACATTATGCTAAGCGATATTAGTCAAAAAGTAAGAAATCAAAGCTTTCCCTAATATATGAAAGCTAAGGTGAAATGGGCCATAGGAGAATCTCCAGGTGAAAAAGGAGATCCTATAGAGGAGCAAACAAGGCAACCTAACTGAGGGGATGGGAGGGGGGAGAAGGAAACTCTCTAAAGCACATGGTGTACTTAAACATATCAATGTCAACCACTAAACCAAGCATGGGAAGGAGAGATGGGAATTTTCTGCTGATGTAATTATCTGTCCAAGGCCTGAGAACCCAGGGAGTTGCTGGTACACAGCTCTGAGTCAACAGGTTAGAAAACCTGAAATTATAATTTCCAAGAGTAAGAACAAAAGGGTCTCCTAGATGATAGAGGGATAGAGGAGAGAGAGATATAAAGATAGAGATAGAAAAAGAGAAAAAGATAAATAGAAAGATAGATAAATATAGAGGTAGAAAGAGAGAGAGGGAGAGAGAGAGGGAGAGAGAGAGAAAGAGAGAGAAAGAGAGAGAGAGAGAGAGAGAGAGAGAGAGAGAGAGAGAGAAGAATTTACCTATCCTTGTTTTTTGTTCTACCCAAGTACCCAAGACCTCAACTGATTGTATTGTGTCCACCTACATTGAGTGAGGGCAGATCTTCCTACAACCCAATCTCTTCTATAATCATCCTCATAGACATCCATAATTAATACTCTACCAGATACCTGGGTATTCCTTCATCCCAAACTGACACCCAAAATTAACCATAACAAACAATCAAAATACCCTAATTTCATAAGATGTGAATAACTGATGATTTTTTTGTTCTTTTTCCCAGCCATTTTATCTTCTAAGAGTGGAGAGTATTTATATATTTATATAAACAAGTTATAAACATCATTTTTCTAAGCCATGTTGAAGTATCATAGCCAAAGAAAAGTGTGTGTGTGTGTGTGTGTGTATGTGTGTCTTAAAAGAACAGAAAGCAAAAATAGAAATATCAGTATAGTTAAATATTAAACAGTGAACATACTTATTGATATAAATTTTAGTGGAATTTTTCTAATTCATAGAGATACCAGATGTTCTTTTTTATTTGTTTTTTCTTTTTGTTTTGTTTTACCAGCCCAAAATTTGGAAGTCTGAACAGGTTTTGTTTGGTCACTGTAGCTAAAGAATTTGCTTTACTGAATTTTAAATTTCCTTTCTTTAATTTTTTTATTGGTGCATTGTAGCCATACATCTTAATGGAGTACAAGGTGGTAGAGGCATACATGCACACATCACTCTATTTTCCCTATCCAATTCCCACCCTATTCCTTCCCCCCCTCTTCTTCTAATGTTTGGTTTAGTGATTGACTTTGATACATCTGTGAATGTACATCATGTACATTAATAAATTTTCCTCTTACCCCCTTCCATCCTTCTCAGTTATGTCTCCTTATTTGCTTATCAATCCCTGGACACTGACAAAAGACTTTAGTCTCTCAGCAGCAAAGCCACTTCACAAATGGCAGCAGCACATATGTTTTGTAACTATTATAAGAATGAATAAAAAATAAGCTAGCTAGCTCCAGAACACTAAGAAAATAGGAAGTTATCCAAATTTCCCAATGGAGCTTCTCAAACTAACATGTAGACACAGGATTACATTCAAGTTATTCCACAAACATATCATTTTATTTATTAACTGATGCATATCTATCTCTTATAAATTTTGTACAGTGTTGCTACCTTCCTTGATAATTTTGATACTCTCAGTTGCTTACAAAGCCCACTTCTGAAGCATCATTTTGCCGAGTTCACTTTGGACCCAGCTTCTCTCTAGTCTTAAATATCTCTGTTCTTGAAGCATGTGAAATCTGGTTGAGGAAACAAACTCATAAAAATCAAACCATATGAAACAATAGGAGAAATCACACAAGGGATGAGATTCTTTGTAGTTTCTGGAGGTCAGAGGACATCATAGTTGGCTAGAATGATATTTCTATTCTTTTTCCCAGTCCTTCTCCAATATCATAAAATAATCAAACAAAGCAATATTTTTCTGAATACTTATTACATGAAAGGCACTAAGAATGTTAGAGCCTTCTACCCTCAGGAGAAGACAAAATTCAAATAAATTTAAGTAAAACATAATGCAAAATAGTAAGTGATGAGAGAGATGGTAAACGGAATATAATGCCTTTGTACATTTAATGTTTTTAAGAAAAAAAATGCCTGTATGATTTAAGAATAACAGTGATGAAGTGATAAAGACCTTAGTGGAATATATTTTGATTTCCTTTTACTTCATTAAACTTAGTGGCTTAAAACAATCAGTCCATTTTCATCTCGATTTTGGGCATCAGAAATTTAAACTCTTCTACACTATTGGTGAAATTATAAATTAGCGTGGCCACTATAAAGATCAGTGTGGAGATTCCTCAGAAAATTGAGAATGCGCCCACCCACTAAATGATCTACCTATATCACTCCTAGCCATCTTTCCAAAGGGACTGAAATCAGAAAATGATAGTAATATATGCATATGCATGTTTATAGTAGCACAATTCACAATAGCCAAATTAAGGAAACAAACTTCGATGTCCATCAACAAATGAATGGATTACATTATGTGATACACACAAAGGAATTATACTCAGGAAGAAAGAAGAACAAAATCATATTATCCGCAGGAAAACTGATGTACCTGGAGAACATTATGCTAAGTGAGATCAGCTAGTCACAGAAAATTGAGGCCCATGTTTTCTCTCATATGCACAAGCTAGAGAGTAATCAGAATGCCAGAAAGATTCCAGATAATGGAAGAGAAAGCCCAGTAGAGCCAGAGAGGTGGCCAAGGGGAAGGAGGAGGAGAGGAAGGATCAAGAAGGAATAACTTCCACTGACAATATGTGAGAATACCAATGTCAATCTTAATAGCCTGTATGGGAAGGGGGGAGTGGGGAGGGAGCCCAGGAAAGCTCACCAAGTGTATGTATGTCATGGTCACTATGAAATTTGTGTGTGTGTGTGTGTGTGTGTGTGTGTGTGTGTGTGTGTAAAGTGTGAGGTATATTCTTTCTCTGTGCTTTTTATAGTTAGATATAAAATGTCCTCTAAAGAAATCATTTGCTAATCTTTGGAGTTGATGTAACTAAGCCTTAAGAGTTGTAATCCCATAATCCCAGCAATGGATAAATCCATTGTCATGGATTTGTCTGGGTTTTGGCCTGGGCAAGTAGGGTGTGGCTGGAGTGGGTAAATCTCTGGGTGTAAGATTTGAGAAGCATGTATGATTCCTCCTACCCCTGTTCTCTCTCTCTCTCTCTCTCTCTCTCTCTCTCTCTCTCTCTCTCTCTCTCTCTCTCTCTCTCTCTCTCTCTTGCTTCTGGCCTCTATGATGTAAGGAGCACAATGCATGTCTTCTCCCACTCTCCTCCTCCCACCACCATGCCCTCACAACCATGGTCCCAGGCCTCACATAGACTGAACTTGAAAACCTAAGAAAATAAATCTTTTTTCCTCTATGTTATATGGTAAGGTCTTTATATTATTGCTGTAAGAATGCTGACCAGAGCACTGTCCCTGTGGCACCTCATCCTCCAGTGCCATCCATATTGCTTACACTTTTACCAACACAGCACTCTTAGGATATTTAGAGCTCTTTCATGTGCTGGGGTCCAGCCCTAGCAGGAGTCGGAGTTCACGTGGTTGGTAAGAGATGAGTCGAGGTCGCGAGAGAAGATACTGACACACGAGATCAGATGCAAGCTTCTCTAACTTTATTCAGGACTTGCTATAGTTTTTAGGCTTCCTTTCTCGGCAGGATATACAAAATCAAGCAGAAAACTTCAAGGATAGAAAAAAATCTTTAATAAACTTCAGGGCAGGGCACTAGACATTTAATAAATCACAGAAAGTATGTTTTGCCTCATATCATAAGGTCAGCTCAAACTTAATCTTATATGTTGGCCCAGACTTTGTCCTTGAGAAAAAAACCCTTGATGACTGAGTCTCTCACATGCTGCTGCCCATCTGTTTTAGTTATAATGCTTATACATAAAATTCCAATTACACATTTTAATCCAAATAATTTTAAAATAATTCTTTTGAAGGAGAAAAGACTAGTCATTCTCACAGGGAACTCAAGCCTTTGCAAGTCCCCTGGCTGAGCCTTTGCTTGAGACTTGAATGAGATGCTGTAGCATTTTCCCCTTTTTTATTTTTTAATTTGAGAATTTCCACTTCAGTTGTCAAACCTTTTATTGTTTGGACAGTGAGGCGGATGAGGACTGGAAAACATAAGCAAAGAAAGGTAATTACTATGCAAAACATTCCCAAGGAAACTGCATAACTCCACCAAGAACGCACATTCAAAATTGACTGGAATTTGGATACAAATTGAGAAGCTAAATCAGCAGTTGAACTAACATCTAAATGGGCTTTACTAAGTGTTTGAATCTGCCCTTGTAACATCTTTAAATCAGGGGCCAATTGTGTATTATTCCATATTCCTAGGAGATGTGCTTGAACTTGTTCCCAGGTATATTCTGAATGATTAAAGGGTAACAGAGTAACACAAATCCATTTATATTGAGCATGGCATTCAACTTGCAGTCTGGTTTTTATATTTTTTATTTGATTACTTAAATAAAGAACAGTTTCTTCCAACACTGACAATCTAGTTTCTAACTTTCTATCTATGATTTCTTGAGTAGCTAATGCTAAAGAAACATTATGAGACAAGGAACTAACATAATGGGCAGTTTGAACATTAGTAACTAAACCAGCAGAAGAAAGGGCTAAGGAAGTAATTATTGAAATTAATGCTGTTATTCCCGAAATCAAAGATAAAAAAAAGGCTTAGGTCTCATTAATTCAATCATTTCCTTAATAACTTCTACTCCAGGATTATCATACCATGATTCTGTAACATATACAGGTAACATTACATATGATGGTTGATGAACAATGATTAAGACCTTAAATTAATTAATCAAAAACTCAAATATACAATTAGTAATTAAACAATCCCTACATTCTATCTTATAAGACTGATTATATTTCTTAATATATATTTTTTTCTAATTTTCTTAATAATAATGCATGAGGAGCAGCAACACACACCCGAAAGGGATATTCAACATAGGGTGCTTGAGGAGTGGTTAAAACCAAGGCACGCATTGCAGAAATTAATCCAAATAAATCAGAAAAAAAGCCAGTCATATGTTGATTTGAATACAATACCAAAGTGGGTGTTACCCAGCCAGGAGTAAACCACCAATGTAACTCAGTGGATCCTTTAAAATTAATATTTGCATGTTTAATTTTACTAGATGTTTTACATATGTTAAATAATTTTAATAAAGTGAGGAAACAAACCAATCATAAATAACAGTGCAGGAATTTAAAGGATAATTTTTTACATCATATTGCAAAAATTGACAATCAAACCAATGAGGCATGATGATAGGATCCAATTAATATCTCCTAATAATTTTTGAAAATCATTTAAAGTTAATAGTTTATATTTTCTAATTTGCAATTTTTGATTAGTTACATAATCTGAGTGGATTACTCTTCCTAAATAATTTATAGGTGGATCAGTTTGAATTTTTTCAGGAGCCACTACAAGTCCATGTTTTGCCAATTGTTGTATTAATTCTTGCAAGCATCTATCTATTTTTACTTTACTTTTATGAGCAATAAGTATATCATCCATATAATGGATCATGTAAACTTTCAGAAATTGAGTTCTTACTGCTAATAAAGCTTAATCCACATATTTTTGACATAAAGTGGGACTATTTTTCATACCCTGAGGTAACACTTTGCATTGATATCTCTGATAAGGTCGCTTAAAATTCGGGTTAGGCAGACTGAAAGCAAATCTTTTTTTATCAATTGGATTTAGAGGTATCATAAAGAAACAATTCTGCAAATTGATAACTATGACATAATTATTTACATCAATGGCTACAGGAGAAGGGAGACCTGGTTGCAAGGCTCTCATAGTCTCCATGGTTTTATTTACTGCTCTTAGATCTTGAAGCAATCTCCATTTGCCTGACTTCTTTTTTTTATCACAAATATTGGAATATTCCAAAGACTATTACTTGGCTGTATATTACCCTTTTCCAACTGTTCTTTTACCAACATCTCAGATGAAGACTTTTTTCATTTGTAAGGAGCCACTGCTCAACCCATACAGGATTATATGATTTCCAAGTTATGGGGTCTGCACATTGTTCAACAGTGGCCCCTGCAAAAATAGGGCAGATATTTTCTTCATTCAATATAATGATGGTCATTTCCATTAATATGTCTCTTCCCCATAAGGTGAATGGGAGTGCAGGTAAAACATAAGGCAGGAAGGTTTCTTCCTTTTTTCCCAATTTCCAACATAAGATAGAGGCACTTCTAGCCACCTTTGAGGCTACTCCTACCCCTATTAGGGTGGAAGGAGAGCTCTTTGTTCTCCATTGCGCAGACCAATCCTTTCCTCCAGTACAGGAAACATCTGCTCCTGTGTCCAATAATCCAGTTATTCTTTTTCCTTCTACTAATATAGTTCTCGTAGGCCTGCACTCTCCCACTTGTACCCAAGTCACTACATCACTAGAGCCAAATTCTTGATCCTTCCTTTCTTAAGAATTTTATTATGAGTCATAGAAATGGTAAGAGAAGGATTTGAGCAATTCTCTGTCATTTCCATATTTGTATAGTTATATGTGGAGGCAGTAACATTATCTTTATTTCTTCTGTATAATCAGCATCAATTACTCCAGGAGCTATTTGCAATTCTTGCAGAGTTAATGAACTTCTTCCTAAAATTAACCCCATTGAACCATTAGGTAAGGGACCCCATACCCTTGTTCTCACTGAAACAACTTCTGAATCTGTTGTAAGGTTCATAGTTTCTGTACTACAAAGGTCTAGTCCTGTACTTCCTGAAGTTGCTCTGGCCAAGTCGGCAACTGTGAGCTGGGAAAAACCATTTGATTCTGTTGTCCATTCTGGGGGCCCCCAAGTTTGATTTTGGGCCAGGGGCTGGCCCCAAGTCCCATTTTTTGGAGCTTCTTGATTTATAGGTTGTAATGGAGGTAAAAGAGTACCATCCTTAGAGAACTTAGATCTACATTTGCGCTTCCAATGATACCCCTTTTTACATCTAGGGCAAAGGGTGGATGGAGGCCGTCCACCTCCTGCATTTTGATTCATTGTTCTCTTATTTTGAGAACATTGAGCCTGAAGATGTCCTGCCTGATCACAAGAAAAACATTTCATTAATCCTTTATTACTTCCACTATGCATTCTTTTAAAGAAATTGTTGGTAATATTTCCCTTGAAGGGCAGCTGCCATAGCCATACCCTGAATATGAGCTGGTGTGCTGTCCATACAAATCCTAATAAAATCTGATAAGGACCCTGTTTTTTGCACTGGTCTAAGCAAAGCTTTCTAAGTAGGATTAGCATTTTCAAAGGCCAATTTCTTTATTAAAATTTCTGCTGCTTCTCACAGAAAAAGAAGGGACATATATTTTCTCTAATATGTCCAAGCTAGGGAGTAGTGGTAAGGGACTCCAGATGATGGAGGGGAAATCTCAGCAAAGCTTGAATGGAAGGATAAGAGAGGAAGAAAGCTGAGGTTGTTCAATGGAGGAGCTACATACGAATATGTGTAATAGCATAAATACAACATGATTAACCTGGACACTGTCTATTGGGGGGGGAGGGAAATGGAGGGGGAAGGGCATGAAGTACAATGTAAATGTACACCACTCTCAATATGTTGCACTTATAAAAATAAAAATTAAAAATTAAATTAAATTAAATTAAAAACTAAAAATAAAAAATAAAAAAATCTGCTGCTTCTGAGTTAGGGATGAGTTTGAAATATTATCTTACAACCTGGCCAGAAAAGTATCATCCCCTTTCTGTTTAATATTAGATAAGAAAGTAGTCTTATGATCAGTTGTGGGGAGAGTTCTCCAGGCTATAGTAGCGCAGGCTGAGACTTCTCCCAAAACCTCTTTAGACAGTCGTAATTGACTCCGAGGATCAGTATATTCCCCTGTTCCCAACAACATGGATAGGGTATACTGAGAACTCGACCTCTGAGTTAAAAGTTGTTGTGTTTTCCTTTTTGCCTGTTCCTCAAACTCAGCTTTCTGCAGGAGATAGATATTGTCCAGGGGCCAAACATGATTTTGCTGTTTGTTGCCAATCAAAAGGAGTCATCCACTCTGAAGCCACAGAATATACTAATTGTAAGGTATAAGGAGAAGTAGGTCCAAAATCTTTAACAGCCATTTTTAACTCTTATTAGCTTAAACAGTAACAGCTACCACTGAGGGACTTCCCCTGTTTCTTCAGAACTTACAACAGGGAAAGTTAAAGAAAAATACCCTGATCTGCATCCTTCTGCTATTGCCACCAAAAAAATGAGATTGAAACCTTTCAGGAGCAGCCCCTTTTGACTTACTTTTTACCAGAGAATATGATGGTACAGAGGCTTTTAAATATAAAGCTGCACTGTCTGGCCAGTCATCATCATCATGATGATAATGCGCAGCAGCCCCTTCTAATTCAGCTTCTTCCGAGGGACTCAACTTATTTCCTTTTTCTATCTCATCCTCAGAAGATGATGAAGAGAAATCCTTAATATAATGATATGAAGGAACCTTCCCCGTAAGCAAGGGCTTAGCTTCCATTTCTGCTACTTTAGATGCCAAACAGATAGCCTCATGAGTAGGGTCAAGAGCACCTATGAAGGCATTCCATAAAGAGAAAGCATCGACAGGTACCTTTTCAGACCCATGATTGGTAGAATATAGCTTCATCTCCTGACCTATCTTATTCCATGTCTCTAGATTTAATGTACTTTCTTCAGGAAACCAAGGGGAACCAAGGGGAACAAAGTTGCTTAGTGGAAACTGAGATACCTCTTTTCTTTAACATATGTTTAGCGATATCAATGAAGAGACCTCTTTCTTTTGATTCAGTATGACCCATCTTTAACAGTAATTGCACTTCTTTAACCTGTTTTACCAAGACAGGGGGTCTGCAGCACCCCTGAGCAATCTACCTGACTCTCTGAAATTGAGGAGTGGGTTACTCACTAATCGTGCCCCGCGTTGGGCTCCACTTGTCGGGGTCCAGCCCTAGCAGGAGTCAGGATTCATGTGGTTGGTGAGAGAAGAGTCCCAGTCACAAGAGAAGGTGCTGATGCACGAGATCAGATGCAAGCTTCTCTAACTTTATTCAGGACTTGCTACAGTTTTTATGCTTCCTTTCTTGGCAGGATATACAAAATCAAGCAGAAAACTTCAAGGATAGAAAAAAATCTTTAATAACCTTCAGGTCAGGGCACTAGACATTTAATAAATCACAGAAAGTATGTTTTGCCTCATATCATAAGGTCAGCTCAAACTTAATCTTATATGTTGGCCCAGACTTTGTCCTTGAGAAAAAAACCCTTGATGACTGAGTCTCTCACATGCTGCTGCCCATCTGTTTTAGTTATAATGCTTATACATAAAATTCCAATTACACATTTTAATCCAAATAATTTCAAAGTAATTCTTTTGAAGGAGGCAAGACTAGTCATTCTTGTAGGGAACTCAAGCCTTTGCAAGTCCCCTGGCTGAGCATTTGCTTGAGGCTTGCACGAGATGCTGTAGCATTCATGGCAACTTGAGACTCTATGAGACTTATGCAGAAGCTGCTAATGCTCTTAAAGGCTAAACCCAGAACTCTACTAGCAACACTTTCATCATACTTCCTTTCAAAGATATTACAATTAAGCCCTGATTCAAATAGAAGGCAAATACATCCTCAATGGAAAGAGTATGAAAGAATTTACAACAATCTTTAATCCCTCACAGAGAATATTAAATGATTTTCCATGGAATATAAACTTATATTCCATGGAATATAAAACTTAATGTGACTTTTTATTTATATTTTGAATTCAAGTGAAAGGCATAATTAAGAAAAAATAAAGATAACATAATAATAAATAAATGACATTTAAAAAGAGATAGAAAAGAGTTTTCTGTTTTGTATTGCTTGCTTTTGAAAAATGTTCATGACAGGTAATGATTGCCTTGGCTTAAATTGTTCCAGAAAGACTTTTTAAATGCTTTTACCTCATTCCTTGGAGAGATCCTTGAATCATTACAGAAGAAACAGGAAGTTGGATCTCAGACCATGCTCTTTTCCACATGTGAGAAAACACTTTTTTAAAAGAGCTAAAGGCCAGATGAAATGAGAATTCAGTCACAGAGATCATATGGTCTGTCAGAGCAGAATGGGTCAGAACAGGGATTGTCCAAAATAAGAACCCAAAAAGACCTTCTGTAGGAGAGAAGAAAATTGGGACCAGGAGAAATATAAATGGGTAAAAAACCAGCACAAACTAGAGTTATTTATCAGCAGAGAATGAAGACTCATATCTCAGGGACAAGAGTTGATGGACCAGACTCTCTTATCTGAAGGTACTCTAGATCTAAAGATACCATGGAATATCAGAACATTTTTCCCCAAAATGATAGCATTTTGTGTTATGGATTCTATGTATATGTGGTACCTAAAGCCAAGAAGCTTTAAGGAAAGTTTGGTTATGGCTTGTCATAGAAATAACTAAAGGACAACTTCAAAGTTGTTAAATAAACAACAGGTTAGAACAAACTGCTCCATGTGGAAAGGGTTTGAGAAAAGATCAAGAGCTCCTTTCTTAATATCTAAAGCAAGACCTGGCTATTAGTCATCTAAGTAGAGACTGTAAAATAAGGTGATTGAATGTAAGTGTCTGGATTTCAGTAGAAATAAATAAACTAGACTAAAAATTCTAGTATATTAATGGTAAAATAACTTAAAACTGGATAAACTATCCTACAGAGTAAGTGAAAGGTAAAATCCATGTTCATCCTAACAGAGGAAGTCAGGGAGAGACCATAAAATGACAGAAATCTCTCAGAATTGAGAGATAAATAGTAGATATGAATAAAGTTACCAGGGTGCTATAAAAATTCTAAAATTGTATATGCCTAAAAATATATGAAGTATTAATTGACAAAACTACAAATATACAATAATTCATAAGTCACAAACGAATATTTTAATGTCCTTCTCTCACTAGTGATAGCACAAATAGTACTCATCATTAATCAGTAAGAATATGGAAGATTGAATTAATATGAACAAAGTTAATGTAATTTACATCTAATGAGGACAGAAGTACTAAAGGTGACCATTAGTATACCAGTATTGGAAAGAGGCTTCAAAATGCATTAATGTACCAGTATTGGGAAAGATTTTCTATTTTAAAATATATCTTTGGTAGTGTAAAAAGCCAGGAGCTGTAGGGAGAAGGCGGCAGATTTCCAGGCACCATGGATAATTAGCAAAGGAATAGAAGCCTAGGGCCTTTTTACAGCACATCATATCCAGTGATTAGTTCTTCATTCTAAGAGCAATGGAAAATTGTTGAAAGATTTTGAGCATAAAGCCATAATCTGATTGACATTTTAAAATATCGTTCAAGCTGGGCATGGTGGTGCACGCTTGTAATCCGTGTGCTTGGGAGGCTGAGACAGGAGGATCACGCAGGTTCGAAGCCAGCCTCAGCTACTTAGTGAGGCTTTCAGCAACTTAGTGAGACCCTGTTTCAAAATAATATATTAAAAATAGGGCTAGGAGTATAGCCTGGAGGTAGAAAGCCTCTGGGCTCCACCCCCAGTACCATACCACACACACACACACACACACACACACACACACACACACACAACACACACACACACACACACACACACACACAAAACATCATTCAATCTATAATCTAAGATTACATTGAGAAAAGAAATAGTCCTAGGAAGAAGGATTAAGAGGCCATTACATTTACCTATTCAGAGATTATAATGATTTCATTAAAATAAGAGAGAAGGGAAATAGACAAATAGACTGATTTATAAGATTTAAAAGGTATACTTGAGAGGATAAGAGACCAATATCCAAGTGAAAGAGAGAAGGGGCTTAAGGATAACTTTCAGTTTTTTTTATTTTGAACAAAAGGAAAACAATTAGAAGTCATTCGCTGATATGGTAAAAATAAAATAAGGAACATACTTATAAAAATGTAAGTTAAATTTTGATGTCTATACAAGTCATAAATGCTCCAATTGACACCTGACCATCTGGCCTGGTGTTCTGGAACAGAATCTGAACTGTAATATGTGTTTAGAAGACACCAGCATATGCCTGGTAATAAAACCAAGGGAGTAGGTAAGAGCACCTTGCGAGATTATGTTCAGTCTAAGTTTGGAAATATACTGACTTTTACAGAACAGATGTAAGAGAAGTGAAATAAAATTTTAAAATCATAAAGAAGTCAGAAAAAGCAGAGCATGGTGGCACACGCTTGTAGTCCCAGCATTTGGGAGGCTGAGACAAAAGGATCACGGTTTGATGACAGCCTCAGCTACTTAGTGAAGCCCTTTGCAACTACCATGTTTCAAAATAAAGAATAAGAAAATAGAGCTGAGGGTATATCTTGGGGATAGAATGCCCATAGGTTCTATTCAGAGTACCGCAAAAAAGGAAGAAGTCAGAAAAAAATCATAAAGGAGATGTTTGAAGAAATAGAAAAAAAAAGTGATACCAAGAAAAAACATCTAGGCAGAGAATTGGAATAGAAGGAACATACCTCAACATCATAAAAGCAATCTACAAGAAGCCCACAGCCAACATCATATTAAATGGGGAAAACTTTGAGAATTTCCCCCAGAAACAGGAACAAGACAAGGTTGTTCATTATCACTACTTCTCTTCAATATAATTCCTGAGAAAGTCGCCAGAGCAATAAAGCAAGAAAAGGAAAACAAAGAAGTACAAATAGAAAAAGGAGAACTCAAACTTTCACTATTTGCAGATGATATGATACTATACTTAGAAGATCCAACAAACTGACCCAAAAGGCTTGTAGAACTTATCAACAAATTCAGCAAAATGTCTGAATACAAAATCAATCTTAAAAAATTCAGAAGCTTTTCTGTACAAGAACCAAAAATCCACTGAAAAAAATAAATCCAGATAACACTTCCACTCAGGATTTTGAACAAAAAAATAAAATACTTAGTAAAATAAACTTAACCAAGGAGGTAAAAGATCTCTACAAAAGAAAATTCTAATACATTGAAAAAAGAAATCAAAGACAATTTTAGAAGACAGAAAGATTTTCCATGTTCATGGATAGGCAGAATAAATATAATCAAAATGATCATACTTCCAAAAGTGATTTACAGATTCAACACAATGCCCATTAAATTACCAAGATAATTCCTCACAAACATAGAAAAATCAGTCCTTAATTTCACTTGGGACAATAAACAAACCAGAAGAGCCGAAGTTCTCAGCAACAAAAAACATACCGGAGAAATCGCAATACCTGACTAAATAATACTACAAAGCCATTGTAATAAAACAGCATGGTACTGGCTCAAATACAGTTACATAGACCAATGAGTAGAATAGAAGACTCAGAAACAAATCCAAACACTGACAGCCAATTGATTTTTTAACAAAGGATCCAAAAACATACACTGGAAAAATGATAGCCTGTTCAACAAATGATGCTGGCAAAACTGATTAACCATATGCAGAAAAATGGAAATAAATTCCACTTTCTCACTTTGCACAAGAGTCAATTCAAGATGGAACAAAGACTTGGAAATCAAACCAGAGACCTTGAAGCTTCTTGAAGAGGGCATACTTCCAACACTGCAACACATAGTCACGCTTTCTCAACAGGACCCCAAAGGCACAACAAATTAAAAGGTTAATCAATATGTGGGCTTGCATGAAATCAAAGAGCTTCTGTACAGCAAAGAACACTGTCAAGAACCTCAATTGAGAGCCAAAAAAATGGGATATTTTTGACACCTACTCCTCTAATAGAGGACTAATATCTAGAATATGCAGAGAACTCAAGAAACTCAACACTAAGAAAACAACCCAATCAAAAAATGGGCAAGTGGGACTCGGCTGCTGGTGGAGTGCAAGCGCAGGTGCAGTGACCTCAGGGCCACTGGCCCAAATGGGACTTTTGGGTCTTTAACATTCCCAGAGAAGCCCCAAAGTCTGAAAGTTACCAGAGAGTTCCAAAACCTGAAGTTGCTAGCAAACTGGAGCTCCTGAGTGGCACTCAGGAAAGGCGGCCCCACAGACACGCCCGGAGATCACCACCCAACAAAGGCGGCCCCATAGACACGTCTGGAGATCTCGGCAGGGACCGGGAAGTGGACCTGCTCACCATGGGAGTGAAAAGTCAGCAGGATACGGGAGAGCTGCCAGAGCTTCAGAGCCACAGATTGGACTGCCTGCGTGAATTCAGAGGAGCCATGGACCCAGCAAGCACACAGTGAGTACAATATATGTGAGTGCCAGTGTGCGCAAAGTGGGCCAATTCAACTCTGAGACCCAAGAAGAGACCTTAAAGCACAATACCTGCACAGGGCCACAAGGGGACACTCCAAGCAAATACAAGATTCACCATATATCAGCAACATAGTAGGACTGTTATCTTTTTTATTATTATTTTTTTACTATTTTTATATCCTTTTATATTTTATTTTTTACTATTGTGGTTTGGTATTGTTTCATTTACTTTTTGGGTCTTTGGGTTTGTTTTGGTTTTTGGTTTTCTGGGGGGATAAGTTTTTTTTTCTGGGGGATGTCTTTTCTAAAGTCCTAATACAAAGACTGGGCTAAAAATAATACCCACTAATGATGGGAAGACAGCAGAAAAGCAGACCTGAGAACTGTGAAAATATGAGAACTAGGAATAATAGAGAAATGACAGAAATCACGAATACTGACCTGCAAGAAATGCAGGAAGGGGATTTCCGAATCTTGATCTACAATATGATGAAAGGATTTAAAACAAGTTTAGGGGAGATAAAAGATGAGTTAGAAACTTTAAAAAAGAATCAGAAAGAGGTTTGGAATGTAATGAAAGAGTCAATAAATGAAATGAAGTCAGCAATAGAAAGAAATTCTGGAAGATTAGAGAAAATGGAAAGTAGAATATCACTGTTAGAAGACAGTTCATCCAACACCGAAAACACAATCAATAGTATGCAGAAGTCATTACAGCAACAAAACCTAAACATACAGCAAATTTGGGACAACATGAAACACCCTAACTTATGGATAAAAGGCATGGAAGAAGGGATAGAGGTACAGACCAGGGGCTTCCATAATCTCTTCACAGAAATAATTTCGAAGAATTTCCCAAACATGGAACGAGAGATAGATCTTCATGTTCAAGAGACATACAGAACACCATTAAGAAAAGATCAGAGAAGAACCTCCTCGCGCAACATAATAGTCAAAATGACTAACATAGAGGCTAAGGAAAAGATCTTAAAAGCAGTGAGAACAAAAGGTCGGGTGACACACAGAGGCAAAACAATAAGAATCACCCCAGACTATACAACCCAGGTCATGAATGCCAGAAGAAACTGGTATGATGTGATCCAGACCTTGGAAGAAAATAACTTCCAACCAAAACTGCTCTATCCAGTAAAACTACTATTCAAAGTAGACGGTGTAATAAAAGTGTTTGAAGATAAACAAAATCTCAAAAAATTTATGAATTCAAAGCCAACACTAGAGAAAATACTTAAAGAAATAAACCATAAAGAAGAAAAAAGAAGCAGACTTCAGAAGCAGAAAGAGAGGAAAGTGATCAGAGAATCTTCTAAGTAAAGAAGAAAGACAAAGCTACCAAACAGATGACAGAACACAAAATGACAGAAAACAGAAATCATATTTCAATAACAACTCTTAATGTCAGAGGACTTAACTCACCAATCAAAAGACATAGATTGGCAATATGGATCAAAAAACATAACCCAAATATATGCTGTTTGCAAGAAACTCAACAGCCAAAGACACTCACAAACTGTAAGTGAAAGGATGGAAAAAGATATACCGTGCTACTGGAGAACAAAAAAGGGCAGGGGTAGCAATCCTGATATCCAACAAAACAGACATTAAATTATGACACATCAGAAGAGACAAATCAGGGCACTTCCTTCTATTAAAAGGAACAATACACCAAGATGATATAATGATAGTAAACGTTTATGCTCCAAATGTGAATGCAAACATGTTTGTAAAACAAACCCTTCAGGACATCAGATCTCTAATAGACCCAAATACAATAATTCTGGGAGACTTCAATATGCCTCTCACACCACTGGATCGATCTTCAAGGCAAAAGATGAGTAAAAACTCTTTAGAACTAAAGAAAACTATAAACCAAATGGACCTAATAGACATATACAGAAGATTTCATCCAGAAACTGTAGAATACACATTCTTCTCATCAGCCCATGAAACCTTCTCCAAAAGAGATCACATCCTGGTACACAAAAAAAGCACCAGAAAATTCAAAAGATGTAATATAATTCCTTGCATCTTTTCAGACCATAATGGAATTAAAGTAGAAATCAACAACAGGAAACTCAAAAGAAACTATGCAAATATGTGGAGACTGAATGATACACTATTGAATGATGAATGGGTAAGAGCAGAAATTAGGGAAGAAGTAAAGAAATTTTTGGAAATAAATGAAAACAAAGACACAACTTACCAAAATCTTTGGGACACTATGAAGGCAGTATTAAGAGGAAAGTTTATTGCATTGAGTGCCCACATAAGGACTCAGAATCACTAAGTTCAGACCCTATTGGCACAACTCAAGGACCTAGAAAGACTGCAACAGTCCAACCCCAAAGCCAGAAGAAGACAAGAAATTATTAAAATGTGAGCAGAAATAAATAAAATAGAGAACAAAAAAATTCAAAGAATCAACAAAACATAAAGCTGGTTCTTTGAAAAGGTTAATAGAACTGATAAACCCCTGGCCAACCTAACCAAAAGAAAAAGAGAATCAATGCAAATTACTAAAATCAGAAATGAAAAAGGAGTCATCACCACAGATAGTGAAGAAATTCAAAGGATTATCAGAAACTACTTTAAAAATGTATACTCCACTAGACAAGAAAACAATGAAGAAATCAATAGATTTCTAAACACAGTTAACCTACCTAAACTGAACCAAGAGGACATAGCAAGCCTAAATCAACCAATAGCAAACAATGAAATAGAAATGTCAATAAAAATTCTTCCATCAAAGAAAAGCCCAGGCCCAGATGGGTTTCCAGCTGAATTCTACAAAGCCTTCAGTAAAGAACTAATACCAATACTTCATAACTTATTCCAGGAAATTGAAAGAAATGGAACTCTCCCAAATTCCTTCTATGAGGCCAGTATCACATTAATCCCCAAACCAAATAAAGATACCTCAAGAAAGGAAAACCACAGACCAATATCTTTAATGAACATAGATGCAAAATTTCTAAACAAAATACTAGCCATACTCATTCAAAACCATATCAAGAGAATAATACACCATGACCAAGTTGGTTTCATCCCGGAAAACAAGGTTGGTTCATCATACACAAATCAATACATGTCATCCACAACATAAATAGAATCAAGAATAAAAACCACATCATCATAGCAATAGATGCTGAAAAAGCCTTCGAAAAAATCCAACACCCATTCATATTAAAAACACTACAGAAAATTGGAACAAAAGGAACATACCTCAACATCATTAAGGCACTATACAACAAACCCAAAGCCAACATTATACTGAATAGGGAAAAACTGCAATAATTTCCCCTAAAATCAGGAACAAGACAAGGATGTCACTATCACCACTCCTCTTCAATATAGTCCTTGAGACTCTTGCCACAGCAATAAGACAAGAGAAGAAAATTAAAGGAATTCAAATAGGAAGAGAGGAATTAAAATTATCCTTATTTGCAGATGACATGATCCTTGACCTAGAAGACCCTAAGAACTCAACCAAAAGACTTCTGGAATTAATTAACAAATTCAACAAAGTTGCAGGATACAAAATCAACCTAAAGAAATCAGAGGCTTTTCTTTATACCAACAATGAATCCACAATGAAAGAAATAAAACAATTCCATTCACTATAACCTCAAAACCAATAAATAGCTAGGAATAAACCTAACCAAAGATGTAAAAGACCTCTACAACAAAAACTATAAAACATCAAAGAAAGAAATTGAAGAAGACCTTGGAAGATGGAAAGACCTCCGATGCTCATGGATAGGCAGAATAAATATCATCAAAATGGCCATTCTGCCAAAAATGATTTATAGATTCAATGAAATTCCCATTAAAATACCAACTACATTCTTCACAGACCTAGAAAAATCAATCATGAACTACATGGAGAAAGAAAAGACCCAGAATAGCTAAAGCAATTCTCAGCAACAAGAATCACGCAGGAGGCATCACAATCCCAGACTTCAAACTATACTATAGATCAATAGTAGTAAAAACAGCATGATACTGGCACAATAACAGGTACACTGACCAGTGAACAGAATAGAAGATACAGAAACAAATCCACATGCCTACAGTCAATTAATCTTTGACAAAGGGGCCAAACTCATACGCTGGAGAAAAGACAGCCTTTTCAACAAATGGTGCTGGGAGAACTGGCTATCCATTAGTAGAAAGATGGAACTAAACCCCTATATCTCCCCATGCACAGGAATCAACTCGAGATGGATCAAAGACTTACAAATAAGACCAGAGACTGTGAAGTTATTAGAGGAGAACCTAGGCTCATCACTACAACATATAGGCACAGGCAGTAACTTTCTCAACAAAACCTCCAAAGCACAGGAAATTAAAGCAAGAATCAACAAGTGGGATAGCATCAAACTAAAAAGCTTCTTCTCATCAAAGGAAACCATCAAGAACCTAAAGAGAAAGCCTACAGAATGGGAGAAGATCTTTACCAGTCACCACTCTGATAGGAGGCTAATATCCAGAATATACAAAGAGCTCAAAAGACTCTGCACTAGCAAAACAAACAACCCAATAAAGAAATGGACAACTGAAATGAATAGACACTTTACAAAAGAAGAGATACAAATGGCCAATAGATTCATGAAAAGATGTTCCTCATCATTAGCAATCAGGGAGATGCAAATCAAAACTACACAGAGATTCCATCTAACCCCAGTCAGATTGGCAAGCATAAAGAAATCAAACAGATCCTCGCCAGCATTTACTATTGTTTGATGCCATTTATTATTGTTTGATACCATTGTTGGTGGGAGTGCAAACTAGTTCAGCTACTATGGAGATAGGTGTGGAGATTCCTTAGAAAACTGGGAATAGATCCACCATATGATCCAGCTTTACCACTCCTGGGTATTTTTCCAAAGGGGTTGAAAACAGAGAACTACAGCAACATATGCATACCTATGTTCATAGCAGCATAATTTATAATAGCCAAAATTTGGAAACAACCTAGGCCCCCATCAACAGATGAATGGTTTGCAAATTTATGGGAAATACACACAGTGGAATACTATTCAGCTATAAAGAAGAACAAAATCACGTCATTCGTAAGAAGATGGAAAGGGCTGGAAAGCATTATGTTAAGTGAGATCAGCCAAACACAGAAAGAGAAGGGACATATGTTTCCTTTAATATGCCCAAACGAGTGCGCATTGGGGATACCAGAGGGACTCCAGATAATGGAAGGGAAATCTCAGCAAAGTTTGAATGGAAAACTAAGAGAGGAAGGAGGCTGAACTTGATTGATGAGCGGCTATTTCCAAATAGGTGTAAAAGTACAAATATAGCAAGGTTAGCCTGGGTATTAAGTATCGGGAAGGGGGAAGGGAAACGAGGTGGGGAGAGGGCACCAAATACAGATTAAATGTATAACATTTACTTTCAATAAAATAAATTTTAAAAAATGGGCAAGTGAACTAAATAGACACTTCATGGAAGAAGAAATTCAAATGACCAATAAATGCACAAAAAATGCTCAACATCATTAGCAATTAGAGAGTTGCAAATCAAAACTACCCTGAGATTTCACCTAACTCCAACTACAATGGCAAGCATTCAAAACACAAACAACCACAAATGCTGGCAAGGATGTGGAGAAGTGGGAACTCTAAAACATTGTTGGTAGGATTGCATATCAATGCAACTATTTTGAAAGACAGTATGGAGGATCCTCAGAAGAATGGGAACAAACTTACCACTTCATCCAGCAATACCACTTTTGTGTATCTACCCAAAAGAAAGGCTACCATACTACAAAACTAATACATGCATATCTATGTTCATAGCTGCATAATGCACCATTTTCAAACTATGGAACCAGCCATGATGTCCATTACCAAATGAATGGATAACAAAACTGTGGGATATGTACACAATGGTATTTTACTCAGCCATAAACAAAAGCATCATTTACAAAAACAATTATATCATTTACAGGGAAATAGATGGAATTGGAGGACATTATGCTAAGTGAGATTAGTCAGTCACAAAAAAGAAAAAAAATCAGATGTTTTCCCTAATATGAGAAAGCTAGGGAGAAATGGGTAACAGGAGGAACTCTAGATGGAGAAGATCCTACAGAGGAGCAAATAAGGTGACCTAATTGAGGGGATGTGAAGGGGGAAGAGGGAAACTCTCTAATGCTCATGATGTACTTAAACAAACATATCAAAGTCAATCACTAATCCAGGCATGGGAATGAGAGATAGAGAGGGAGTAGGATGGGGATTGGGTATGGGCTAATTGGGTGATGTGTGCATGTATGTCTACACAAGTCTTTTATCCCATTAAGATGTATGACTACAATGCACCAATAGAAAAATTTAAAAAGAGCTGGGTGTAGTGGTGCACGCTTTTAGTCCCAGCACGTGGAAGGCTGAGACAGGAGCATTGCAGAGGTTCGAAGCCAGCCTCAGTTACTTAGTGAGGCTCTCAGGAACTTAAGACACCCTGTTCCCAAATAAATTTTAAAAGTGGATATGAAGGTATATCCTGGAGGTAGAATGACTCTGGGTTCTATCCCCAGTACTGCAAAATAAAAA
This sequence comes from Muscardinus avellanarius, assembly GCF_963383645.1. Lineage (NCBI taxonomy): Eukaryota > Metazoa > Chordata > Mammalia > Rodentia > Gliridae > Muscardinus > Muscardinus avellanarius. The sequence continues at coordinate 42,961,959 of NC_137801.1, read as the reverse complement.
TAAAAATAAAAAATCTCAGGAAGAAGGAGTGATTTTCCTGTGCAAGGTAACTGAGAGATCAAAGTTAGAACCCAAAATGGCCTTTGCGAGCATTATTTCTCAAAGGGTTGGAGAGAAACTTTATTAGACTGTGAGAAGAGAAACTTAACATCACATATGGACAACTTTTATGCATTTGAAGAAGAAGAAAATGACAAAGAGGGCAGAAGTTAAGGGGTGGCTTCACTGGACAATAGGAAGCCATGATAATATTTAAGCAAAAAAATGAAGGACACAAGAGGGGAGATTTTGAGAATGTAATTTTCACCAAAATGTGAGAACATATGAAGTAGCAGATACTTACTTACACCCCAAGTTTTGTTGCTCTGAGTGCTTACTGTTCTGACTTACAAGGAAAGCCAACACTAAATGATTTTTTTAATTGATGCATTGTAGTCATACATCTTAATGGGGCACACAATGGTAGAGGCACAGCTACACACATTACTCATTTATCCCTTGCCCAATTCCCAGCCCATTCCTTCCCCTATTCCTCCTTCTTATGTTTGGCTTGCTGTTTGACTTTGATATGTTTGTGAATGCACATTATGTACATTAGGGAATTTCCCTCTTCTCTCTCCCACCCTCATCAGTTAGGTCACCTCATTTGCTCACCTATGGTTTCTCCTCCTTTATCTAGAGTTCCTCCTGTGACCCTTTTACTCCCTAGCTTCTGCATATTAGGGAGAACATTCAATATTTTACTTTTCGTGACTGACTAATCTCACTTAGCATAATTTTCTACAGTCCCATCCATCTGAGTATCTGCCCAAAAGAATGGAAGCCAAACTACCAAACTAACACACGCATATCTATGTTCATAGCCACACAATTTATAATTGCCAAACTATGGAACCAGCCAAGATCTTTACCAAAAGATGAATGGATTACAAAATGATGGGATATGCACACAATGGAATTTTACTCAGCCATAAAGAAGAAAAATTAATAGATTTTTTTTCTTCCTCAAGTATATGCAAGGATCTGTAAAGGTACTGGTCACTTGATACCATCCCCATCAGACGTATCCATTCTTGGCAAAAACCTGGCTCCAACAGGTCCATGCTGATGCCATTTAAGTCTCTTCACTCTCACCTGTTAGTCTTTGTTTCAAGGATTGTAGCTACCAGTGAATGGTGCTGCTGAAAAGCACCTGCCTCATTTGTGTTCGTGTTAAAAAGAATAGTACTCACAGCCCTCCGGGCACTGGGGTCTGGTTAACTGTCTACTTGTATTGGCTTCCATTAGACCTCTTCTGGGTCATCTAGAGATTGTCCTACAAAGCAACAACTGCTTCACACACCTCCTCTCCCTGGTTGTTGTGGAGGTTATGGAGTGTGTGTGTGTGTGTGTGTGTGTGTGTGTGTGTGTGTGTGTGTTTGTGTGTGTGTGTGTGCATGTGATGTTCACTAACAATAGCTGCTAATCATTGGGTATTGTCTTTGTGCATTCCTTATGTAATTTAGTTTTTGCAAGCTCTGATGTAGATTACAATCTCTGATTGATTTCTATCTCCCATTTTATAGCTGAGGAAACAATAATATGGACAAGTGACATAACTTAATCAAGTTCACAAATCTAATACATATAGGGCAGGGTATATATGCAGGAAAGTCTGCCATGAAAGCTAAGCTTATAACTACCACTCTCTTCTGCTTGGACTTTGTGCTGAAGCTTACTCTCCCCTTAAGATGTGCTCTCTTATCCTTTTCTGAAACTTGGTCACAGATTCCACTCTAGTTTTCCAGAAATAATTTTATGGCTAGTGTTATAGTAGGAAAAAATAGACTCAAGTTCTCAAACCTGTGCAAATTGGTGGGTATTAATAGTTAGACTATGGAAAGAGATGTGACTAATTCTACTCACCAGCAAGAACTGGGTCTAAAACCAGCCAGGGTGCAAGTATACCTGTTCAGCATGATACCTAATTTCTCCCATCAGGAACACAAGAGCCAGGGCTTCTACCAACACAAATATCTTGATATTTGTGATAGCCAAATATTGATATAAGCAAGGTAAGTAGGATAAACTGAAATCTTCCTTCTCAGCTATGTAAGACTGTACTAGAATGTCTGCTGTTTTTCAATCTTAAAGCAGAAAATTCTAGGCCTATAATAATCATGTTATATTTACCTTTTTTCCTTATAGAGATATTTCAAGAACAAGGATCCATTCTCTGCCTACCTATGGCTTAGAAAATCTTAAGAAGCTGAAGGCCAGGTCAACTTACAACTTAAAAAAGCTTCCTGGTCTGGAAAAGTTTGTGGCCCTTCTGGAGGCAAGCCTTACCTACCCTAGCCACTGCTGTGCCTTCGCAAACTGGAGACAACAAATGTGAGTCTTCTGTCTATCCCTGTATCCTGTGTGGGCATTTCTATGGTGTAGGACTTAGTTATCACATCTACATATCTCTTCATAAAGAGGCTTTCTGTAGAGAGAATTCCCATACTAAAGCCCTTGAGAATATTTTAGATCAAAGAGTCAGTATTGTGAAGGGTGAAGGAAGGCTGTACTCAATTTTTTAATAGATCCACAGAAACCAGGCTTGGTGATGCACACCTGTAATCCCAGTACTTGGGAGGCTTAGAAAGGTGAATCAGAGATTCAAGGACAGTCTCAGCTAGTAGTGAAACTTTCATCAACCTAGCAAGACCTTAGGTCCAAATAAAAATTATATAGTGCTGTGGGTGTAGCTTGGAAGTACAATAATGGCCCTAGGTTGAATCCCCAGTATCACACACACACAAACATACACACACAAATTGGTTCAGAAGAGAGGGCTACCCACATAGTATACCATATAATAAATATTAAAAACACATAAAAACATCAAACATAGTGCCTGACTCATGGCTGATACTTAATAATTTCCATTTTCTTTTTTATTCATTATTTTTAAATTTTTTTTATTGGTTCTTTGTATTTATACATCATAATGGGTTAAAAAAAACTTTTGTAGACATAAATGTACACATCACCCTGCCAGCCCCCCCCCAAGTCCCCACCCCAATCCCTTCACATCCCTCCCTCCCATGCTTGGCTTAGTGGTTGACTATGATATGAATAAGTACATCATGTGCTTTAAAGAGTTTCCTTCTTCCCCCTCCAATCCCCACATTTAGGTTGCCTTAATAGCTCCTTTATAGGATCTCCTTTTTAACCTGGAATTCCTCCTATGACTCATTTCACCTTAGCTTTTCATATTAGAAAAAATTTTTTATATTAGAAAAAGCATCTGATTTCTAACTTTTTGTGACTGACTAATCTCACCTAGCATAATATCCTCCAGTTCCATCCATTTCCTTGTAAATGCTGCAATTCTGTTTTTTTTTTAAATGAGTGAGTAAAATTCCATTGTGTACATATCCTACAGTTTTGTAATCCATTCATCTCTTGATGGACATCTTGGCTGGTTCCATAGTTTGGCAAGGGTGAATTGTACAGCTTTGAACATAAATACACATGCATTAGTTTGGTAGTTTGTTTTCATTTCTTTTGGGTAGGTAGATACCCAGAAGTGGTATTGCTGGATTGAATGGTAAAATTGTTCCCATTCTTCTAAGAATTATCCATACTGTTTTCCAAAGTGGTTGCAGTGATTTGCAATTCCACCAAAAATGTTTTAGAGTTCCCATTTCTCCACATTCTCGCAGTTAATCTCTTTGAGTATTTTCCCTAGCTCTGGTTTTTAAGACATAAATTCCTTCTGCTTCTGTTTTTCATGGAAGCTTCTTATTTCCCCATCTAATTTGATAGATAGTTTTGCTGGGTAGGAATTTTTGACTGGAAGCTGTTTTCTTTCAGAGTTCGGAATATGTTACTCTAGGCCCTTCTTGCTTTTGTGACTTGGTTTGGAAAGTCTGGAGTTATTCTAATTGGTTTGCCTCTGAATGTCACTTGGCCTTTTGTTTTTGTTGCCTTCAAGATTCTCTCCTTGGCTTCTACATTGGTCATTTTGACTTCTATGTAGTGTGGGGAACCTTTTCTCTGATCTTGTCTAAAGGGAGTTCTATAAGTTTTCTGAACCTTTGTATCGACCTCTTGCTCTATGTTTAAAATTTTTTCTGCTATTACTTCTTTGAAAAGATTGTTGACCCCTTTGATATTACCTTATTTTCCCTTCTCTATGCAAAGTATACTTAGGTTAGCTCTTTTAAGATGGGCTCATATTTCTTCAATGTCCAATTCCTGCTGTAGAATTATGTTTTCTAAGTTATAAAGTATACATTTGGTTTTGGAGTGATCATCTTCTAGGAGCAAGATTCTATTCTTCATGTGGTCTATTCAATTGTTTAGTTTGAATTGATGCCTTTTCTTCAATGATTGTATCCTTTATTTCTTTCAGGCTTTCTCTAAATTCTTTTCTAAAATCCTGTATTTTTTCTACAGTTACATTCCTGATTTGATCATCTGGAGATCTCTGCATTTCTGTATTATCAGGTTCTTTTATTGTGGGGTAGTGAGAGCTCATTGTTCCATTTTTGTTCCTCCTTCCCATGATTTCAGAAGTTTGTACCTATTGCTTTGGGTGCATTTCTATCAGTCTCTAGATGTCAGCTGGTATATTCAAGGGAAAATTGTATTGCATTCAACAGTGAGTAAGGAGGGAAGTGAAGGAGTAAATGGTATGAGGATATGAGTTTGGTAAGGTAATATATACTAGAGATTAGAGATAGTACAAATGTAGTAGTATTCTAGTAACTAATGTAGAGTTTCTGGTATAGTGATATGAAGTGGATTTAATACATGACAAGGGAGCAATAAAAAGAAGAGAAAGATATAAAAGGGATAGAGAGGAGAGAGTAGGAATGTACAAGGGAAGAAGCTTGTAAGAGGATTTGGGAAGAGGGTTAAAAAAAGCAACAACAAAAAAACATAAAAAACACCACAACCCCCCCCCCCCAAAAAAAAGAAAAATGTGTAAATTGTCACACACAAAAAAGAATGCCAATAACAAATTAATGCAATTCTATAAATAAATGACTATTCAGCAGTCTCTCTCTCTGTAGATACCAAGTGCCACTGGCACCTTTCCCTCAATGAGTCCAGTTCTCTGAGTCTTCTCAGTCTATGCAGATGGTTGATACCAGTGGGGCTTAATTTAATATTGAGTGAAGTGCATCCTCCACACTTTCTACCAATTTGGAGTCTAAGTCTCTCCCTGCCTCTATTTTTAGTGTATGACTCTGAGACCAAACTCAATGTAGGAGTCTCTGTTCTCCATAGCTAGAGCTGGGCTAGTTTGACTTCTCCCTGTTCACCACAACTGGGATGTCTGTGGTGTTCCCAGAGATGCTACTCATTGGGTTTAGTGTTAAGCATAAGGCTACCCCTACACTTTCCACTGATCAAAGCCTGAGTCTGTCTGAGCTTGTGATATGATCAACAGCATATCCCACTCCCACCTTCTCTGGGTTCTTTTCCATATCACCACGACTTCACTTATTGTGCTCTGGATTTCTGGAGGGTATTGTAATCTCACCTGCCACCACACCTTCCCTGGGTTATACCACAAAGTCTCAGACCCAGAGACTTAGTCATGTCTGTGCAAGACCCTGAGGGTGCCGGGCAGGGCATTTTCCCTTGGGGAACTGTGACTAGGGGGTGGTAATTTCTGCTACCAGTACTCCTTTACTGGGTACTCAGACCCAAGGAGTTTATCAAAGCTGCATGAGTCCCTGGGGGTGCAGCACTGGGATTTCCCCTTTAGGGTCACTATTTCACTTACGATTGAGGTGAGTACTCAGCTGTAGCTCTTGTTGGTGTGGTGAACTCACCGCTGCTGCTGACAATATGGCATTGATGCCATGCCCTCAGTTGTGAGGCTGTCATATTTCTTTTCTGATTTTGAGCTCTGCTCTGAATCCTTGAAGGGTGTGATGTCCTGGCTGATGGAAATTTTAACCAGTCTTTGTGCTTAAAGAACTGCTGAATTACATCTGACTGGACTACAGCTGGTCAATTCAGCTTCTTGTTTTCAGCCCTGGAATCTGGATCTGTGTGGCAAGATGGTGTCAGTGCGGCAGCCGCCACCGCATACACAGGAGGCATGTTTCTTTTCTGCTCTCTGGTTGTTCTTCTAGTCTTCTTTTTCTCTGTCCCTTGTATTTTTAGCTTTTATTTTTCTGTTGATAGTATTTTCTGGCTCTATGGAGATTGTCAGCAGTATTCTTAGATGCTGCTTTACTCGGTCACCATCTTCCCTATCTACTCCCACTTTCTTTTGTACCAGTATTAATTTATCCTTCAATTTTATACTTTGCACTCCACAAATGCTCTATGCTACTAACATCAAAATCAACTTTAGAGAAGCAAAAGTGCCATACCTGAGAGTTAGGTGCACATATATAACACATCTCGAACACCATAAAACTCTTCTAATCTACTTCCAGATCTTAGTAATGCAAGGGGAGGAAAAATATTGGGCCATCTCTTCATTTAGTCTTTCAAGAGAGGCCAGTTAAAGGAAGTGTAAATTTAAAGCACATAATATAAACATATCTAAGTCCCAGTACATGACTGGTTAAAAAATTGAGGGAATCATAGATAAAACTTGGAGAGAGAAGAAGGGCTGTGGTTTTGAAGATTATACATGTTTTTGACATTTAAAAGATCCATCAAATGTAAGAACTTATCGAATATGAGTAGTTCTCAAAGCTCCATCCTCTCCTAAACTCAGTGATACAACCCAAGTTATACTTGATCAAATGCTTCCTTTCTACCACTCTTGCACAGTATCCCAGCATTAGCGCAGCTGCCTGAGATATTATCTTCCTTTTTAAAAACCTCCTCAATTATTTCACCCTTAATATACATTGATCTGCAAATGTGGACATATTTCCCTCCAAAAAATAAACTACACATTCAGTGCAATACCCATTAAATTACCAAGGTCATTCCTTACAGACATAGAAAAATCTGTCCTTAAAATTATTTGGAACAACAAATAAACCAGAGTAGCCACAATAGTTCTCAGAAACAAAAACTGTGTAGGATAAATCACAATATTTGACTTGAAACTATACTACAAAGACCTAGTAATAAAAATACAATGCTACTGGCACAAAAACAGACACAGACAAATGGAGCAGAGTAAAACTCAGAAAAAAATTCACACACTTATGGCCAATTGATTTTTGACAAAGGGACCAAAAACATACACTGGAAAAATGATAGCCTCTTCAATAAATGGTGTTGGCAAAACTTATATGCAGAAAACCATAAGCAGAAAAATGGAAAAAAATCCCACTTCCTAACCATGCACAAGAGTCAATTCAAGATGGACCAAACACTTGGAAATCCTACCAAAGACCTTGCAGTTTCTTGAAGAGGGCATAGGTTCAACACTTCAACACATAGACACAGGTAAAATCTTTCTCAACAAGACACCAAAGGCACAAGAAATTAAAAGGTTGATCAATATGTGGGATGACATTAAACTGAAGATCTTCTGTACAATAAAAATAAACTATCAAGAACCTTAACTGAGTGCCAAGAGAAAAGGAGGTTTTTGCCACCTACTCCTCCAAAAGAGGGCTAATTTCTAGAATATACAGAGAAACTCAGCACTAAGAAAACAAATAACCTAATTTAAAAAATGGGTAAGTGAACTAAATAGACACTTCACAAAAGAAGAAATTAAAATGGCCAATAAATGAATGAAAAAATGCTCAACATCATTAGCAATCAGAGAGATACAAATCAAAATTACCCTGAGATTTTTTTTAACTTCACCTAAAATGGCAATCATTCAAAACACAAACAACAACAAATGCTGGTGAGGATGTAGAGAAGTTGGAACTCTAATACTTCATTGGTGGGATTGCAATTTAGTGCACCCACTTTGGAAAACAGTACGGAGAATCCTCAGAATAACTGAAACAAACTTATCATTTGATCCAATACTACCAATTCTGGGTAGGTATCTACCCCCCAAAATGGAAACCAAACTACCATACTAATGCATGTGTATTTGTGTTCATAGCTCCACAATTCACAATTTCCAAGCTATGCAACCAGCCAAAATACCCATCAACAGATGAATGGATTACAAAACTATGGAATATATACACAGTGGAATTTTATTCAGCTACAAAGAAGAACAAAATTACATAATTTACAGGGAAGGGCTGAAACTGGAGAACATTATACTAAATGAGATTAGTTAGTTATATAATATAAGAAAGGAGGTGTTCTTCTTAGTATGCTGAAGCTAGGGAAAAATGGGTCATAGAAGGACTCTAGATGAAGAAGGAGATACTATAGATGAGCAAATAAGGAAACCTAACTGAGGAGAAAAAGAGGGAAGAAGAAGGAAATTACTTAATGTATATGATGTACATTCACAAACATGTCAAGAAGTCAATCACTAAGCCAAACAGGAGAAGAGAAGGGGGGAGGTAATGGGATAGGAATTGGCTAAGAGCTGAATGATGTGTGCATGTATGTCTCTAAAATTTTGTACTCCATTAAGATGTATGACTACAATGCACCAATTAAAAGACAACTACAAAAAACCAACCAAATAGGTCATACATGCCTTAAAAAGTTTCAAAGAAACTGGGAACACCCCAACCCATTTAAAGAATTTGAAGAAAAAATGAGCTGCTTTTCAGAAACTGCATGCAACACTGGGAAAGTATCCAGAATCAGGCACATCTCACAGATGTGCTCAAAGGCCAGATAATTTTTTTTTTTGGTGGTACTGGGGTTTCTGGAAGCCCTTCTACCTCCGGGCTACACTCCCAGACCTATTTTTACATTTTATTTGGAAACAGGGTCTCTTAATCCAGCCTGCGTGGCTGGCTTCGAACCTGTGCAATCCTCCTGTCCCCGCCTCCCTAGCGCGGGATTACAAGTGTATGCAAACATGCCCGGCGTCATGTTCTTAATATTTTTAGATGCTCTATCATGTGGGTAGCCTTCTCCTGTGAACCCGTGTGTGTGTGTGTGTGAGAGAGAGAGAGAGGAGAGAGAGAGAGAGAGAGAGAGAGAGAGAGAGAGAGAGAGAGAGAGAGAGAGAGAGAGAGAGAGAATGAATGGGGTTCTATCAACCATAAGTGAAAACCTTACATTGCCTCCCAACAGAAAACCTTCCCTGACCCCTGTAGCCTACTTAGCTCTCACCCCTCTAGGCCCCTGGTATAACTTACCATCAAGACCTGAGGGGTTTCTGCAAGGGGAAATTCCATTTATTTCACAACATATCAAAATATGGATGTTGGTTTTTTTTTGGGGGGGTGGGTCTGGGGATAGAACCTAGGGGCATTTGACCTCTGAGATACACCCCCTGCCCTATTTTTTTATTCTTAATTTTGAAACAGGGTCTCACTAAGTTATGGAAAGCCTCAATAAGTAGCCGAGGCTGTCTGCAAACTGCGATCC